>NC_091816.1:42731590-43035681 GCF_041296235.1 Equus asinus | reverse complement strand
GTTACACTTCCCCTAAAACCCTCACAGCCATTCTGGTGGTCACAAATGGCTGGATTGCATCATTTGTTCCGGCTGAGTGGTATACCATTGTGTGGCTATAGCCCATCTTCCTTCTCCAATCATCCCTTGCTGGACACCAGGGTGCTTTCCAAGTCTTGGATATCAGGAGTAAGACTGTGGTGAACACAGCCATGCACATGTCTTTATGCGGTAGTCTTTCTGACTTTTTTGGATAAACAAGCGGCAGATTAATAGCTGGGTCATACGGGACATGGATACTTAAACTTCTGAGGCAGTTCCACACCTTTGGCATCGTGGCTGCACCGGGTTACACTCCCACCAGCAGTGCAGGAGGCTTCCCTTCTCTCCACCTCCTCTCTGACACTTGTTATTTCCTGTCTGCTTCCTTCTAGCCATGCTGACCACAGTGAGCTGCCATGGCCTTGCAGTTTGGATTTGCATTTTCCTGAGACTTAATGATGGTGAACAAGTTTTCATGCACCTACTGGCCCTCTTTCTGTCTTCTTCGGAGAAATCTCTGCTTCCATCTTTTGACCAGGTTTTCATTGGCTTGTTTTTTTTCTTGTGGAGACGTGCGAGTTGATTGTATCTTTGGGCTTTTCACCCCTTGTCCGATGTGTGGTTTGCAAACATCCTCTCCCAATTGTTGTGGTGTCTTAGTATTCAGTTGATGGTTTCCTTGAGTGGGCAGAAGTGTGTGCATTTGATGTGGTCCCGTTTGTTTCTTGTTTCCTTTGTTGCCCTTGCCCAGTCAGACATGCTTCTTCCCAATAGGCGGCTCAGACAGATGGCAAAGAGCACTCTGCCTAGGTCTTCTCCTACAAGGTTCACGGTTTCAAGTCTGCCATTCAAGGCTTTAATCCATTTCAGGTGGTGTGTGTGCCAGGTGTAACATCATGGTGTACTCTCGTTGTGTTCCATGTGGCTGTGCAGGCTTCCCAGCACCGTTTATTGTAGAGACTCTCCTTTCTCCGCTGTCTCCACTTGGCTCCCTGGTCCAAAATGGGCTGTCCATGTAAGTTTGAGTTGGGCTCTGGGCTCTCAATTGTTTTGCATGGGTCTTCATGCCTGTTTTGGGGCCCAGACTGTGCCGTTTCGGTACCTAGCGCTTCGTCCTCTATGTTGAAATCAGAAATTGTGACACGTGCTGCTTTGTTCGTTTTCCTGAGGATTCCTTTGCCTAGTCAGGGTCTCGTGTTGCTGGCTAGAAACTTTAGGATTCTCTCTTCTTCTCTGTGGCAAATACTGCTGCAACTTTGACTGGGATTGCATGGAATCCAGAGATTCCTTACTGCGGTATGAACCTTTCAAGTGTGTTAATCCTTCCATTCCTAGATCCCTCGATATCTTTTTTTTTCTTGTGTCTTCTTGAGTTTCTTTCCCCAAAGGTTTGCTAGTTTTTGAATTAACATAGAATTCACCTGTTTTGCTAAGGTTATTCACAGAGATCCTATTCTTCGTAATGGCAAGCTCCTGTTTTTTTGGTTTTTTTTCCCTTAGCTTCAGTTTTTCTATTCTTTGCAACTTTTAATTGGTTTTGTTTTGGCACAAGTGCATTGCTGTGCTCACATCTGCTGGCAATGCTCCTGTATTTGCTGTGGAAGTCTGGCCCTGTCCAACGTCCCTTCCCATCTGCCTCTACTCTACCTCGGACGCCTGCACCAGAACAACTGAAGCAGTGGTGAGGAGGCCCAAACCGAGGATTCCACCCAGCCCATACTGGGCCACAGACCCAGAAGGTGCGGACCTCACCACTGCACCACCGGCCGGCCACTTACATGTTCAGTGGCAACGTGCAGTTGAGTGCAATGGGAGTTAAATATACTAGTGAGCCCAACTCTAGCACTGTGTAGATGAGGCTAGGTTGTTTTTCGGGTCCATTGTGATGTCAGAGGATTTGTCATAATTGTGTCTCTGAGGTCCAGCATGCTTCCTGGATACAGGTTTCAGAGCCTGCTTGGAGCAGTCTCATAACTCACCCTTCCCAGTTAGCCCATGCTTGACCTTCGCTGCCGTTTTTTGGCTTGTGAATTTCTCTGACTTTCAAACGTTCCAGCAGAGTCTGTCTAAAGACGGACATCATCTTTCATTGTGGATAATTCAGGTGTGATTTCTGTTCACCTTCCATTTTCTGGGTCCTCTTTTTCTTTTCCATAGTATACTCGTCATGGTCTTTCTCAGCTATCTCCCTTAGACATGCTTATCAGTCCGTTCTCCTTCATTCCAAGGGATTAGTTTGTATTTCTTTAATCGCTGTATGTTCTCTAGGGTGAGGTGTGAGTGCTTTCGTGACTCTTGGTTGTTGTCCTTGAATTTGCACCGGTCACTTGTAGGACTCTTGGCTATCCTAGCCTAGGTCAAACTAAGCACTGAGAACACGTGGTCATGCGGGTTGGTTTGACATCCTGAGATCAGAAACTCCAAATTCGAGGTGGTCCTGGCAACCCCCTTCACGGACACAATGTTTCCAAGACAGCTTAGACAAATCGGATGAATTCCACTCTCCAGGAAAGATATTTTTCTGTCTCTTTTCCGGATTTGGGAAGTTTCGAACTTGACCCCTGATCCTTGAACGTTCCCCTAGATTCCGTCCAGATACGGGCTTACTTAATTTTTATAGGGTGTGCCATTTGTTTGCCCTACATCCTCTACCCTGGCCTGTTTATTTTTCTTGAAACACAACTGTAAAGTTCTAATTTTCGTGCAACTTCCTTACATATGGTGTCAAAACACATAATCAATAATCCTTCTACGGCAAGAGGTAGGGGGAGAGAATTTCGATGGAGGCAAACAGAGCACACTAGCCTGGGAGGGCAGCCTTCACGAAGGAACGAAGCCCTGTGGAAGAGGGTGCTTTTCAGCACCCTTGTAGAGCACTTCCAAACAAAGAGACATACCCCAAGCGTGACAGGGCTCCATTCCTTCAAGGCTTCCAAGACATCTCTTGGGACACATTACCATGTGCCCAGTGGGCCCACGTGACACCAGAGCTTCGGAAAAAGAGACTGACCTTCAAAGAATGCTATGGGCCTTGGAAAGGAGGCATCGATTCTTCTCTTCAATGTCCTCAAGACATCTTTCTTGACTTTGCATTATGCTTAAGGCACAAGGGCACTGTAGGTGTGATGAACGCCAAGTCCGGCCACTTGTTTCCAATGAAGTTGCAAGCTTGAATCAGCATGACCTCCCCATAGACTTGAATAGATGACAATGTTCTCCTCTCCGTGCCTGTCCCTCTATTCTCACTTGTGGCCTAGGGTTCCTTTCTTATCCCTTGCATCAGACTCTGTTTTATCTCTTCTAGTTTCTGTGCCTGCTTTCTGTTTGCCAAACCTGTTTCTGGGTATCTGTCCCTTTAATAGCCTAGCCTAGGCCAATCCTCAGACTGTAACCATGCGGCCACCCTGGGGGACATGTTCACCGTGATGTCATAAGCGACCTCAAAATTCGAAGTTGTCCTGACAACCTCCGTGCACACAGAGTTTCACAGCCATCTCAGACCAGTCTGACTCCTCACCCTGTCTAGGTAGGATAGTTTTCCTTTTTCTGCAATTGTTGTCAGTTTCTATCTTTCTCCTTGAACTTCGAAAGGGCTCCTACATTCTCTCTAGACACTGGTTTCACTCCTGTAAGATTATCCTGGGTTTTATCTCTTATATCTTGGGTAGATGGCAAAATGGGTGGACCTTACCCAGAAAAAGTCCTGGACTCCCTCACAAGTTGAAGTTGCCCAGGGAATGTTCTGATGCACAATGATGGTGTCATCTCGTGGCACTCTGCCAATTCCACCTTGGCAGGTCACAAGTTTTCCTTCCTTCTGCCTTTGGGAAGTGTACCAGATACTTCCATAGATTGTAATATTCTTATGGTTCCTTTTCTTGTGCGTATTGATAACGTATCCTCACAATTGCTGCTTATTTATGATCTCTGCCCGCACCATACCATGAAATCTATATTTCCTAACACTACTAATGTGATATGCACTCGTAATGTGAAACAGTGAGGCCCGGGCCGCCCAAGCGGAATGTGGGCACTTACCTGCTCCACCACAGGGCCGGCCCTGAATTGTACTTTTGGACCAACCTTTTGCCTGAACTTGGGAAGACGTGGGCCTGTTTGGATTATTCGTGAAGGTGATTAGTAATAACATCATGGACGGTAACATTTTCCGTTCGTTCATGGGTTTAGGACTGATCATGTTCTCTTCGTAGTATTCCTCTTCACCTATTTGGAATGGTCTGCCTTTCTGTAGCATCTGTAAGCATTTGGAGGTGATTTTCCATCCTTGGAAGTTCACCTTCCGTAAACTCTTTCCGCCCCCAAAGCTTTATGACATCATTCTGGACCCCTTTTTGGATTTTTGATTTGAGGTGAATTTCTAGCCATGACCCTGCATTAGAACGTACTATAACTTCCAGATTCACATCCTCATTGCTTTAGACTTCTGTGTAGCTTACATCATCTTCACCAGTGTAAGACTAATCACAGGCCCTCACCACACACTTGTGCCTAATCTTCTCTTTCACCCTCCGTCACCGCCCCTCTTTGCCTCTGGGAGCCCGCATACAAATGTTCAGTGCCACCTGTTGGTTAGTGCTTGCTTTTTCTTCTCCTTGTAAGTGAGATTCTATGGTATTTGAATTTCTCCCTGGGGCTTGTTACACTTCCCCTAAAACCCTCACAGCCATTCTGGTGGTCACAAATGGCTGGATTGCATCATTTGTTCCGGCTGAGTGGTATACCATTGTGTGGCTATAGCCCATCTTCCTTCTCCAATCATCCCTTGCTGGACACCAGGGTGCTTTCCAAGTCTTGGATATCAGGAGTAAGACTGTGGTGAACACAGCCATGCACATGTCTTTATGCGGTAGTCTTTCTGACTTTTTTGGATAAACAAGCGGCAGATTAATAGCTGGGTCATACGGGACATGGATACTTAAACTTCTGAGGCAGTTCCACACCTTTGGCATCGTGGCTGCACCGGGTTACACTCCCACCAGCAGTGCAGGAGGCTTCCCTTCTCTCCACCTCCTCTCTGACACTTGTTATTTCCTGTCTGCTTCCTTCTAGCCATGCTGACCACGGTGAGCTGCCATGGCCTTGCAGTTTGGATTTGCATTTTCCTGAGACTTAATGATGGTGAACAAGTTTTCATGCACCTACTGGCCCTCTTTCTGTCTTCTTCGGAGAAATCTCTGCTTCCATCTTTTGACCAGGTTTTCATTGGCTTGTTTTTTTTCTTGTGGAGACGTGCGAGTTGATTGTATCTTTGGGCTTTTCACCCCTTGTCCGATGTGTGGTTTGCAAACATCCTCTCCCAATTGTTGTGGTGTCTTAGTATTCAGTTGATGGTTTCCTTGAGTGGGCAGAAGTGTGTGCATTTGATGTGGTCCCGTTTGTTTCTTGTTTCCTTTGTTGCCCTTGCCCAGTCAGACATGCTTCTTCCAAATAGGCGGCTCAGACAGATGGCAAAGAGCACTCTGCCTAGGTCTTCTCCTACAAGGTTCACGGTTTCAAGTCTGCCATTCAAGGCTTTAATCCATTTCAGGTGGTGTGTGTGCCAGGTGTAACATCATGGTGTACTCTCGTTGTGTTCCATGTGGCTGTGCAGGCTTCCCAGCACCGTTTATTGTAGAGACTCTCCTTTCTCCGCTGTCTCCACTTGGCTCCCTGGTCCAAAATGGGCTGTCCATGTAAGTTTGAGTTGGGCTCTGGGCTCTCAATTGTTTTGCATGGGTCTTCATGCCTGTTTTGGGGCCCAGACTGTGCCGTTTCGGTACCTAGCGCTTCGTCCTCTATGTTGAAATCAGAAATTGTGACACGTGCTGCTTTGTTCGTTTTCCTGAGGATTCCTTTGCCTAGTCAGGGTCTCGTGTTGCTGGCTAGAAACTTTAGGATTCTCTCTTCTTCTCTGTGGCAAATACTGCTGCAACTTTGACTGGGATTGCATGGAATCCAGAGATTCCTTACTGCGGTATGAACCTTTCAAGTGTGTTAATCCTTCCATTCCTAGATCCCTCGATATCTTTTTTTTTCTTGTGTCTTCTTGAGTTTCTTTCCCCAAAGGTTTGCTAGTTTTTGAATTAACATAGAATTCACCTGTTTTGCTAAGGTTATTCACAGAGATCCTATTCTTCGTAATGGCAAGCTCCTGTTTTTTTGTTTTTTTTTTCCTTAGCTTCAGTTTTTCTATTCTTTGCAACTTTTAATTGGTTTTGTTTTGGCACAAGTGCATTGCTGTGCTCACATCTGCTGGCAATGCTCCTGTATTTGCTGTGGAAGTCTGGCCCTGTCCAACGTCCCTTCCCATCTGCCTCTACTCTACCTCGGACGCCTGCACCAGAACAACTGAAGCAGTGGTGAGGAGGCCCAAACCGAGGATTCCACCCAGCCCATACTGGGCCACAGACCCAGAAGGTGCGGACCTCACCACTGCACCACCGGCCGGCCACTTACATGTTCAGTGGCAACGTGCAGTTGAGTGCAATGGGAGTTAAATATACTAGTGAGCCCAACTCTAGCACTGTGTAGATGAGGCTAGGTTGTTTTTCGGGTCCATTGTGATGTCAGAGGATTTGTCATAATTGTGTCTCTGAGGTCCAGCATGCTTCCTGGATACAGGTTTCAGAGCCTGCTTGGGGCAGTCTCATAACTCACCCTTCCCAGTTAGCCCATGCTTGACCTTCGCTGCCGTTTTTTGGCTTGTGAATTTCTCTGACTTTCAAACGTTCCAGCAGAGTCTGTCTAAAGACGGACATCATCTTTCATTGTGGATAATTCAGGTGTGATTTCTGTTCACCTTCCATTTTCTGGGTCCTCTTTTTCTTTTCCATAGTATACTCGTCATGGTCTTTCTCAGCTATCTCCCTTAGACATGCTTATCAGTCCGTTCTCCTTCATTCCAAGTGATTAGTTTGTATTTCTTTAATCGCTGTATGTTCTCTAGGGTGAGGTGTGAGTGCTTTCGTGACTCTTGGTTGTTGTCCTTGAATTTGCACCGGTCACTTGTAGGACTCTTGGCTATCCTAGCCTAGGTCAAACTAAGCACTGAGAACACGTGGTCATGCGGGTTGGTTTGACATCCTGAGATCAGAAACTCCAAATTCGAGGTGGTCCTGGCAACCCCCTTCACGGACACAATGTTTCCAAGACAGCTTAGACAAATCGGATGAATTCCACTCTCCAGGAAAGATATTTTTCTGTCTCTTTTCCGGATTTGGGAAGTTTCGAACTTGACCCCTGATCCTTGAACGTTCCCCTAGATTCCGTCCAGATACGGGCTTACTTAATTTTTATAGGGTGTGCCATTTGTTTGCCCTACATCCTCTACCCTGGCCTGTTTATTTTTCTTGAAACACAACTGTAAAGTTCTAATTTTCGTGCAACTTCCTTACATATGGTGTCAAAACACATAATCAATAATCCTTCTACGGCAAGAGGTAGGGGGAGAGAATTTCGATGGAGGCAAACAGAGCACACTAGCCTGGGAGGGCAGCCTTCACGAAGGAACGAAGCCCTGTGGAAGAGGGTGCTTTTCAGCACCCTTGTAGAGCACTTCCAAACAAAGAGACATACCCCAAGCGTGACAGGGCTCCATTCCTTCAAGGCTTCCAAGACATCTCTTGGGACACATTACCATGTGCCCAGTGGGCCCACGTGACACCAGAGCTTCGGAAAAAGAGACTGACCTTCAAAGAATGCTATGGGCCTTGGAAAGGAGGCATCGATTCTTCTCTTCAATGTCCTCAAGACATCTTTCTTGACTTTGCATTATGCTTAAGGCACAAGGGCACTGTAGGTGTGATGAACGCCAAGTCCGGCCACTTGTTTCCAATGAAGTTGCAAGCTTGAATCAGCATGACCTCCCCATAGACTTGAATAGATGACAATGTTCTCCTCTCCGTGCCTGTCCCTCTATTCTCACTTGTGGCCTAGGGTTCCTTTCTTATCCCTTGCATCAGACTCTGTTTTATCTCTTCTAGTTTCTGTGCCTGCTTTCTGTTTGCCAAAGCTGTTTCTGGGTATCTGTCCCTTTAATAGCCTAGCCTAGGCCAATCCTCAGACTGTAACCATGCGGCCACCCTGGGGGACATGTTCACCGTGATGTCATAAGCGACCTCAAAATTCGAAGTTGTCCTGACAACCTCCGTGCACACAGAGTTTCACAGCCATCTCAGACCAGTCTGACTCCTCACCCTGTCTAGGTAGGATAGTTTTCCTTTTTCTGCAATTGTTGTCAGTTTCTATCTTTCTCCTTGAACTTCGAAAGGGCTCCTACATTCTCTCTAGACACTGGTTTCACTCCTGTAAGATTATCCTGGGTTTTATCTCTTATATCTTGGGTAGATGGCAAAATGGGTGGACCTTACCCAGAAAAAGTCCTGGACTCCCTCACAAGTTGAAGTTGCCCAGGGAATGTTCTGATGCACAATGATGGTGTCATCTCGTGGCACTCTGCCAATTCCACCTTGGCAGGTCACAAGTTTTCCTTCCTTCTGCCTTTGGGAAGTGTACCAGATACTTCCATAGATTGTAATATTCTTATGGTTCCTTTTCTTGTGCGTATTGATAACGTATCCTCACAATTGCTGCTTATTTATGATCTCTGCCCGCACCATACCATGAAATCTATATTTCCTAACACTACTAATGTGATATGCACTCGTAATGTGAAACAGTGAGGCCCGGGCCGCCCAAGCGGAATGTGGGCACTTACCTGCTCCACCACAGGGCCGGCCCTGAATTGTACTTTTGGACCAACCTTTTGCCTGAACTTGGGAAGACGTGGGCCTGTTTGGATTATTCGTGAAGGTGATTAGTAAGAACATCATGGACGGTAACATTTTCCGTTCGTTCATGGGTTTAGGACTGATCATGTTCTCTTCGTAGTATTCCTCTTCACCTATTTGGAATGGTCTGCCTTTCTGTAGCATCTGTAAGCATTTGGAGGTGATTTTCCATCCTTGGAAGTTCACCTTCCGTAAACTCTTTCCGCCCCCAAAGCTTTATGACATCATTCTGGACCCCTTTTTGGATTTTTGATTTGAGGTGAATTTCTAGCCATGACCCTGCATTAGAACGTACTATAACTTCCAGATTCACATCCTCATTGCTTTAGACTTCTGTGTAGCTTACATCATCTTCACCAGTGTAAGACTAATCACAGGCCCTCACCACACACTTGTGCCTAATCTTCTCTTTCACCCTCCGTCACCGCCCCTCTTTGCCTCTGGGAGCCCGCATACAAATGTTCAGTGCCACCTGTTGGTTAGTGCTTGCTTTTTCTTCTCCTTGTAAGTGAGATTCTATGGTATTTGAATTTCTCCCTGGGGCTTGTTACACTTCCCCTAAAACCCTCACAGCCATTCTGGTGGTCACAAATGGCTGGATTGCATCATTTGTTCCGGCTGAGTGGTATACCATTGTGTGGCTATAGCCCATCTTCCTTCTCCAATCATCCCTTGCTGGACACCAGGGTGCTTTCCAAGTCTTGGATATCAGGAGTAAGACTGTGGTGAACACAGCCATGCACATGTCTTTATGCGGTAGTCTTTCTGACTTTTTTGGATAAACAAGCGGCAGATTAATAGCTGGGTCATACGGGACATGGATACTTAAACTTCTGAGGCAGTTCCACACCTTTGGCATCGTGGCTGCACCGGGTTACACTCCCACCAGCAGTGCAGGAGGCTTCCCTTCTCTCCACCTCCTCTCTGACACTTGTTATTTCCTGTCTGCTTCCTTCTAGCCATGCTGACCACGGTGAGCTGCCATGGCCTTGCAGTTTGGATTTGCATTTTCCTGAGACTTAATGATGGTGAACAAGTTTTCATGCACCTACTGGCCCTCTTTCTGTCTTCTTCGGAGAAATCTCTGCTTCCATCTTTTGACCAGGTTTTCATTGGCTTGTTTTTTTTCTTGTGGAGACGTGCGAGTTGATTGTATCTTTGGGCTTTTCACCCCTTGTCCGATGTGTGGTTTGCAAACATCCTCTCCCAATTGTTGTGGTGTCTTAGTATTCAGTTGATGGTTTCCTTGAGTGGGCAGAAGTGTGTGCATTTGATGTGGTCCCGTTTGTTTCTTGTTTCCTTTGTTGCCCTTGCCCAGTCAGACATGCTTCTTCCAAATAGGCGGCTCAGACAGATGGCAAAGAGCACTCTGCCTAGGTCTTCTCCTACAAGGTTCACGGTTTCAAGTCTGCCATTCAAGGCTTTAATCCATTTCAGGTGGTGTGTGTGCCAGGTGTAACATCATGGTGTACTCTCGTTGTGTTCCATGTGGCTGTGCAGGCTTCCCAGCACCGTTTATTGTAGAGACTCTCCTTTCTCCGCTGTCTCCACTTGGCTCCCTGGTCCAAAATGGGCTGTCCATGTAAGTTTGAGTTGGGCTCTGGGCTCTCAATTGTTTTGCATGGGTCTTCATGCCTGTTTTGGGGCCCAGACTGTGCCGTTTCGGTACCTAGCGCTTCGTCCTCTATGTTGAAATCAGAAATTGTGACACGTGCTGCTTTGTTCGTTTTCCTGAGGATTCCTTTGCCTAGTCAGGGTCTCGTGTTGCTGGCTAGAAACTTTAGGATTCTCTCTTCTTCTCTGTGGCAAATACTGCTGCAACTTTGACTGGGATTGCATGGAATCCAGAGATTCCTTACTGCGGTATGAACCTTTCAAGTGTGTTAATCCTTCCATTCCTAGATCCCTCGATATCTTTTTTTTTCTTGTGTCTTCTTGAGTTTCTTTCCCCAAAGGTTTGCTAGTTTTTGAATTAACATAGAATTCACCTGTTTTGCTAAGGTTATTCACAGAGATCCTATTCTTCGTAATGGCAAGCTCCTGTTTTTTTGTTTTTTTTTTCCTTAGCTTCAGTTTTTCTATTCTTTGCAACTTTTAATTGGTTTTGTTTTGGCACAAGTGCATTGCTGTGCTCACATCTGCTGGCAATGCTCCTGTATTTGCTGTGGAAGTCTGGCCCTGTCCAACGTCCCTTCCCATCTGCCTCTACTCTACCTCGGACGCCTGCACCAGAACAACTGAAGCAGTGGTGAGGAGGCCCAAACCGAGGATTCCACCCAGCCCATACTGGGCCACAGACCCAGAAGGTGCGGACCTCACCACTGCACCACCGGCCGGCCACTTACATGTTCAGTGGCAACGTGCAGTTGAGTGCAATGGGAGTTAAATATACTAGTGAGCCCAACTCTAGCACTGTGTAGATGAGGCTAGGTTGTTTTTCGGGTCCATTGTGATGTCAGAGGATTTGTCATAATTGTGTCTCTGAGGTCCAGCATGCTTCCTGGATACAGGTTTCAGAGCCTGCTTGGAGCAGTCTCATAACTCACCCTTCCCAGTTAGCCCATGCTTGACCTTCGCTGCCGTTTTTTGGCTTGTGAATTTCTCTGACTTTCAAACGTTCCAGCAGAGTCTGTCTAAAGACGGACATCATCTTTCATTGTGGATAATTCAGGTGTGATTTCTGTTCACCTTCCATTTTCTGGGTCCTCTTTTTCTTTTCCATAGTATACTCGTCATGGTCTTTCTCAGCTATCTCCCTTAGACATGCTTATCAGTCCGTTCTCCTTCATTCCAAGTGATTAGTTTGTATTTCTTTAATCGCTGTATGTTCTCTAGGGTGAGGTGTGAGTGCTTTCGTGACTCTTGGTTGTTGTCCTTGAATTTGCACCGGTCACTTGTAGGACTCTTGGCTATCCTAGCCTAGGTCAAACTAAGCACTGAGAACACGTGGTCATGCGGGTTGGTTTGACATCCTGAGATCAGAAACTCCAAATTCGAGGTGGTCCTGGCAACCCCCTTCACGGACACAATGTTTCCAAGACAACTTAGACAAATCGGATGAATTCCACTCTCCAGGAAAGATATTTTTCTGTCTCTTTTCCGGATTTGGGAAGTTTCGAACTTGACCCCTGATCCTTGAACGTTCCCCTAGATTCCGTCCAGATACGGGCTTACTTAATTTTTATAGGGTGTGCCATTTGTTTGCCCTACATCCTCTACCCTGGCCTGTTTATTTTTCTTGAAACACAACTGTAAAGTTCTAATTTTCGTGCAACTTCCTTACATATGGTGTCAAAACACATAATCAATAATCCTTCTACGGCAAGAGGTAGGGGGAGAGAATTTCGATGGAGGCAAACAGAGCACACTAGCCTGGGAGGGCAGCCTTCACGAAGGAACGAAGCCCTGTGGAAGAGGGTGCTTTTCAGCACCCTTGTAGAGCACTTCCAAACAAAGAGACATACCCCAAGCGTGACAGGGCTCCATTCCTTCAAGGCTTCCAAGACATCTCTTGGGACACATTACCATGTGCCCAGTGGGCCCACGTGACACCAGAGCTTCGGAAAAAGAGACTGACCTTCAAAGAATGCTATGGGCCTTGGAAAGGAGGCATCGATTCTTCTCTTCAATGTCCTCAAGACATCTTTCTTGACTTTGCATTATGCTTAAGGCACAAGGGCACTGTAGGTGTGATGAACGCCAAGTCCGGCCACTTGTTTCCAATGAAGTTGCAAGCTTGAATCAGCATGACCTCCCCATAGACTTGAATAGATGACAATGTTCTCCTCTCCGTGCCTGTCCCTCTATTCTCACTTGTGGCCTAGGGTTCCTTTCTTATCCCTTGCATCAGACTCTGTTTTATCTCTTCTAGTTTCTGTGCCTGCTTTCTGTTTGCCAAACCTGTTTCTGGGTATCTGTCCCTTTAATAGCCTAGCCTAGGCCAATCCTCAGACTGTAACCATGCGGCCACCCTGGGGGACATGTTCACCGTGATGTCATAAGCGACCTCAAAATTCGAAGTTGTCCTGACAACCTCCGTGCACACAGAGTTTCACAGCCATCTCAGACCAGTCTGACTCCTCACCCTGTCTAGGTAGGATAGTTTTCCTTTTTCTGCAATTGTTGTCAGTTTCTATCTTTCTCCTTGAACTTCGAAAGGGCTCCTACATTCTCTCTAGACACTGGTTTCACTCCTGTAAGATTATCCTGGGTTTTATCTCTTATATCTTGGGTAGATGGCAAAATGGGTGGACCTTACCCAGAAAAAGTCCTGGACTCCCTCACAAGTTGAAGTTGCCCAGGGAATGTTCTGATGCACAATGATGGTGTCATCTCGTGGCACTCTGCCAATTCCACCTTGGCAGGTCACAAGTTTTCCTTCCTTCTGCCTTTGGGAAGTGTACCAGATACTTCCATAGATTGTAATATTCTTATGGTTCCTTTTCTTGTGCGTATTGATAACGTATCCTCACAATTGCTGCTTATTTATGATCTCTGCCCGCACCATACCATGAAATCTATATTTCCTAACACTACTAATGTGATATGCACTCGTAATGTGAAACAGTGAGGCCCGGGCCGCCCAAGCGGAATGTGGGCACTTACCTGCTCCACCACAGGGCCGGCCCTGAATTGTACTTTTGGACCAACCTTTTGCCTGAACTTGGGAAGACGTGGGCCTGTTTGGATTATTCGTGAAGGTGATTAGTAATAACATCATGGACGGTAACATTTTCCGTTCGTTCATGGGTTTAGGACTGATCATGTTCTCTTCGTAGTATTCCTCTTCACCTATTTGGAATGGTCTGCCTTTCTGTAGCATCTGTAAGCATTTGGAGGTGATTTTCCATCCTTGGAAGTTCACCTTCCGTAAACTCTTTCCGCCCCCAAAGCTTTATGACATCATTCTGGACCCCTTTTTGGATTTTTGATTTGAGGTGAATTTCTAGCCATGACCCTGCATTAGAACGTACTATAACTTCCAGATTCACATCCTCATTGCTTTAGACTTCTGTGTAGCTTACATCATCTTCACCAGTGTAAGACTAATCACAGGCCCTCACCACACACTTGTGCCTAATCTTCTCTTTCACCCTCCGTCACCGCCCCTCTTTGCCTCTGGGAGCCCGCATACAAATGTTCAGTGCCACCTGTTGGTTAGTGCTTGCTTTTTCTTCTCCTTGTAAGTGAGATTCTATGGTATTTGAATTTCTCCCTGGGGCTTGTTACACTTCCCCTAAAACCCTCACAGCCATTCTGGTGGTCACAAATGGCTGGATTGCATCATTTGTTCCGGCTGAGTGGTATACCATTGTGTGGCTATAGCCCATCTTCCTTCTCCAATCATCCCTTGCTGGACACCAGGGTGCTTTCCAAGTCTTGGATATCAGGAGTAAGACTGTGGTGAACACAGCCATGCACATGTCTTTATGCGGTAGTCTTTCTGACTTTTTTGGATAAACAAGCGGCAGATTAATAGCTGGGTCATACGGGACATGGATACTTAAACTTCTGAGGCAGATCCACACCTTTGGCATCGTGGCTGCACCGGGTTACACTCCCACCAGCAGTGCAGGAGGCTTCCCTTCTCTCCACCTCCTCTCTGACACTTGTTATTTCCTGTCTGCTTCCTTCTAGCCATGCTGACCACAGTGAGCTGCCATGGCCTTGCAGTTTGGATTTGCATTTTCCTGAGACTTAATGATGGTGAACAAGTTTTCATGCACCTACTGGCCCTCTTTCTGTCTTCTTCGGAGAAATCTCTGCTTCCATCTTTTGACCAGGTTTTCATTGGCTTGTTTTTTTTCTTGTGGAGACGTGCGAGTTGATTGTATCTTTGGGCTTTTCACCCCTTGTCCGATGTGTGGTTTGCAAACATCCTCTCCCAATTGTTGTGGTGTCTTAGTATTCAGTTGATGGTTTCCTTGAGTGGGCAGAAGTGTGTGCATTTGATGTGGTCCCGTTTGTTTCTTGTTTCCTTTGTTGCCCTTGCCCAGTCAGACATGCTTCTTCCCAATAGGCGGCTCAGACAGATGGCAAAGAGCACTCTGCCTAGGTCTTCTCCTACAAGGTTCACGGTTTCAAGTCTGCCATTCAAGGCTTTAATCCACTTCAGGTGGTGTGTGTGCCAGGTGTAACATCATGGTGTACTCTCGTTGTGTTCCATGTGGCTGTGCAGGCTTCCCAGCACCGTTTATTGTAGAGACTCTCCTTTCTCCGCTGTCTCCACTTGGCTCCCTGGTCCAAAATGGGCTGTCCATGTAAGTTTGAGTTGGGCTCTGGGCTCTCAATTGTTTTGCATGGGTCTTCATGCCTGTTTTGGGGCCCAGACTGTGCCGTTTCGGTACCTAGCGCTTCGTCCTCTATGTTGAAATCAGAAATTGTGACACGTGCTGCTTTGTTCGTTTTCCTGAGGATTCCTTTGCCTAGTCAGGGTCTCGTGTTGCTGGCTAGAAACTTTAGGATTCTCTCTTCTTCTCTGTGGCAAATACTGCTGCAACTTTGACTGGGATTGCATGGAATCCAGAGATTCCTTACTGCGGTATGAACCTTTCAAGTGTGTTAATCCTTCCATTCCTAGATCCCTCGATATCTTTTTTTTTCTTGTGTCTTCTTGAGTTTCTTTCCCCAAAGGTTTGCTAGTTTTTGAATTAACATAGAATTCACCTGTTTTGCTAAGGTTATTCACAGAGATCCTATTCTTCGTAATGGCAAGCTCCTGTTTTTTTGTTTTTTTTTTCCTTAGCTTCAGTTTTTCTATTCTTTGCAACTTTTAATTGGTTTTGTTTTGGCACAAGTGCATTGCTGTGCTCACATCTGCTGGCAATGCTCCTGTATTTGCTGTGGAAGTCTGGCCCTGTCCAACGTCCCTTCCCATCTGCCTCTACTCTACCTCGGACGCCTGCACCAGAACAACTGAAGCAGTGGTGAGGAGGCCCAAACCGAGGATTCCACCCAGCCCATACTGGGCCACAGACCCAGAAGGTGCGGACCTCACCACTGCACCACCGGCCGGCCACTTACATGTTCAGTGGCAACGTGCAGTTGAGTGCAATGGGAGTTAAATATACTAGTGAGCCCAACTCTAGCACTGTGTAGATGAGGCTAGGTTGTTTTTCGGGTCCATTGTGATGTCAGAGGATTTGTCATAATTGTGTCTCTGAGGTCCAGCATGCTTCCTGGATACAGGTTTCAGAGCCTGCTTGGAGCAGTCTCATAACTCACCCTTCCCAGTTAGCCCATGCTTGACCTTCACTGCCGTTTTTTGGCTTGTGAATTTCTCTGACTTTCAAACGTTCCAGCAGAGTCTGTCTAAAGACGGACATCATCTTTCATTGTGGATAATTCAGGTGTGATTTCTGTTCACCTTCCATTTTCTGGGTCCTCTTTTTCTTTTCCATAGTATACTCGTCATGGTCTTTCTCAGCTATCTCCCTTAGACATGCTTATCAGTCCGTTCTCCTTCATTCCAAGGGATTAGTTTGTATTTCTTTAATCGCTGTATGTTCTCTAGGGTGAGGTGTGAGTGCTTTCGTGACTCTTGGTTGTTGTCCTTGAATTTGCACCGGTCACTTGTAGGACTCTTGGCTATCCTAGCCTAGGTCAAACTAAGCACTGAGAACACGTGGTCATGCGGGTTGGTTTGACATCCTGAGATCAGAAACTCCAAATTCGAGGTGGTCCTGGCAACCCCCTTCACGGACACAATGTTTCCAAGACAGCTTAGACAAATCGGATGAATTCCACTCTCCAGGAAAGATATTTTTCTGTCTCTTTTCCGGATTTGGGAAGTTTCGAACTTGACCCCTGATCCTTGAACGTTCCCCTAGATTCCGTCCAGATACGGGCTTACTTAATTTTTATAGGGTGTGCCATTTGTTTGCCCTACATCCTCTACCCTGGCCTGTTTATTTTTCTTGAAACACAACTGTAAAGTTCTAATTTTCGTGCAACTTCCTTACATATGGTGTCAAAACACATAATCAATAATCCTTCTACGGCAAGAGGTAGGGGGAGAGAATTTCGATGGAGGCAAACAGAGCACACTAGCCTGGGAGGGCAGCCTTCACGAAGGAACGAAGCCCTGTGGAAGAGGGTGCTTTTCAGCACCCTTGTAGAGCACTTCCAAACAAAGAGACATACCCCAAGCGTGACAGGGCTCCATTCCTTCAAGGCTTCCAAGACATCTCTTGGGACACATTACCATGTGCCCAGTGGGCCCACGTGACACCAGAGCTTCGGAAAAAGAGACTGACCTTCAAAGAATGCTATGGGCCTTGGAAAGGAGGCATCGATTCTTCTCTTCAATGTCCTCAAGACATCTTTCTTGACTTTGCATTATGCTTAAGGCACAAGGGCACTGTAGGTGTGATGAACGCCAAGTCCGGCCACTTGTTTCCAATGAAGTTGCAAGCTTGAATCAGCATGACCTCCCCATAGACTTGAATAGATGACAATGTTCTCCTCTCCGTGCCTGTCCCTCTATTCTCACTTGTGGCCTAGGGTTCCTTTCTTATCCCTTGCATCAGACTCTGTTTTATCTCTTCTAGTTTCTGTGCCTGCTTTCTGTTTGCCAAACCTGTTTCTGGGTATCTGTCCCTTTAATAGCCTAGCCTAGGCCAATCCTCAGACTGTAACCATGCGGCCACCCTGGGGGACATGTTCACCGTGATGTCATAAGCGACCTCAAAATTCGAAGTTGTCCTGACAACCTCCGTGCACACAGAGTTTCACAGCCATCTCAGACCAGTCTGACTCCTCACCCTGTCTAGGTAGGATAGTTTTCCTTTTTCTGCAATTGTTGTCAGTTTCTATCTTTCTCCTTGAACTTCGAAAGGGCTCCTACATTCTCTCTAGACACTGGTTTCACTCCTGTAAGATTATCCTGGGTTTTATCTCTTATATCTTGGGTAGATGGCAAAATGGGTGGACCTTACCCAGAAAAAGTCCTGGACTCCCTCACAAGTTGAAGTTGCCCAGGGAATGTTCTGATGCACAATGATGGTGTCATCTCGTGGCACTCTGCCAATTCCACCTTGGCAGGTCACAAGTTTTCCTTCCTTCTGCCTTTGGGAAGTGTACCAGATACTTCCATAGATTGTAATATTCTTATGGTTCCTTTTCTTGTGCGTATTGATAACGTATCCTCACAATTGCTGCTTATTTATGATCTCTGCCCGCACCATACCATGAAATCTATATTTCCTAACACTACTAATGTGATATGCACTCGTAATGTGAAACAGTGAGGCCCGGGCCGCCCAAGCGGAATGTGGGCACTTACCTGCTCCACCACAGGGCCGGCCCTGAATTGTACTTTTGGACCAACCTTTTGCCTGAACTTGGGAAGACGTGGGCCTGTTTGGATTATTCGTGAAGGTGATTAGTAATAACATCATGGACGGTAACATTTTCCGTTCGTTCATGGGTTTAGGACTGATCATGTTCTCTTCGTAGTATTCCTCTTCACCTATTTTGAATGGTCTGCCTTTCTGTAGCATCTGTAAGCATTTGGAGGTGATTTTCCATCCTTGGAAGTTCACCTTCTGTAAACTCTTTCCGCCCCCAAAGCTTTATGACATCATTCTGGACCCCTTTTTGGATTTTTGATTTGAGGTGAATTTCTAGCCATGACCCTGCATTAGAACGTACTATAACTTCCAGATTCACATCCTCATTGCTTTAGACTTCTGTGTAGCTTACATCATCTTCACCAGTGTAAGACTAATCACAGGCCCTCACCACACACTTGTGCCTAATCTTCTCTTTCACCCTCCGTCACCGCCCCTCTTTGCCTCTGGGAGCCCGCATACAAATGTTCAGTGCCACCTGTTGGTTAGTGCTTGCTTTTTCTTCTCCTTGTAAGTGAGATTCTATGGTATTTGAATTTCTCCCTGGGGCTTGTTACACTTCCCCTAAAACCCTCACAGCCATTCTGGTGGTCACAAATGGCTGGATTGCATCATTTGTTCCGGCTGAGTGGTATACCATTGTGTGGCTATAGCCCATCTTCCTTCTCCAGTCATCCCTTGCTGGACACCAGGGTGCTTTCCAAGTCTTGGATATCAGGAGTAAGACTGTGGTGAACACAGCCATGCACATGTCTTTATGCGGTAGTCTTTCTGACTTTTTTGGATAAACAAGCGGCAGATTAATAGCTGGGTCATACGGGACATGGATACTTAAACTTCTGAGGCAGATCCACACCTTTGGCATCGTGGCTGCACCGGGTTACACTCCCACCAGCAGTGCAGGAGGCTTCCCTTCTCTCCACCTCCTCTCTGACACTTGTTATTTCCTGTCTGCTTCCTTCTAGCCATGCTGACCACAGTGAGCTGCCATGGCCTTGCAGTTTGGATTTGCATTTTCCTGAGACTTAATGATGGTGAACAAGTTTTCATGCACCTACTGGCCCTCTTTCTGTCTTCTTCGGAGAAATCTCTGCTTCCATCTTTTGACCAGGTTTTCATTGGCTTGTTTTTTTTCTTGTGGAGACGTGCGAGTTGATTGTATCTTTGGGCTTTTCACCCCTTGTCCGATGTGTGGTTTGCAAACATCCTCTCCCAATTGTTGTGGTGTCTTAGTATTCAGTTGATGGTTTCCTTGAGTGGGCAGAAGTGTGTGCATTTGATGTGGTCCCGTTTGTTTCTTGTTTCCTTTGTTGCCCTTGCCCAGTCAGACATGCTTCTTCCCAATAGGCGGCTCAGACAGATGGCAAAGAGCACTCTGCCTAGGTCTTCTCCTACAAGGTTCACGGTTTCAAGTCTGCCATTCAAGGCTTTAATCCACTTCAGGTGGTGTGTGTGCCAGGTGTAACATCATGGTGTACTCTCGTTGTGTTCCATGTGGCTGTGCAGGCTTCCCAGCACCGTTTATTGTAGAGACTCTCCTTTCTCCGCTGTCTCCACTTGGCTCCCTGGTCCAAAATGGGCTGTCCATGTAAGTTTGAGTTGGGCTCTGGGCTCTCAATTGTTTTGCATGGGTCTTCATGCCTGTTTTGGGGCCCAGACTGTGCCGTTTCGGTACCTAGCGCTTCGTCCTCTATGTTGAAATCAGAAATTGTGACACGTGCTGCTTTGTTCGTTTTCCTGAGGATTCCTTTGCCTAGTCAGGGTCTCGTGTTGCTGGCTAGAAACTTTAGGATTCTCTCTTCTTCTCTGTGGCAAATACTGCTGCAACTTTGACTGGGATTGCATGGAATCCAGAGATTCCTTACTGCGGTATGAACCTTTCAAGTGTGTTAATCCTTCCATTCCTAGATCCCTCGATATCTTTTTTTTTCTTGTGTCTTCTTGAGTTTCTTTCCCCAAAGGTTTGCTAGTTTTTGAATTAACATAGAATTCACCTGTTTTGCTAAGGTTATTCACAGAGATCCTATTCTTCGTAATGGCAAGCTCCTGTTTTTTTGTTTTTTTTTTCCTTAGCTTCAGTTTTTCTATTCTTTGCAACTTTTAATTGGTTTTGTTTTGGCACAAGTGCATTGCTGTGCTCACATCTGCTGGCAATGCTCCTGTATTTGCTGTGGAAGTCTGGCCCTGTCCAACGTCCCTTCCCATCTGCCTCTACTCTACCTCGGACGCCTGCACCAGAACAACTGAAGCAGTGGTGAGGAGGCCCAAACCGAGGATTCCACCCAGCCCATACTGGGCCACAGACCCAGAAGGTGCGGACCTCACCACTGCACCACCGGCCGGCCACTTACATGTTCAGTGGCAACGTGCAGTTGAGTGCAATGGGAGTTAAATATACTAGTGAGCCCAACTCTAGCACTGTGTAGATGAGGCTAGGTTGTTTTTCGGGTCCATTGTGATGTCAGAGGATTTGTCATAATTGTGTCTCTGAGGTCCAGCATGCTTCCTGGATACAGGTTTCAGAGCCTGCTTGGAGCAGTCTCATAACTCACCCTTCCCAGTTAGCCCATGCTTGACCTTCGCTGCCGTTTTTTGGCTTGTGAATTTCTCTGACTTTCAAACGTTCCAGCAGAGTCTGTCTAAAGACGGACATCATCTTTCATTGTGGATAATTCAGGTGTGATTTCTGTTCACCTTCCATTTTCTGGGTCCTCTTTTTCTTTTCCATAGTATACTCGTCATGGTCTTTCTCAGCTATCTCCCTTAGACATGCTTATCAGTCCGTTCTCCTTCATTCCAAGGGATTAGTTTGTATTTCTTTAATCGCTGTATGTTCTCTAGGGTGAGGTGTGAGTGCTTTCGTGACTCTTGGTTGTTGTCCTTGAATTTGCACCGGTCACTTGTAGGACTCTTGGCTATCCTAGCCTAGGTCAAACTAAGCACTGAGAACACGTGGTCATGCGGGTTGGTTTGACATCCTGAGATCAGAAACTCCAAATTCGAGGTGGTCCTGGCAACCCCCTTCACGGACACAATGTTTCCAAGACAGCTTAGACAAATCGGATGAATTCCACTCTCCAGGAAAGATATTTTTCTGTCTCTTTTCCGGATTTGGGAAGTTTCGAACTTGACCCCTGATCCTTGAACGTTCCCCTAGATTCCGTCCAGATACGGGCTTACTTAATTTTTATAGGGTGTGCCATTTGTTTGCCCTACATCCTCTACCCTGGCCTGTTTATTTTTCTTGAAACACAACTGTAAAGTTCTAATTTTCGTGCAACTTCCTTACATATGGTGTCAAAACACATAATCAATAATCCTTCTACGGCAAGAGGTAGGGGGAGAGAATTTCGATGGAGGCAAACAGAGCACACTAGCCTGGGAGGGCAGCCTTCACGAAGGAACGAAGCCCTGTGGAAGAGGGTGCTTTTCAGCACCCTTGTAGAGCACTTCCAAACAAAGAGACATACCCCAAGCGTGACAGGGCTCCATTCCTTCAAGGCTTCCAAGACATCTCTTGGGACACATTACCATGTGCCCAGTGGGCCCACGTGACACCAGAGCTTCGGAAAAAGAGACTGACCTTCAAAGAATGCTATGGGCCTTGGAAAGGAGTCATCGATTCTTCTCTTCAATGTCCTCAAGACATCTTTCTTGACTTTGCATTATGCTTAAGGCACAAGGGCACTGTAGGTGTGATGAACGCCAAGTCCGGCCACTTGTTTCCAATGAAGTTGCAAGCTTGAATCAGCATGACCTCCCCATAGACTTGAATAGATGACAATGTTCTCCTCTCCGTGCCTGTCCCTCTATTCTCACTTGTGGCCTAGGGTTCCTTTCTTATCCCTTGCATCAGACTCTGTTTTATCTCTTCTAGTTTCTGTGCCTGCTTTCTGTTTGCCAAACCTGTTTCTGGGTATCTGTCCCTTTAATAGCCTAGCCTAGGCCAATCCTCAGACTGTAACCATGCGGCCACCCTGGGGGACATGTTCACCGTGATGTCATAAGCGACCTCAAAATTCGAAGTTGTCCTGACAACCTCCGTGCACACAGAGTTTCACAGCCATCTCAGACCAGTCTGACTCCTCACCCTGTCTAGGTAGGATAGTTTTCCTTTTTCTGCAATTGTTGTCAGTTTCTATCTTTCTCCTTGAACTTCGAAAGGGCTCCTACATTCTCTCTAGACACTGGTTTCACTCCTGTAAGATTATCCTGGGTTTTATCTCTTATATCTTGGGTAGATGGCAAAATGGGTGGACCTTACCCAGAAAAAGTCCTGGACTCCCTCACAAGTTGAAGTTGCCCAGGGAATGTTCTGATGCACAATGATGGTGTCATCTCGTGGCACTCTGCCAATTCCACCTTGGCAGGTCACAAGTTTTCCTTCCTTCTGCCTTTGGGAAGTGTACCAGATACTTCCATAGATTGTAATATTCTTATGGTTCCTTTTCTTGTGCGTATTGATAACGTATCCTCACAATTGCTGCTTATTTATGATCTCTGCCCGCACCATACCATGAAATCTATATTTCCTAACACTACTAATGTGATATGCACTCGTAATGTGAAACAGTGAGGCCCGGGCCGCCCAAGCGGAATGTGGGCACTTACCTGCTCCACCACAGGGCCGGCCCTGAATTGTACTTTTGGACCAACCTTTTGCCTGAACTTGGGAAGACGTGGGCCTGTTTGGATTATTCGTGAAGGTGATTAGTAATAACATCATGGACGGTAACATTTTCCGTTCGTTCATGGGTTTAGGACTGATCATGTTCTCTTCGTAGTATTCCTCTTCACCTATTTGGAATGGTCTGCCTTTCTGTAGCATCTGTAAGCATTTGGAGGTGATTTTCCATCCTTGGAAGTTCACCTTCTGTAAACTCTTTCCGCCCCCAAAGCTTTATGACATCATTCTGGACCCCTTTTTGGATTTTTGATTTGAGGTGAATTTCTAGCCATGACCCTGCATTAGAACGTACTATAACTTCCAGATTCACATCCTCATTGCTTTAGACTTCTGTGTAGCTTACATCATCTTCACCAGTGTAAGACTAATCACAGGCCCTCACCACACACTTGTGCCTAATCTTCTCTTTCACCCTCCGTCACCGCCCCTCTTTGCCTCTGGGAGCCCGCATACAAATGTTCAGTGCCACCTGTTGGTTAGTGCTTGCTTTTTCTTCTCCTTGTAAGTGAGATTCTATGGTATTTGAATTTCTCACTGGGGCTTGTTACACTTCCCCTAAAACCCTCACAGCCATTCTGGTGGTCACAAATGGCTGGATTGCATCATTTGTTCCGGCTGAGTGGTATACCATTGTGTGGCTATAGCCCATCTTCCTTCTCCAATCATCCCTTGCTGGACACCAGGGTGCTTTCCAAGTCTTGGATATCAGGAGTAAGACTGTGGTGAACACAGCCATGCACATGTCTTTATGCGGTAGTCTTTCTGACTTTTTTGGATAAACAAGCGGCAGATTAATAGCTGGGTCATACGGGACATGGATACTTAAACTTCTGAGGCAGTTCCACACCTTTGGCATCGTGGCTGCACCGGGTTACACTCCCACCAGCAGTGCAGGAGGCTTCCCTTCTCTCCACCTCCTCTCTGACACTTGTTATTTCCTGTCTGCTTCCTTCTAGCCATGCTGACCACAGTGAGCTGCCATGGCCTTGCAGTTTGGATTTGCATTTTCCTGAGACTTAATGATGGTGAACAAGTTTTCATGCACCTACTGGCCCTCTTTCTGTCTTCTTCGGAGAAATCTCTGCTTCCATCTTTTGACCAGGTTTTCATTGGCTTGTTTTTTTTCTTGTGGAGACGTGCGAGTTGATTGTATCTTTGGGCTTTTCACCCCTTGTCCGATGTGTGGTTTGCAAACATCCTCTCCCAATTGTTGTGGTGTCTTAGTATTCAGTTGATGGTTTCCTTGAGTGGGCAGAAGTGTGTGCATTTGATGTGGTCCCGTTTGTTTCTTGTTTCCTTTGTTGCCCTTGCCCAGTCAGACATGCTTCTTCCCAATAGGCGGCTCAGACAGATGGCAAAGAGCACTCTGCCTAGGTCTTCTCCTACAAGGTTCACGGTTTCAAGTCTGCCATTCAAGGCTTTAATCCATTTCAGGTGGTGTGTGTGCCAGGTGTAACATCATGGTGTACTCTCGTTGTGTTCCATGTGGCTGTGCAGGCTTCCCAGCACCGTTTATTGTAGAGACTCTCCTTTCTCCGCTGTCTCCACTTGGCTCCCTGGTCCAAAATGGGCTGTCCATGTAAGTTTGAGTTGGGCTCTGGGCTCTCAATTGTTTTGCATGGGTCTTCATGCCTGTTTTGGGGCCCAGACTGTGCCGTTTCGGTACCTAGCGCTTCGTCCTCTATGTTGAAATCAGAAATTGTGACACGTGCTGCTTTGTTCGTTTTCCTGAGGATTCCTTTGCCTAGTCAGGGTCTCGTGTTGCTGGCTAGAAACTTTAGGATTCTCTCTTCTTCTCTGTGGCAAATACTGCTGCAACTTTGACTGGGATTGCATGGAATCCAGAGATTCCTTACTGCGGTATGAACCTTTCAAGTGTGTTAATCCTTCCATTCCTAGATCCCTCGATATCTTTTTTTTTCTTGTGTCTTCTTGAGTTTCTTTCCCCAAAGGTTTGCTAGTTTTTGAATTAACATAGAATTCACCTGTTTTGCTAAGGTTATTCACAGAGATCCTATTCTTCGTAATGGCAAGCTCCTGTTTTTTTGGTTTTTTTTTCCTTAGCTTCAGTTTTTCTATTCTTTGCAACTTTTAATTGGTTTTGTTTTGGCACAAGTGCATTGCTGTGCTCACATCTGCTGGCAATGCTCCTGTATTTGCTGTGGAAGTGTGGCCCTGTCCAACGTCCCTTCCCATCTGCCTCTACTCTACCTCGGACGCCTGCACCAGAACAACTGAAGCAGTGGTGAGGAGGCCCAAACCGAGGATTCCACCCAGCCCATACTGGGCCACAGACCCAGAAGGTGCGGACCTCACCACTGCACCACCGGCCGGCCACTTACATGTTCAGTGGCAACGTGCAGTTGAGTGCAATGGGAGTTAAATATACTAGTGAGCCCAACTCTAGCACTGTGTAGATGAGGCTAGGTTGTTTTTCGGGTCCATTGTGATGTCAGAGGATTTGTCATAATTGTGTCTCTGAGGTCCAGCATGCTTCCTGGATACAGGTTTCAGAGCCTGCTTGGAGCAGTCTCATAACTCACCCTTCCCAGTTAGCCCATGCTTGACCTTCGCTGCCGTTTTTTGGCTTGTGAATTTCTCTGACTTTCAAACGTTCCAGCAGAGTCTGTCTAAAGACGGACATCATCTTTCATTGTGGATAATTCAGGTGTGATTTCTGTTCACCTTCCATTTTCTGGGTCCTCTTTTTCTTTTCCATAGTATACTCGTCATGGTCTTTCTCAGCTATCTCCCTTAGACATGCTTATCAGTCCGTTCTCCTTCATTCCAAGTGATTAGTTTGTATTTCTTTAATCGCTGTATGTTCTCTAGGGTGAGGTGTGAGTGCTTTCGTGACTCTTGGTTGTTGTCCTTGAATTTGCACCGGTCACTTGTAGGACTCTTGGCTATCCTAGCCTAGGTCAAACTAAGCACTGAGAACACGTGGTCATGCGGGTTGGTTTGACATCCTGAGATCAGAAACTCCAAATTCGAGGTGGTCCTGGCAACCCCCTTCACGGACACAATGTTTCCAAGACAGCTTAGACAAATCGGATGAATTCCACTCTCCAGGAAAGATATTTTTCTGTCTCTTTTCCGGATTTGGGAAGTTTCGAACTTGACCCCTGATCCTTGAACGTTCCCCTAGATTCCGTCCAGATACGGGCTTACTTAATTTTTATAGGGTGTGCCATTTGTTTGCCCTACATCCTCTACCCTGGCCTGTTTATTTTTCTTGAAACACAACTGTAAAGTTCTAATTTTCGTGCAACTTCCTTACATATGGTGTCAAAACACATAATCAATAATCCTTCTACGGCAAGAGGTAGGGGGAGAGAATTTCGATGGAGGCAAACAGAGCACACTAGCCTGGGAGGGCAGCCTTCACGAAGGAACGAAGCCCTGTGGAAGAGGGTGCTTTTCAGCACCCTTGTAGAGCACTTCCAAACAAAGAGACATACCCCAAGCGTGACAGGGCTCCATTCCTTCAAGGCTTCCAAGACATCTCTTGGGACACATTACCATGTGCCCAGTGGGCCCACGTGACACCAGAGCTTCGGAAAAAGAGACTGACCTTCAAAGAATGCTATGGGCCTTGGAAAGGAGGCATCGATTCTTCTCTTCAATGTCCTCAAGACATCTTTCTTGACTTTGCATTATGCTTAAGGCACAAGGGCACTGTAGGTGTGATGAACGCCAAGTCCGGCCACTTGTTTCCAATGAAGTTGCAAGCTTGAATCAGCATGACCTCCCCATAGACTTGAATAGATGACAATGTTCTCCTCTCCGTGCCTGTCCCTCTATTCTCACTTGTGGCCTAGGGTTCCTTTCTTATCCCTTGCATCAGACTCTGTTTTATCTCTTCTAGTTTCTGTGCCTGCTTTCTGTTTGCCAAACCTGTTTCTGGGTATCTGTCCCTTTAATAGCCTAGCCTAGGCCAATCCTCAGACTGTAACCATGCGGCCACCCTGGGGGACATGTTCACCGTGATGTCATAAGCGACCTCAAAATTCGAAGTTGTCCTGACAACCTCCGTGCACACAGAGTTTCACAGCCATCTCAGACCAGTCTGACTCCTCACCCTGTCTAGGTAGGATAGTTTTCCTTTTTCTGCAATTGTTGTCAGTTTCTATCTTTCTCCTTGAACTTCGAAAGGGCTCCTACATTCTCTCTAGACACTGGTTTCACTCCTGTAAGATTATCCTGGGTTTTATCTCTTATATCTTGGGTAGATGGCAAAATGGGTGGACCTTACCCAGAAAAAGTCCTGGACTCCCTCACAAGTTGAAGTTGCCCAGGGAATGTTCTGATGCACAATGATGGTGTCATCTCGTGGCACTCTGCCAATTCCACCTTGGCAGGTCACAAGTTTTCCTTCCTTCTGCCTTTGGGAAGTGTACCAGATACTTCCATAGATTGTAATATTCTTATGGTTCCTTTTCTTGTGCGTATTGATAACGTATCCTCACAATTGCTGCTTATTTATGATCTCTGCCCGCACCATACCATGAAATCTATATTTCCTAACACTACTAATGTGATATGCACTCGTAATGTGAAACAGTGAGGCCCGGGCCGCCCAAGCGGAATGTGGGCACTTACCTGCTCCACCACAGGGCCGGCCCTGAATTGTACTTTTGGACCAACCTTTTGCCTGAACTTGGGAAGACGTGGGCCTGTTTGGATTATTCGTGAAGGTGATTAGTAATAACATCATGGACGGTAACATTTTCCGTTCGTTCATGGGTTTAGGACTGATCATGTTCTCTTCGTAGTATTCCTCTTCACCTATTTGGAATGGTCTGCCTTTCTGTAGCATCTGTAAGCATTTGGAGGTGATTTTCCATCCTTGGAAGTTCACCTTCTGTAAACTCTTTCCGCCCCCAAAGCTTTATGACATCATTCTGGACCCCTTTTTGGATTTTTGATTTGAGGTGAATTTATAGCCATGACCCTGCATTAGAACGTACTATAACTTCCAGATTCACATCCTCATTGCTTTAGACTTCTGTGTAGCTTACATCATCTTCACCAGTGTAAGACTAATCACAGGCCCTCACCACACACTTGTGCCTAATCTTCTCTTTCACCCTCCGTCACCGCCCCTCTTTGCCTCTGGGAGCCCGCATACAAATGTTCAGTGCCACCTGTTGGTTAGTGCTTGCTTTTTCTTCTCCTTGTAAGTGAGATTCTATGGTATTTGAATTTCTCCCTGGGGCTTGTTACACTTCCCCTAAAACCCTCACAGCCATTCTGGTGGTCACAAATGGCTGGATTGCATCATTTGTTCCGGCTGAGTGGTATACCATTGTGTGGCTATAGCCCATCTTCCTTCTCCAATCATCCCTTGCTGGACACCAGGGTGCTTTCCAAGTCTTGGATATCAGGAGTAAGACTGTGGTGAACACAGCCATGCACATGTCTTTATGCGGTAGTCTTTCTGACTTTTTTGGATAAACAAGCGGCAGATTAATAGCTGGGTCATACGGGACATGGATACTTAAACTTCTGAGGCAGTTCCACACCTTTGGCATCGTGGCTGCACCGGGTTACACTCCCACCAGCAGTGCAGGAGGCTTCCCTTCTCTCCACCTCCTCTCTGACACTTGTTATTTCCTGTCTGCTTCCTTCTAGCCATGCTGACCACAGTGAGCTGCCATGGCCTTGCAGTTTGGATTTGCATTTTCCTGAGACTTAATGATGGTGAACAAGTTTTCATGCACCTACTGGCCCTCTTTCTGTCTTCTTCGGAGAAATCTCTGCTTCCATCTTTTGACCAGGTTTTCATTGGCTTGTTTTTTTTCTTGTGGAGACGTGCGAGTTGATTGTATCTTTGGGCTTTTCACCCCTTGTCCGATGTGTGGTTTGCAAACATCCTCTCCCAATTGTTGTGGTGTCTTAGTATTCAGTTGATGGTTTCCTTGAGTGGGCAGAAGTGTGTGCATTTGATGTGGTCCCGTTTGTTTCTTGTTTCCTTTGTTGCCCTTGCCCAGTCAGACATGCTTCTTCCCAATAGGCGGCTCAGACAGATGGCAAAGAGCACTCTGCCTAGGTCTTCTCCTACAAGGTTCACGGTTTCAAGTCTGCCATTCAAGGCTTTAATCCACTTCAGGTGGTGTGTGTGCCAGGTGTAACATCATGGTGTACTCTCGTTGTGTTCCATGTGGCTGTGCAGGCTTCCCAGCACCGTTTATTGTAGAGACTCTCCTTTCTCCGCTGTCTCCACTTGGCTCCCTGGTCCAAAATGGGCTGTCCATGTAAGTTTGAGTTGGGCTCTGGGCTCTCAATTGTTTTGCATGGGTCTTCATGCCTGTTTTGGGGCCCAGACTGTGCCGTTTCGGTACCTAGCGCTTCGTCCTCTATGTTGAAATCAGAAATTGTGACACGTGCTGCTTTGTTCGTTTTCCTGAGGATTCCTTTGCCTAGTCAGGGTCTCGTGTTGCTGGCTAGAAACTTTAGGATTCTCTCTTCTTCTCTGTGGCAAATACTGCTGCAACTTTGACTGGGATTGCATGGAATCCAGAGATTCCTTACTGCGGTATGAACCTTTCAAGTGTGTTAATCCTTCCATTCCTAGATCCCTCGATATCTTTTTTTTTCTTGTGTCTTCTTGAGTTTCTTTCCCCAAAGGTTTGCTAGTTTTTGAATTAACATAGAATTCACCTGTTTTGCTAAGGTTATTCACAGAGATCCTATTCTTCGTAATGGCAAGCTCCTGTTTTTTTGTTTTTTTTTTCCTTAGCTTCAGTTTTTCTATTCTTTGCAACTTTTAATTGGTTTTGTTTTGGCACAAGTGCATTGCTGTGCTCACATCTGCTGGCAATGCTCCTGTATTTGCTGTGGAAGTGTGGCCCTGTCCAACGTCCCTTCCCATCTGCCTCTACTCTACCTCGGACGCCTGCACCAGAACAACTGAAGCAGTGGTGAGGAGGCCCAAACCGAGGATTCCACCCAGCCCATACTGGGCCACAGACCCAGAAGGTGCGGACCTCACCACTGCACCACCGGCCGGCCACTTACATGTTCAGTGGCAACGTGCAGTTGAGTGCAATGGGAGTTAAATATACTAGTGAGCCCAACTCTAGCACTGTGTAGATGAGGCTAGGTTGTTTTTCGGGTCCATTGTGATGTCAGAGGATTTGTCATAATTGTGTCTCTGAGGTCCAGCATGCTTCCTGGATACAGGTTTCAGAGCCTGCTTGGAGCAGTCTCATAACTCACCCTTCCCAGTTAGCCCATGCTTGACCTTCGCTGCCGTTTTTTGGCTTGTGAATTTCTCTGACTTTCAAACGTTCCAGCAGAGTCTGTCTAAAGACGGACATCATCTTTCATTGTGGATAATTCAGGTGTGATTTCTGTTCACCTTCCATTTTCTGGGTCCTCTTTTTCTTTTCCATAGTATACTCGTCATGGTCTTTCTCAGCTATCTCCCTTAGACATGCTTATCAGTCCGTTCTCCTTCATTCCAAGTGATTAGTTTGTATTTCTTTAATCGCTGTATGTTCTCTAGGGTGAGGTGTGAGTGCTTTCGTGACTCTTGGTTGTTGTCCTTGAATTTGCACCGGTCACTTGTAGGACTCTTGGCTATCCTAGCCTAGGTCAAACTAAGCACTGAGAACACGTGGTCATGCGGGTTGGTTTGACATCCTGAGATCAGAAACTCCAAATTCGAGGTGGTCCTGGCAACCCCCTTCACGGACACAATGTTTCCAAGACAACTTAGACAAATCGGATGAATTCCACTCTCCAGGAAAGATATTTTTCTGTCTCTTTTCCGGATTTGGGAAGTTTCGAACTTGACCCCTGATCCTTGAACGTTCCCCTAGATTCCGTCCAGATACGGGCTTACTTAATTTTTATAGGGTGTGCCATTTGTTTGCCCTACATCCTCTACCCTGGCCTGTTTATTTTTCTTGAAACACAACTGTAAAGTTCTAATTTTCGTGCAACTTCCTTACATATGGTGTCAAAACACATAATCAATAATCCTTCTACGGCAAGAGGTAGGGGGAGAGAATTTCGATGGAGGCAAACAGAGCACACTAGCCTGGGAGGGCAGCCTTCACGAAGGAACGAAGCCCTGTGGAAGAGGGTGCTTTTCAGCACCCTTGTAGAGCACTTCCAAACAAAGAGACATACCCCAAGCGTGACAGGGCTCCATTCCTTCAAGGCTTCCAAGACATCTCTTGGGACACATTACCATGTGCCCAGTGGGCCCACGTGACACCAGAGCTTCGGAAAAAGAGACTGACCTTCAAAGAATGCTATGGGCCTTGGAAAGGAGGCATCGATTCTTCTCTTCAATGTCCTCAAGACATCTTTCTTGACTTTGCATTATGCTTAAGGCACAAGGGCACTGTAGGTGTGATGAACGCCAAGTCCGGCCACTTGTTTCCAATGAAGTTGCAAGCTTGAATCAGCATGACCTCCCCATAGACTTGAATAGATGACAATGTTCTCCTCTCCGTGCCTGTCCCTCTATTCTCACTTGTGGCCTAGGGTTCCTTTCTTATCCCTTGCATCAGACTCTGTTTTATCTCTTCTAGTTTCTGTGCCTGCTTTCTGTTTGCCAAACCTGTTTCTGGGTATCTGTCCCTTTAATAGCCTAGCCTAGGCCAATCCTCAGACTGTAACCATGCGGCCACCCTGGGGGACATGTTCACCGTGATGTCATAAGCGACCTCAAAATTCGAAGTTGTCCTGACAACCTCCGTGCACACAGAGTTTCACAGCCATCTCAGACCAGTCTGACTCCTCACCCTGTCTAGGTAGGATAGTTTTCCTTTTTCTGCAATTGTTGTCAGTTTCTATCTTTCTCCTTGAACTTCCAAAGGGCTCCTACATTCTCTCTAGACACTGGTTTCACTCCTGTAAGATTATCCTGGGTTTTATCTCTTATATCTTGGGTAGATGGCAAAATGGGTGGACCTTACCCAGAAAAAGTCCTGGACTCCCTCACAAGTTGAAGTTGCCCAGGGAATGTTCTGATGCACAATGATGGTGTCATCTCGTGGCACTCTGCCAATTCCACCTTGGCAGGTCACAAGTTTTCCTTCCTTCTGCCTTTGGGAAGTGTACCAGATACTTCCATAGATTGTAATATTCTTATGGTTCCTTTTCTTGTGCGTATTGATAACGTATCCTCACAATTGCTGCTTATTTATGATCTCTGCCCGCACCATACCATGAAATCTATATTTCCTAACACTACTAATGTGATATGCACTCGTAATGTGAAACAGTGAGGCCCGGGCCGCCCAAGCGGAATGTGGGCACTTACCTGCTCCACCACAGGGCCGGCCCTGAATTGTACTTTTGGACCAACCTTTTGCCTGAACTTGGGAAGACGTGGGCCTGTTTGGATTATTCGTGAAGGTGATTAGTGATAACATCATGGACGGTAACATTTTCCGTTCGTTCATGGGTTTAGGACTGATCATGTTCTCTTCGTAGTATTCCTCTTCACCTATTTGGAATGGTCTGCCTTTCTGTAGCATCTGTAAGCATTTGGAGGTGATTTTCCATCCTTGGAAGTTCACCTTCCGTAAACTCTTTCCGCCCCCAAAGCTTTATGACATCATTCTGGACCCCTTTTTGGATTTTTGATTTGAGGTGAATTTCTAGCCATGACCCTGCATTAGAACGTACTATAACTTCCAGATTCACATCCTCATTGCTTTAGACTTCTGTGTAGCTTACATCATCTTCACCAGTGTAAGACTAATCACAGGCCCTCACCACACACTTGTGCCTAATCTTCTCTTTCACCCTCCGTCACCGCCCCTCTTTGCCTCTGGGAGCCCGCATACAAATGTTCAGTGCCACCTGTTGGTTAGTGCTTGCTTTTTCTTCTCCTTGTAAGTGAGATTCTATGGTATTTGAATTTCTCACTGGGGCTTGTTACACTTCCCCTAAAACCCTCACAGCCATTCTGGTGGTCACAAATGGCTGGATTGCATCATTTGTTCCGGCTGAGTGGTATACCATTGTGTGGCTATAGCCCATCTTCCTTCTCCAATCATCCCTTGCTGGACACCAGGGTGCTTTCCAAGTCTTGGATATCAGGAGTAAGACTGTGGTGAACACAGCCATGCACATGTCTTTATGCGGTAGTCTTTCTGACTTTTTTGGATAAGCAAGCGGCAGATTAATAGCTGGGTCATACGGGACATGGATACTTAAACTTCTGAGGCAGTTCCACACCTTTGGCATCGTGGCTGCACCGGGTTACACTCCCACCAGCAGTGCAGGAGGCTTCCCTTCTCTCCACCTCCTCTCTGACACTTGTTATTTCCTGTCTGCTTCCTTCTAGCCATGCTGACCACAGTGAGCTGCCATGGCCTTGCAGTTTGGATTTGCATTTTCCTGAGACTTAATGATGGTGAACAAGTTTTCATGCACCTACTGGCCCTCTTTCTGTCTTCTTCGGAGAAATCTCTGCTTCCATCTTTTGACCAGGTTTTCATTGGCTTGTTTTTTTTCTTGTGGAGACGTGCGAGTTGATTGTATCTTTGGGCTTTTCACCCCTTGTCCGATGTGTGGTTTGCAAACATCCTCTCCCAATTGTTGTGGTGTCTTAGTATTCAGTTGATGGTTTCCTTGAGTGGGCAGAAGTGTGTGCATTTGATGTGGTCCCGTTTGTTTCTTGTTTCCTTTGTTGCCCTTGCCCAGTCAGACATGCTTCTTCCCAATAGGCGGCTCAGACAGATGGCAAAGAGCACTCTGCCTAGGTCTTCTCCTACAAGGTTCACGGTTTCAAGTCTGCCATTCAAGGCTTTAATCCACTTCAGGTGGTGTGTGTGCCAGGTGTAACATCATGGCGTACTCTCGTTGTGTTCCATGTGGCTGTGCAGGCTTCCCAGCACCGTTTATTGTAGAGACTCTCCTTTCTCCGCTGTCTCCACTTGGCTCCCTGGTCCAAAATGGGCTGTCCATGTAAGTTTGAGTTGGGCTCTGGGCTCTCAATTGTTTTGCATGGGTCTTCATGCCTGTTTTGGGGCCCAGACTGTGCCGTTTCGGTACCTAGCGCTTCGTCCTCTATGTTGAAATCAGAAATTGTGACACGTGCTGCTTTGTTCGTTTTCCTGAGGATTCCTTTGCCTAGTCAGGGTCTCGTGTTGCTGGCTAGAAACTTTAGGATTCTCTCTTCTTCTCTGTGGCAAATACTGCTGCAACTTTGACTGGGATTGCATGGAATCCAGAGATTCCTTACTGCGGTATGAACCTTTCAAGTGTGTTAATCCTTCCATTCCTAGATCCCTCGATATCTTTTTTTTTCTTGTGTCTTCTTGAGTTTCTTTCCCCAAAGGTTTGCTAGTTTTTGAATTAACATAGAATTCACCTGTTTTGCTAAGGTTATTCACAGAGATCCTATTCTTCGTAATGGCAAGCTCCTGTTTTTTTGTTTTTTTTTTCCTTAGCTTCAGTTTTTCTATTCTTTGCAACTTTTAATTGGTTTTGTTTTGGCACAAGTGCATTGCTGTGCTCACATCTGCTGGCAATGCTCCTGTATTTGCTGTGGAAGTGTGGCCCTGTCCAACGTCCCTTCCCATCTGCCTCTACTCTACCTCGGACGCCTGCACCAGAACAACTGAAGCAGTGGTGAGGAGGCCCAAACCGAGGATTCCACCCAGCCCATACTGGGCCACAGACCCAGAAGGTGCGGACCTCACCACTGCACCACCGGCCGGCCACTTACATGTTCAGTGGCAACGTGCAGTTGAGTGCAATGGGAGTTAAATATACTAGTGAGCCCAACTCTAGCACTGTGTAGATGAGGCTAGGTTGTTTTTCGGGTCCATTGTGATGTCAGAGGATTTGTCATAATTGTGTCTCTGAGGTCCAGCATGCTTCCTGGATACAGGTTTCAGAGCCTGCTTGGAGCAGTCTCATAACTCACCCTTCCCAGTTAGCCCATGCTTGACCTTCGCTGCCGTTTTTTGGCTTGTGAATTTCTCTGACTTTCAAACGTTCCAGCAGAGTCTGTCTAAAGACGGACATCATCTTTCATTGTGGATAATTCAGGTGTGATTTCTGTTCACCTTCCATTTTCTGGGTCCTCTTTTTCTTTTCCATAGTATACTCGTCATGGTCTTTCTCAGCTATCTCCCTTAGACATGCTTATCAGTCCGTTCTCCTTCATTCCAAGTGATTAGTTTGTATTTCTTTAATCGCTGTATGTTCCCTAGGGTGAGGTGTGAGTGCTTTCGTGACTCTTGGTTGTTGTCCTTGAATTTGCACCGGTCACTTGTAGGACTCTTGGCTATCCTAGCCTAGGTCAAACTAAGCACTGAGAACACGTGGTCATGCGGGTTGGTTTGACATCCTGAGATCAGAAACTCCAAATTCGAGGTGGTCCTGGCAACCCCCTTCACGGACACAATGTTTCCAAGACAACTTAGACAAATCGGATGAATTCCACTCTCCAGGAAAGATATTTTTCTGTCTCTTTTCCGGATTTGGGAAGTTTCGAACTTGACCCCTGATCCTTGAACGTTCCCCTAGATTCCGTCCAGATACGGGCTTACTTAATTTTTATAGGGTGTGCCATTTGTTTGCCCTACATCCTCTACCCTGGCCTGTTTATTTTTCTTGAAACACAACTGTAAAGTTCTAATTTTCGTGCAACTTCCTTACATATGGTGTCAAAACACATAATCAATAATCCTTCTACGGCAAGAGGTAGGGGGAGAGAATTTCGATGGAGGCAAACAGAGCACACTAGCCTGGGAGGGCAGCCTTCACGAAGGAACGAAGCCCTGTGGAAGAGGGTGCTTTTCAGCACCCTTGTAGAGCACTTCCAAACAAAGAGACATACCCCAAGCGTGACAGGGCTCCATTCCTTCAAGGCTTCCAAGACATCTCTTGGGACACATTACCATGTGCCCAGTGGGCCCACGTGACACCAGAGCTTCGGAAAAAGAGACTGACCTTCAAAGAATGCTATGGGCCTTGGAAAGGAGGCATCGATTCTTCTCTTCAATGTCCTCAAGACATCTTTCTTGACTTTACATTATGCTTAAGGCACAAGGGCACTGTAGGTGTGATGAACGCCAAGTCCGGCCACTTGTTTCCAATGAATTTGCAAGCTTGAATCAGCATGACCTCCCCATAGACTTGAATAGATGACAATGTTCTCCTCTCCGTGCCTGTCCCTCTATTCTCACTTGTGGCCTAGGGTTCCTTTCTTATCCCTTGCATCAGACTCTGTTTTATCTCTTCTAGTTTCTGTGCCTGCTTTCTGTTTGCCAAACCTGTTTCTGGGTATCTGTCCCTTTAATAGCCTAGCCTAGGCCAATCCTCAGACTGTAACCATGCGGCCACCCTGGGGGACATGTTCACCGTGATGTCATAAGCGACCTCAAAATTCGAAGTTGTCCTGACAACCTCCGTGCACACAGAGTTTCACAGCCATCTCAGACCAGTCTGACTCCTCACCCTGTCTAGGTAGGATAGTTTTCCTTTTTCTGCAATTGTTGTCAGTTTCTATCTTTCTCCTTGAACTTCCAAAGGGCTCCTACATTCTCTCTAGACACTGGTTTCACTCCTGTAAGATTATCCTGGGTTTTATCTCTTATATCTTGGGTAGATGGCAAAATGGGTGGACCTTACCCAGAAAAAGTCCTGGACTCCCTCACAAGTTGAAGTTGCCCAGGGAATGTTCTGATGCACAATGATGGTGTCATCTCGTGGCACTCTGCCAATTCCACCTTGGCAGGTCACAAGTTTTCCTTCCTTCTGCCTTTGGGAAGTGTACCAGATACTTCCATAGATTGTAATATTCTTATGGTTCCTTTTCTTGTGCGTATTGATAACGTATCCTCACAATTGCTGCTTATTTATGATCTCTGCCCGCACCATACCATGAAATCTATATTTCCTAACACTACTAATGTGATATGCACTCGTAATGTGAAACAGTGAGGCCCGGGCCGCCCAAGCGGAATGTGGGCACTTACCTGCTCCACCACAGGGCCGGCCCTGAATTGTACTTTTGGACCAACCTTTTGCCTGAACTTGGGAAGACGTGGGCCTGTTTGGATTATTCGTGAAGGTGATTAGTGATAACATCATGGACGGTAACATTTTCCGTTCGTTCATGGGTTTAGGACTGATCATGTTCTCTTCGTAGTATTCCTCTTCACCTATTTGGAATGGTCTGCCTTTCTGTAGCATCTGTAAGCATTTGGAGGTGATTTTCCATCCTTGGAAGTTCACCTTCCGTAAACTCTTTCCGCCCCCAAAGCTTTATGACATCATTCTGGACCCCTTTTTGGATTTTTGATTTGAGGTGAATTTCTAGCCATGACCCTGCATTAGAACGTACTATAACTTCCAGATTCACATCCTCATTGCTTTAGACTTCTGTGTAGCTTACATCATCTTCACCAGTGTAAGACTAATCACAGGCCCTCACCACACACTTGTGCCTAATCTTCTCTTTCACCCTCCGTCACCGCCCCTCTTTGCCTCTGGGAGCCCGCATACAAATGTTCAGTGCCACCTGTTGGTTAGTGCTTGCTTTTTCTTCTCCTTGTAAGTGAGATTCTATGGTATTTGAATTTCTCACTGGGGCTTGTTACACTTCCCCTAAAACCCTCACAGCCATTCTGGTGGTCACAAATGGCTGGATTGCATCATTTGTTCCGGCTGAGTGGTATACCATTGTGTGGCTATAGCCCATCTTCCTTCTCCAATCATCCCTTGCTGGACACCAGGGTGCTTTCCAAGTCTTGGATATCAGGAGTAAGACTGTGGTGAACACAGCCATGCACATGTCTTTATGCGGTAGTCTTTCTGACTTTTTTGGATAAGCAAGCGGCAGATTAATAGCTGGGTCATACGGGACATGGATACTTAAACTTCTGAGGCAGTTCCACACCTTTGGCATCGTGGCTGCACCGGGTTACACTCCCACCAGCAGTGCAGGAGGCTTCCCTTCTCTCCACCTCCTCTCTGACACTTGTTATTTCCTGTCTGCTTCCTTCTAGCCATGCTGACCACAGTGAGCTGCCATGGCCTTGCAGTTTGGATTTGCATTTTCCTGAGACTTAATGATGGTGAACAAGTTTTCATGCACCTACTGGCCCTCTTTCTGTCTTCTTCGGAGAAATCTCTGCTTCCATCTTTTGACCAGGTTTTCATTGGCTTGTTTTTTTTCTTGTGGAGACGTGCGAGTTGATTGTATCTTTGGGCTTTTCACCCCTTGTCCGATGTGTGGTTTGCAAACATCCTCTCCCAATTGTTGTGGTGTCTTAGTATTCAGTTGATGGTTTCCTTGAGTGGGCAGAAGTGTGTGCATTTGATGTGGTCCCGTTTGTTTCTTGTTTCCTTTGTTGCCCTTGCCCAGTCAGACATGCTTCTTCCCAATAGGCGGCTCAGACAGATGGCAAAGAGCACTCTGCCTAGGTCTTCTCCTACAAGGTTCACGGTTTCAATTCTGCCATTCAAGGCTTTAATCCACTTCAGGTGGTGTGTGTGCCAGGTGTAACATCATGGTGTACTCTCGTTGTGTTCCATGTGGCTGTGCAGGCTTCCCAGCACCGTTTATTGTAGAGACTCTCCTTTCTCCGCTGTCTCCACTTGGCTCCCTGGTCCAAAATGGGCTGTCCATGTAAGTTTGAGTTGGGCTCTGGGCTCTCAATTGTTTTGCATGGGTCTTCATGCCTGTTTTGGGGCCCAGACTGTGCCGTTTCGGTACCTAGCGCTTCGTCCTCTATGTTGAAATCAGAAATTGTGACACGTGCTGCTTTGTTCGTTTTCCTGAGGATTCCTTTGCCTAGTCAGGGTCTCGTGTTGCTGGCTAGAAACTTTAGGATTCTCTCTTCTTCTCTGTGGCAAATACTGCTGCAACTTTGACTGGGATTGCATGGAATCCAGAGATTCCTTACTGCGGTATGAACCTTTCAAGTGTGTTAATACTTCCATTCCTAGATCCCTCGATATCTTTTTTTTTCTTGTGTCTTCTTGAGTTTCTTTCCCCAAAGGTTTGCTAGTTTTTGAATTAACATAGAATTCACCTGTTTTGCTAAGGTTATTCACAGAGATCCTATTCTTCGTAATGGCAAGCTCCTGTTTTTTTGTTTTTTTTTTCCTTAGCTTCAGTTTTTCTATTCTTTGCAACTTTTAATTGGTTTTGTTTTGGCACAAGTGCATTGCTGTGCTCACATCTGCTGGCAATGCTCCTGTATTTGCTGTGGAAGTCTGGCCCTGTCCAACGTCCCTTCCCATCTGCCTCTACTCTACCTCGGACGCCTGCACCAGAACAACTGAAGCAGTGGTGAGGAGGCCCAAACCGAGGATTCCACCCAGCCCATACTGGGCCACAGACCCAGAAGGTGCGGACCTCACCACTGCACCACCGGCCGGCCACTTACATGTTCAGTGGCAACGTGCAGTTGAGTGCAATGGGAGTTAAATATACTAGTGAGCCCAACTCTAGCACTGTGTAGATGAGGCTAGGTTGTTTTTCGGGTCCATTGTGATGTCAGAGGATTTGTCATAATTGTGTCTCTGAGGTCCAGCATGCTTCCTGGATACAGGTTTCAGAGCCTGCTTGGAGCAGTCTCATAACTCACCCTTCCCAGTTAGCCCATGCTTGACCTTCGCTGCCGTTTTTTGGCTTGTGAATTTCTCTGACTTTCAAACGTTCCAGCAGAGTCTGTCTAAAGACGGACATCATCTTTCATTGTGGATAATTCAGGTGTGATTTCTGTTCACCTTCCATTTTCTGGGTCCTCTTTTTCTTTTCCATAGTATACTCGTCATGGTCTTTCTCAGCTATCTCCCTTAGACATGCTTATCAGTCCGTTCTCCTTCATTCCAAGTGATTAGTTTGTATTTCTTTAATCGCTGTATGTTCTCTAGGGTGAGGTGTGAGTGCTTTCGTGACTCTTGGTTGTTGTCCTTGAATTTGCACCGGTCACTTGTAGGACTCTTGGCTATCCTAGCCTAGGTCAAACTAAGCACTGAGAACACGTGGTCATGCGGGTTGGTTTGACATCCTGAGATCAGAAACTCCAAATTCGAGGTGGTCCTGGCAACCCCCTTCACGGACACAATGTTTCCAAGACAACTTAGACAAATCGGATGAATTCCACTCTCCAGGAAAGATATTTTTCTGTCTCTTTTCCGGATTTGGGAAGTTTCGAACTTGACCCCTGATCCTTGAACGTTCCCCTAGATTCCGTCCAGATACGGGCTTACTTAATTTTTATAGGGTGTGCCATTTGTTTGCCCTACATCCTCTACCCTGGCCTGTTTATTTTTCTTGAAACACAACTGTAAAGTTCTAATTTTCGTGCAACTTCCTTACATATGGTGTCAAAACACATAATCAATAATCCTTCTACGGCAAGAGGTAGGGGGAGAGAATTTCGATGGAGGCAAACAGAGCACACTAGCCTGGGAGGGCAGCCTTCACGAAGGAACGAAGCCCTGTGGAAGAGGGTGCTTTTCAGCACCCTTGTAGAGCACTTCCAAACAAAGAGACATACCCCAAGCGTGACAGGGCTCCATTCCTTCAAGGCTTCCAAGACATCTCTTGGGACACATTACCATGTGCCCAGTGGGCCCACGTGACACCAGAGCTTCGGAAAAAGAGACTGACCTTCAAAGAATGCTATGGGCCTTGGAAAGGAGGCATCGATTCTTCTCTTCAATGTCCTCAAGACATCTTTCTTGACTTTACATTATGCTTAAGGCACAAGGGCACTGTAGGTGTGATGAACGCCAAGTCCGGCCACTTGTTTCCAATGAATTTGCAAGCTTGAATCAGCATGACCTCCCCATAGACTTGAATAGATGACAATGTTCTCCTCTCCGTGCCTGTCCCTCTATTCTCACTTGTGGCCTAGGGTTCCTTTCTTATCCCTTGCATCAGACTCTGTTTTATCTCTTCTAGTTTCTGTGCCTGCTTTCTGTTTGCCAAACCTGTTTCTGGGTATCTGTCCCTTTAATAGCCTAGCCTAGGCCAATCCTCAGACTGTAACCATGCGGCCACCCTGGGGGACATGTTCACCGTGATGTCATAAGCGACCTCAAAATTCGAAGTTGTCCTGACAACCTCCGTGCACACAGAGTTTCACAGCCATCTCAGACCAGTCTGACTCCTCACCCTGTCTAGGTAGGATAGTTTTCCTTTTTCTGCAATTGTTGTCAGTTTCTATCTTTCTCCTTGAACTTCCAAAGGGCTCCTACATTCTCTCTAGACACTGGTTTCACTCCTGTAAGATTATCCTGGGTTTTATCTCTTATATCTTGGGTAGATGGCAAAATGGGTGGACCTTACCCAGAAAAAGTCCTGGACTCCCTCACAAGTTGAAGTTGCCCAGGGAATGTTCTGATGCACAATGATGGTGTCATCTCGTGGCACTCTGCCAATTCCACCTTGGCAGGTCACAAGTTTTCCTTCCTTCTGCCTTTGGGAAGTGTACCAGATACTTCCATAGATTGTAATATTCTTATGGTTCCTTTTCTTGTGCGTATTGATAACGTATCCTCACAATTGCTGCTTATTTATGATCTCTGCCCGCACCATACCATGAAATCTATATTTCCTAACACTACTAATGTGATATGCACTCGTAATGTGAAACAGTGAGGCCCGGGCCGCCCAAGCGGAATGTGGGCACTTACCTGCTCCACCACAGGGCCGGCCCTGAATTGTACTTTTGGACCAACCTTTTGCCTGAACTTGGGAAGACGTGGGCCTGTTTGGATTATTCGTGAAGGTGATTAGTGATAACATCATGGACGGTAACATTTTCCGTTCGTTCATGGGTTTAGGACTGATCATGTTCTCTTCGTAGTATTCCTCTTCACCTATTTGGAATGGTCTGCCTTTCTGTAGCATCTGTAAGCATTTGGAGGTGATTTTCCATCCTTGGAAGTTCACCTTCCGTAAACTCTTTCCGCCCCCAAAGCTTTATGACATCATTCTGGACCCCTTTTTGGATTTTTGATTTGAGGTGAATTTCTAGCCATGACCCTGCATTAGAACGTACTATAACTTCCAGATTCACATCCTCATTGCTTTAGACTTCTGTGTAGCTTACATCATCTTCACCAGTGTAAGACTAATCACAGGCCCTCACCACACACTTGTGCCTAATCTTCTCTTTCACCCTCCGTCACCGCCCCTCTTTGCCTCTGGGAGCCCGCATACAAATGTTCAGTGCCACCTGTTGGTTAGTGCTTGCTTTTTCTTCTCCTTGTAAGTGAGATTCTATGGTATTTGAATTTCTCACTGGGGCTTGTTACACTTCCCCTAAAACCCTCACAGCCATTCTGGTGGTCACAAATGGCTGGATTGCATCATTTGTTCCGGCTGAGTGGTATACCATTGTGTGGCTATAGCCCATCTTCCTTCTCCAATCATCCCTTGCTGGACACCAGGGTGCTTTCCAAGTCTTGGATATCAGGAGTAAGACTGTGGTGAACACAGCCATGCACATGTCTTTATGCGGTAGTCTTTCTGACTTTTTTGGATAAACAAGCGGCAGATTAATAGCTGGGTCATACGGGACATGGATACTTAAACTTCTGAGGCAGTTCCACACCTTTGGCATCGTGGCTGCACCGGGTTACACTCCCACCAGCAGTGCAGGAGGCTTCCCTTCTCTCCACCTCCTCTCTGACACTTGTTATTTCCTGTCTGCTTCCTTCTAGCCATGCTGACCACAGTGAGCTGCCATGGCCTTGCAGTTTGGATTTGCATTTTCCTGAGACTTAATGATGGTGAACAAGTTTTCATGCACCTACTGGCCCTCTTTCTGTCTTCTTCGGAGAAATCTCTGCTTCCATCTTTTGACCAGGTTTTCATTGGCTTGTTTTTTTTCTTGTGGAGACGTGCGAGTTGATTGTATCTTTGGGCTTTTCACCCCTTGTCCGATGTGTGGTTTGCAAACATCCTCTCCCAATTGTTGTGGTGTCTTAGTATTCAGTTGATGGTTTCCTTGAGTGGGCAGAAGTGTGTGCATTTGATGTGGTCCCGTTTGTTTCTTGTTTCCTTTGTTGCCCTTGCCCAGTCAGACATGCTTCTTCCCAATAGGCGGCTCAGACAGATGGCAAAGAGCACTCTGCCTAGGTCTTCTCCTACAAGGTTCACGGTTTCAATTCTGCCATTCAAGGCTTTAATCCACTTCAGGTGGTGTGTGTGCCAGGTGTAACATCATGGTGTACTCTCGTTGTGTTCCATGTGGCTGTGCAGGCTTCCCAGCACCGTTTATTGTAGAGACTCTCCTTTCTCCGCTGTCTCCACTTGGCTCCCTGGTCCAAAATGGGCTGTCCATGTAAGTTTGAGTTGGGCTCTGGGCTCTCAATTGTTTTGCATGGGTCTTCATGCCTGTTTTGGGGCCCAGACTGTGCCGTTTCGGTACCTAGTGCTTCGTCCTCTATGTTGAAATCAGAAATTGTGACACGTGCTGCTTTGTTCGTTTTCCTGAGGATTCCTTTGCCTAGTCAGGGTCTCGTGTTGCTGGCTAGAAACTTTAGGATTCTCTCTTCTTCTCTGTGGCAAATACTGCTGCAACTTTGAATGGGATTGCATGGAATCCAGAGATTCCTTACTGCGGTATGAACCTTTCAAGTGTGTTAATCCTTCCATTCCTAGATCCCTCGATATCTTTTTTTTTCTTGTGTCTTCTTGAGTTTCTTTCCCCAAAGGTTTGCTAGTTTTTGAATTAACATAGAATTCACCTGTTTTGGTAAGGTTATTCACAGAGATCCTATTCTTCGTAATGGCAAGCTCCTGTTTTTTTGGTTTTTTTTTCCTTAGCTTCAGTTTTTCTATTCTTTGCAACTTTTAATTGGTTTTGTTTTGGCACAAGTGCATTGCTGTGCTCACATCTGCTGGCAATGCTCCTGTATTTGCTGTGGAAGTCTGGCCCTGTCCAACGTCCCTTCCCATCTGCCTCTACTCTACCTCGGACGCCTGCACCAGAACAACTGAAGCAGTGGTGAGGAGGCCCAAACCGAGGATTCCACCCAGCCCATACTGGGCCACAGACCCAGAAGGTGCGGACCTCACCACTGCACCACCGGCCGGCCACTTACATGTTCAGTGGCAACGTGCAGTTGAGTGCAATGGGAGTTAAATATACTAGTGAGCCCAACTCTAGCACTGTGTAGATGAGGCTAGGTTGTTTTTCGGGTCCATTGTGATGTCAGAGGATTTGTCATAATTGTGTCTCTGAGGTCCAGCATGCTTCCTGGATACAGGTTTCAGAGCCTGCTTGGAGCAGTCTCATAACTCACCCTTCCCAGTTAGCCCATGCTTGACCTTCGCTGCCGTTTTTTGGCTTGTGAATTTCTCTGACTTTCAAACGTTCCAGCAGAGTCTGTCTAAAGACGGACATCATCTTTCATTGTGGATAATTCAGGTGTGATTTCTGTTCACCTTCCATTTTCTGGGTCCTCTTTTTCTTTTCCATAGTATACTCGTCATGGTCTTTCTCAGCTATCTCCCTTAGACATGCTTATCAGTCCGTTCTCCTTCATTCCAAGGGATTAGTTTGTATTTCTTTAATCGCTGTATGTTCTCTAGGGTGAGGTGTGAGTGCTTTCGTGACTCTTGGTTGTTGTCCTTGAATTTGCACCGGTCACTTGTAGGACTCTTGGCTACCCTAGCCAAGGTCAAACTAAGCACTGAGAACACGTGGTCATGCGGGTTGGTTTGACATCCTGAGATCAGAAACTCCAAATTCGAGGTGGTCCTGGCAACCCCCTTCACGGACACAATGTTTCCAAGACAACTTAGACAAATCGGATGAATTCCACTCTCCAGGAAAGATATTTTTCTGTCTCTTTTCCGGATTTGGGAAGTTTCGAACTTGACCCCTGATCCTTGAACGTTCCCCTAGATTCCGTCCAGATACGGGCTTACTTAATTTTTATAGGGTGTGCCATTTGTTTGCCCTACATCCTCTACCCTGGCCTGTTTATTTTTCTTGAAACACAACTGTAAAGTTCTAATTTTCGTGCAACTTCCTTACATATGGTGTCAAAACACATAATCAATAATCCTTCTACGGCAAGAGGTAGGGGGAGAGAATTTCGATGGAGGCAAACAGAGCACACTAGCCTGGGAGGGCAGCCTTCACGAAGGAACGAAGCCCTGTGGAAGAGGGTGCTTTTCAGCACCCTTGTAGAGCACTTCCAAACAAAGAGACATACCCCAAGCGTGACAGGGCTCCATTCCTTCAAGGCTTCCAAGACATCTCTTGGGACACATTACCATGTGCCCAGTGGGCCCACGTGACACCAGAGCTTCGGAAAAAGAGACTGACCTTCAAAGAATGCTATGGGCCTTGGAAAGGAGGCATCGATTCTTCTCTTCAATGTCCTCAAGACATCTTTCTTGACTTTGCATTATGCTTAAGGCACAAGGGCACTGTAGGTGTGATGAACCCCAAGTCCGGCCACTTGTTTCCAATGAAGTTGCAAGCTTGAATCAGCATGACCTCCCCATAGACTTGAATAGATGACAATGTTCTCCTCTCCGTGCCTGTCCCTCTATTCTCACTTGTGGCCTAGGGTTCCTTTCTTATCCCTTGCATCAGACTCTGTTTTATCTCTTCTAGTTTCTGTGCCTGCTTTCTGTTTGCCAAACCTGTTTCTGGGTATCTGTCCCTTTAATAGCCTAGCCTAGGCCAATCCTCAGACTGTAACCATGCGGCCACCCTGGGGGACATGTTCACCGTGATGTCATAAGCGACCTCAAAATTCGAAGTTGTCCTGACAACCTCCGTGCACACAGAGTTTCACAGCCATCTCAGACCAGTCTGACTCCTCACCCTGTCTAGGTAGGATAGTTTTCCTTTTTCTGCAATTGTTGTCAGTTTCTATCTTTCTCCTTGAACTTCCAAAGGGCTCCTACATTCTCTCTAGACACTGGTTTCACTCCTGTAAGATTATCCTGGGTTTTATCTCTTATATCTTGGGTAGATGGCAAAATGGGTGGACCTTACCCAGAAAAAGTCCTGGACTCCCTCACAAGTTGAAGTTGCCCAGGGAATGTTCTGATGCACAATGATGGTGTCATCTCGTGGCACTCTGCCAATTCCACCTTGGCAGGTCACAAGTTTTCCTTCCTTCTGCCTTTGGGAAGTGTACCAGATACTTCCATAGATTGTAATATTCTTATGGTTCCTTTTCTTGTGCGTATTGATAACGTATCCTCACAATTGCTGCTTATTTATGATCTCTGCCCGCACCATACCATGAAATCTATATTTCCTAACACTACTAATGTGATATGCACTCGTAATGTGAAACAGTGAGGCCCGGGCCGCCCAAGCGGAATGTGGGCACTTACCTGCTCCACCACAGGGCCGGCCCTGAATTGTACTTTTGGACCAACCTTTTGCCTGAACTTGGGAAGACGTGGGCCTGTTTGGATTATTCGTGAAGGTGATTAGTGATAACATCATGGACGGTAACATTTTCCGTTCGTTCATGGGTTTAGGACTGATCATGTTCTCTTCGTAGTATTCCTCTTCACCTATTTGGAATGGTCTGCCTTTCTGTAGCATCTGTAAGCATTTGGAGGTGATTTTCCATCCTTGGAAGTTCACCTTCCGTAAACTCTTTCCGCCCCCAAAGCTTTATGACATCATTCTGGACCCCTTTTTGGATTTTTGATTTGAGGTGAATTTCTAGCCATGACCCTGCATTAGAACGTACTATAACTTCCAGATTCACATCCTCATTGCTTTAGACTTCTGTGTAGCTTACATCATCTTCACCAGTGTAAGACTAATCACAGGCCCTCACCACACACTTGTGCCTAATCTTCTCTTTCACCCTCCGTCACCGCCCCTCTTTGCCTCTGGGAGCCCGCATACAAATGTTCAGTGCCACCTGTTGGTTAGTGCTTGCTTTTTCTTCTCCTTGTAAGTGAGATTCTATGGTATTTGAATTTCTCACTGGGGCTTGTTACACTTCCCCTAAAACCCTCACAGCCATTCTGGTGGTCACAAATGGCTGGATTGCATCATTTGTTCCGGCTGAGTGGTATACCATTGTGTGGCTATAGCCCATCTTCCTTCTCCAATCATCCCTTGCTGGACACCAGGGTGCTTTCCAAGTCTTGGATATCAGGAGTAAGACTGTGGTGAACACAGCCATGCACATGTCTTTATGCGGTAGTCTTTCTGACTTTTTTGGATAAACAAGCGGCAGATTAATAGCTGGGTCATACGGGACATGGATACTTAAACTTCTGAGGCAGTTCCACACCTTTGGCATCGTGGCTGCACCGGGTTACACTCCCACCAGCAGTGCAGGAGGCTTCCCTTCTCTCCACCTCCTCTCTGACACTTGTTATTTCCTGTCTGCTTCCTTCTAGCCATGCTGACCACAGTGAGCTGCCATGGCCTTGCAGTTTGGATTTGCATTTTCCTGAGACTTAATGATGGTGAACAAGTTTTCATGCACCTACTGGCCCTCTTTCTGTCTTCTTCGGAGAAATCTCTGCTTCCATCTTTTGACCAGGTTTTCATTGGCTTGTTTTTTTTCTTGTGGAGACGTGCGAGTTGATTGTATCTTTGGGCTTTTCACCCCTTGTCCGATGTGTGGTTTGCAAACATCCTCTCCCAATTGTTGTGGTGTCTTAGTATTCAGTTGATGGTTTCCTTGAGTGGGCAGAAGTGTGTGCATTTGATGTGGTCCCGTTTGTTTCTTGTTTCCTTTGTTGCCCTTGCCCAGTCAGACATGCTTCTTCCCAATAGGCGGCTCAGACAGATGGCAAAGAGCACTCTGCCTAGGTCTTCTCCTACAAGGTTCACGGTTTCAATTCTGCCATTCAAGGCTTTAATCCACTTCAGGTGGTGTGTGTGCCAGGTGTAACATCATGGTGTACTCTCGTTGTGTTCCATGTGGCTGTGCAGGCTTCCCAGCACCGTTTATTGTAGAGACTCTCCTTTCTCCGCTGTCTCCACTTGGCTCCCTGGTCCAAAATGGGCTGTCCATGTAAGTTTGAGTTGGGCTCTGGGCTCTCAATTGTTTTGCATGGGTCTTCATGCCTGTTTTGGGGCCCAGACTGTGCCGTTTCGGTACCTAGCGCTTCGTCCTCTATGTTGAAATCAGAAATTGTGACACGTGCTGCTTTGTTCGTTTTCCTGAGGATTCCTTTGCCTAGTCAGGGTCTCGTGTTGCTGGCTAGAAACTTTAGGATTCTCTCTTCTTCTCTGTGGCAAATACTGCTGCAACTTTGACTGGGATTGCATGGAATCCAGAGATTCCTTACTGCGGTATGAACCTTTCAAGTGTGTTAATCCTTCCATTCCTAGATCCCTCGATATCTTTTTTTTTCTTGTGTCTTCTTGAGTTTCTTTCCCCAAAGGTTTGCTAGTTTTTGAATTAACATAGAATTCACCTGTTTTGCTAAGGTTATTCACAGAGATCCTATTCTTCGTAATGGCAAGCTCCTGTTTTTTTGGTTTTTTTTTCCTTAGCTTCAGTTTTTCTATTCTTTGCAACATTTAATTGGTTTTGTTTTGGCACAAGTGCATTGCTGTGCTCACATCTGCTGGCAATGCTCCTGTATTTGCTGTGGAAGTCTGGCCCTGTCCAACGTCCCTTCCCATCTGCCTCTACTCTACCTCGGACGCCTGCACCAGAACAACTGAAGCAGTGGTGAGGAGGCCCAAACCGAGGATTCCACCCAGCCCATACTGGGCCACAGACCCAGAAGGTGCGGACCTCACCACTGCACCACCGGCCGGCCACTTACATGTTCAGTGGCAACGTGCAGTTGAGTGCAATGGGAGTTAAATATACTAGTGAGCCCAACTCTAGCACTGTGTAGATGAGGCTAGGTTGTTTTTCGGGTCCATTGTGATGTCAGAGGATTTGTCATAATTGTGTCTCTGAGGTCCAGCATGCTTCCTGGATACAGGTTTCAGAGCCTGCTTGGAGCAGTCTCATAACTCACCCTTCCCAGTTAGCCCATGCTTGACCTTCGCTGCCGTTTTTTGGCTTGTGAATTTCTCTGACTTTCAAACGTTCCAGCAGAGTCTGTCTAAAGACGGACATCATCTTTCATTGTGGATAATTCAGGTGTGATTTCTGTTCACCTTCCATTTTCTGGGTCCTCTTTTTCTTTTCCATAGTATACTCGTCATGGTCTTTCTCAGCTATCTCCCTTAGACATGCTTATCAGTCCGTTCTCCTTCATTCCAAGGGATTAGTTTGTATTTCTTTAATCGCTGTATGTTCTCTAGGGTGAGGTGTGAGTGCTTTCGTGACTCTTGGTTGTTGTCCTTGAATTTGCACCGGTCACTTGTAGGACTCTTGGCTACCCTAGCCAAGGTCAAACTAAGCACTGAGAACACGTGGTCATGTGGGTTGGTTTGACATCCTGAGATCAGAAACTCCAAATTCGAGGTGGTCCTGGCAACCCCCTTCACGGACACAATGTTTCCAAGACAACTTAGACAAATCGGATGAATTCCACTCTCCAGGAAAGATATTTTTCTGTCTCTTTTCCGGATTTGGGAAGTTTCGAACTTGACCCCTGATCCTTGAACGTTCCCCTAGATTCCGTCCAGATACGGGCTTACTTAATTTTTATAGGGTGTGCCATTTGTTTGCCCTACATCCTCTACCCTGGCCTGTTTATTTTTCTTGAAACACAACTGTAAAGTTCTAATTTTCGTGCAACTTCCTTACATATGGTGTCAAAACACATAATCAATAATCCTTCTACGGCAAGAGGTAGGGGGAGAGAATTTCGATGGAGGCAAACAGAGCACACTAGCCTGGGAGGGCAGCCTTCACGAAGGAACGAAGCCCTGTGGAAGAGGGTGCTTTTCAGCACCCTTGTAGAGCACTTCCAAACAAAGAGACATACCCCAAGCGTGACAGGGCTCCATTCCTTCAAGGCTTCCAAGACATCTCTTGGGACACATTACCATGTGCCCAGTGGGCCCACGTGACACCAGAGCTTCGGAAAAAGAGACTGACCTTCAAAGAATGCTATGGGCCTTGGAAAGGAGGCATCGATTCTTCTCTTCAATGTCCTCAAGACATCTTTCTTGACTTTGCATTATGCTTAAGGCACAAGGGCACTGTAGGTGTGATGAACGCCAAGTCCGGCCACTTGTTTCCAATGAAGTTGCAAGCTTGAATCAGCATGACCTCCCCATAGACTTGAATAGATGACAATGTTCTCCTCTCCGTGCCTGTCCCTCTATTCTCACTTGTGGCCTAGGGTTCCTTTCTTATCCCTTGCATCAGACTCTGTTTTATCTCTTCTAGTTTCTGTGCCTGCTTTCTGTTTGCCAAACCTGTTTCTGGGTATCTGTCCCTTTAATAGCCTAGCCTAGGCCAATCCTCAGACTGTAACCATGCGGCCACCCTGGGGGACATGTTCACCGTGATGTCATAAGCGACCTCAAAATTCGAAGTTGTCCTGACAACCTCCGTGCACACAGAGTTTCACAGCCATCTCAGACCAGTCTGACTCCTCACCCTGTCTAGGTAGGATAGTTTTCCTTTTTCTGCAATTGTTGTCAGTTTCTATCTTTCTCCTTGAACTTCCAAAGGGCTCCTACATTCTCTCTAGACACTGGTTTCACTCCTGTAAGATTATCCTGGGTTTTATCTCTTATATCTTGGGTAGATGGCAAAATGGGTGGACCTTACCCAGAAAAAGTCCTGGACTCCCTCACAAGTTGAAGTTGCCCAGGGAATGTTCTGATGCACAATGATGGTGTCATCTCGTGGCACTCTGCCAATTCCACCTTGGCAGGTCACAAGTTTTCCTTCCTTCTGCCTTTGGGAAGTGTACCAGATACTTCCATAGATTGTAATATTCTTATGGTTCCTTTTCTTGTGCGTATTGATAACGTATCCTCACAATTGCTGCTTATTTATGATCTCTGCCCGCACCATACCATGAAATCTATATTTCCTAACACTACTAATGTGATATGCACTCGTAATGTGAAACAGTGAGGCCCGGGCCGCCCAAGCGGAATGTGGGCACTTACCTGCTCCACCACAGGGCCGGCCCTGAATTGTACTTTTGGACCAACCTTTTGCCTGAACTTGGGAAGACGTGGGCCTGTTTGGATTATTCGTGAAGGTGATTAGTGATAACATCATGGACGGTAACATTTTCCGTTCGTTCATGGGTTTAGGACTGATCATGTTCTCTTCGTAGTATTCCTCTTCACCTATTTGGAATGGTCTGCCTTTCTGTAGCATCTGTAAGCATTTGGAGGTGATTTTCCATCCTTGGAAGTTCACCTTCCGTAAACTCTTTCCGCCCCCAAAGCTTTATGACATCATTCTGGACCCCTTTTTGGATTTTTGATTTGAGGTGAATTTCTAGCCATGACCCTGCATTAGAACGTACTATAACTTCCAGATTCACATCCTCATTGCTTTAGACTTCTGTGTAGCTTACATCATCTTCACCAGTGTAAGACTAATCACAGGCCCTCACCACACACTTGTGCCTAATCTTCTCTTTCACCCTCCGTCACCGCCCCTCTTTGCCTCTGGGAGCCCGCATACAAATGTTCAGTGCCACCTGTTGGTTAGTGCTTGCTTTTTCTTCTCCTTGTAAGTGAGATTCTATGGTATTTGAATTTCTCACTGGGGCTTGTTACACTTCCCCTAAAACCCTCACAGCCATTCTGGTGGTCACAAATGGCTGGATTGCATCATTTGTTCCGGCTGAGTGGTATACCATTGTGTGGCTATAGCCCATCTTCCTTCTCCAATCATCCCTTGCTGGACACCAGGGTGCTTTCCAAGTCTTGGATATCAGGAGTAAGACTGTGGTGAACACAGCCATGCACATGTCTTTATGCGGTAGTCTTTCTGACTTTTTTGGATAAACAAGCGGCAGATTAATAGCTGGGTCATACGGGACATGGATACTTAAACTTCTGAGGCAGTTCCACACCTTTGGCATCGTGGCTGCACCGGGTTACACTCCCACCAGCAGTGCAGGAGGCTTCCCTTCTCTCCACCTCCTCTCTGACACTTGTTATTTCCTGTCTGCTTCCTTCTAGCCATGCTGACCACAGTGAGCTGCCATGGCCTTGCAGTTTGGATTTGCATTTTCCTGAGACTTAATGATGGTGAACAAGTTTTCATGCACCTACTGGCCCTCTTTCTGTCTTCTTCGGAGAAATCTCTGCTTCCATCTTTTGACCAGGTTTTCATTGGCTTGTTTTTTTTCTTGTGGAGACGTGCGAGTTGATTGTATCTTTGGGCTTTTCACCCCTTGTCCGATGTGTGGTTTGCAAACATCCTCTCCCAATTGTTGTGGTGTCTTAGTATTCAGTTGATGGTTTCCTTGAGTGGGCAGAAGTGTGTGCATTTGATGTGGTCCCGTTTGTTTCTTGTTTCCTTTGTTGCCCTTGCCCAGTCAGACATGCTTCTTCCCAATAGGCGGCTCAGACAGATGGCAAAGAGCACTCTGCCTAGGTCTTCTCCTACAAGGTTCACGGTTTCAAGTCTGCCATTCAAGGCTTTAATCCACTTCAGGTGGTGTGTGTGCCAGGTGTAACATCATGGTGTACTCTCGTTGTGTTCCATGTGGCTGTGCAGGCTTCCCAGCACCGTTTATTGTAGAGACTCTCCTTTCTCCGCTGTCTCCACTTGGCTCCCTGGTCCAAAATGGGCTGTCCATGTAAGTTTGAGTTGGGCTCTGGGCTCTCAATTGTTTTGCATGGGTCTTCATGCCTGTTTTGGGGCCCAGACTGTGCCGTTTCGGTACCTAGCGCTTCATCCTCTATGTTGAAATCAGAAATTGTGACACGTGCTGCTTTGTTCGTTTTCCTGAGGATTCCTTTGCCTAGTCAGGGTCTCGTGTTGCTGGCTAGAAACTTTAGGATTCTCTCTTCTTCTCTGTGGCAAATACTGCTGCAACTTTGACTGGGATTGCATGGAATCCAGAGATTCCTTACTGCGGTATGAACCTTTCAAGTGTGTTAATCCTTCCATTCCTAGATCCCTCGATATCTTTTTTTTTCTTGTGTCTTCTTGAGTTTCTTTCCCCAAAGGTTTGCTAGTTTTTGAATTAACATAGAATTCACCTGTTTTGCTAAGGTTATTCACAGAGATCCTATTCTTCGTAATGGCAAGCTCCTGTTTTTTTGTTTTTTTTTTCCTTAGCTTCAGTTTTTCTATTCTTTGCAACTTTTAATTGGTTTTGTTTTGGCACAAGTGCATTGCTGTGCTCACATCTGCTGGCAATGCTCCTGTATTTGCTGTGGAAGTGTGGCCCTGTCCAACGTCCCTTCCCATCTGCCTCTACTCTACCTCGGACGCCTGCACCAGAACAACTGAAGCAGTGGTGAGGAGGCCCAAACCGAGGATTCCACCCAGCCCATACTGGGCCACAGACCCAGAAGGTGCGGACCTCACCACTGCACCACCGGCCGGCCACTTACATGTTCAGTGGCAACGTGCAGTTGAGTGCAATGGGAGTTAAATATACTAGTGAGCCCAACTCTAGCACTGTGTAGATGAGGCTAGGTTGTTTTTCGGGTCCATTGTGATGTCAGAGGATTTGTCATAATTGTGTCTCTGAGGTCCAGCATGCTTCCTGGATACAGGTTTCAGAGCCTGCTTGGAGCAGTCTCATAACTCACCCTTCCCAGTTAGCCCATGCTTGACCTTCGCTGCCGTTTTTTGGCTTGTGAATTTCTCTGACTTTCAAACGTTCCAGCAGAGTCTGTCTAAAGACGGACATCATCTTTCATTGTGGATAATTCAGGTGTGATTTCTGTTCACCTTCCATTTTCTGGGTCCTCTTTTTCTTTTCCATAGTATACTCGTCATGGTCTTTCTCAGCTATCTCCCTTAGACATGCTTATCAGTCCGTTCTCCTTCATTCCAAGTGATTAGTTTGTATTTCTTTAATCGCTGTATGTTCTCTAGGGTGAGGTGTGAGTGCTTTCGTGACTCTTGGTTGTTGTCCTTGAATTTGCACCGGTCACTTGTAGGACTCTTGGCTATCCTAGCCTAGGTCAAACTAAGCACTGAGAACACGTGGTCATGCGGGTTGGTTTGACATCCTGAGATCAGAAACTCCAAATTCGAGGTGGTCCTGGCAACCCCCTTCACGGACACAATGTTTCCAAGACAACTTAGACAAATCGGATGAATTCCACTCTCCAGGAAAGATATTTTTCTGTCTCTTTTCCGGATTTGGGAAGTTTCGAACTTGACCCCTGATCCTTGAACGTTCCCCTAGATTCCGTCCAGATACGGGCTTACTTAATTTTTATAGGGTGTGCCATTTGTTTGCCCTACATCCTCTACCCTGGCCTGTTTATTTTTCTTGAAACACAACTGTAAAGTTCTAATTTTCGTGCAACTTCCTTACATATGGTGTCAAAACACATAATCAATAATCCTTCTACGGCAAGAGGTAGGGGGAGAGAATTTCGATGGAGGCAAACAGAGCACACTAGCCTGGGAGGGCAGCCTTCACGAAGGAACGAAGCCCTGTGGAAGAGGGTGCTTTTCAGCACCCTTGTAGAGCACTTCCAAACAAAGAGACATACCCCAAGCGTGACAGGGCTCCATTCCTTCAAGGCTTCCAAGACATCTCTTGGGACACATTACCATGTGCCCAGTGGGCCCACGTGACACCAGAGCTTCGGAAAAAGAGACTGACCTTCAAAGAATGCTATGGGCCTTGGAAAGGAGGCATCGATTCTTCTCTTCAATGTCCTCAAGACATCTTTCTTGACTTTACATTATGCTTAAGGCACAAGGGCACTGTAGGTGTGATGAACGCCAAGTCCGGCCACTTGTTTCCAATGAATTTGCAAGCTTGAATCAGCATGACCTCCCCATAGACTTGAATAGATGACAATGTTCTCCTCTCCGTGCCTGTCCCTCTATTCTCACTTGTGGCCTAGGGTTCCTTTCTTATCCCTTGCATCAGACTCTGTTTTATCTCTTCTAGTTTCTGTGCCTGCTTTCTGTTTGCCAAACCTGTTTCTGGGTATCTGTCCCTTTAATAGCCTAGCCTAGGCCAATCCTCAGACTGTAACCATGCGGCCACCCTGGGGGACATGTTCACCGTGATGTCATAAGCGACCTCAAAATTCGAAGTTGTCCTGACAACCTCCGTGCACACAGAGTTTCACAGCCATCTCAGACCAGTCTGACTCCTCACCCTGTCTAGGTAGGATAGTTTTCCTTTTTCTGCAATTGTTGTCAGTTTCTATCTTTCTCCTTGAACTTCCAAAGGGCTCCTACATTCTCTCTAGACACTGGTTTCACTCCTGTAAGATTATCCTGGGTTTTATCTCTTATATCTTGGGTAGATGGCAAAATGGGTGGACCTTACCCAGAAAAAGTCCTGGACTCCCTCACAAGTTGAAGTTGCCCAGGGAATGTTCTGATGCACAATGATGGTGTCATCTCGTGGCACTCTGCCAATTCCACCTTGGCAGGTCACAAGTTTTCCTTCCTTCTGCCTTTGGGAAGTGTACCAGATACTTCCATAGATTGTAATATTCTTATGGTTCCTTTTCTTGTGCGTATTGATAACGTATCCTCACAATTGCTGCTTATTTATGATCTCTGCCCGCACCATACCATGAAATCTATATTTCCTAACACTACTAATGTGATATGCACTCGTAATGTGAAACAGTGAGGCCCGGGCCGCCCAAGCGGAATGTGGGCACTTACCTGCTCCACCACAGGGCCGGCCCTGAATTGTACTTTTGGACCAACCTTTTGCCTGAACTTGGGAAGACGTGGGCCTGTTTGGATTATTCGTGAAGGTGATTAGTGATAACATCATGGACGGTAACATTTTCCGTTCGTTCATGGGTTTAGGACTGATCATGTTCTCTTCGTAGTATTCCTCTTCACCTATTTGGAATGGTCTGCCTTTCTGTAGCATCTGTAAGCATTTGGAGGTGATTTTCCATCCTTGGAAGTTCACCTTCCGTAAACTCTTTCCGCCCCCAAAGCTTTATGACATCATTCTGGACCCCTTTTTGGATTTTTGATTTGAGGTGAATTTCTAGCCATGACCCTGCATTAGAACGTACTATAACTTCCAGATTCACATCCTCATTGCTTTAGACTTCTGTGTAGCTTACATCATCTTCACCAGTGTAAGACTAATCACAGGCCCTCACCACACACTTGTGCCTAATCTTCTCTTTCACCCTCCGTCACCGCCCCTCTTTGCCTCTGGGAGCCCGCATACAAATGTTCAGTGCCACCTGTTGGTTAGTGCTTGCTTTTTCTTCTCCTTGTAAGTGAGATTCTATGGTATTTGAATTTCTCACTGGGGCTTGTTACACTTCCCCTAAAACCCTCACAGCCATTCTGGTGGTCACAAATGGCTGGATTGCATCATTTGTTCCGGCTGAGTGGTATACCATTGTGTGGCTATAGCCCATCTTCCTTCTCCAATCATCCCTTGCTGGACACCAGGGTGCTTTCCAAGTCTTGGATATCAGGAGTAAGACTGTGGTGAACACAGCCATGCACATGTCTTTATGCGGTAGTCTTTCTGACTTTTTTGGATAAGCAAGCGGCAGATTAATAGCTGGGTCATACGGGACATGGATACTTAAACTTCTGAGGCAGTTCCACACCTTTGGCATCGTGGCTGCACCGGGTTACACTCCCACCAGCAGTGCAGGAGGCTTCCCTTCTCTCCACCTCCTCTCTGACACTTGTTATTTCCTGTCTGCTTCCTTCTAGCCATGCTGACCACAGTGAGCTGCCATGGCCTTGCAGTTTGGATTTGCATTTTCCTGAGACTTAATGATGGTGAACAAGTTTTCATGCACCTACTGGCCCTCTTTCTGTCTTCTTCGGAGAAATCTCTGCTTCCATCTTTTGACCAGGTTTTCATTGGCTTGTTTTTTTTCTTGTGGAGACGTGCGAGTTGATTGTATCTTTGGGCTTTTCACCCCTTGTCCGATGTGTGGTTTGCAAACATCCTCTCCCAATTGTTGTGGTGTCTTAGTATTCAGTTGATGGTTTCCTTGAGTGGGCAGAAGTGTGTGCATTTGATGTGGTCCCGTTTGTTTCTTGTTTCCTTTGTTGCCCTTGCCCAGTCAGACATGCTTCTTCCAAATAGGCGGCTCAGACAGATGGCAAAGAGCACTCTGCCTAGGTCTTCTCCTACAAGGTTCACGGTTTCAAGTCTGCCATTCAAGGCTTTAATCCACTTCAGGTGGTGTGTGTGCCAGGTGTAACATCATGGTGTACTCTCGTTGTGTTCCATGTGGCTGTGCAGGCTTCCCAGCACCGTTTATTGTAGAGACTCTCCTTTCTCCGCTGTCTCCACTTGGCTCCCTGGTCCAAAATGGGCTGTCCATGCAAGTTTGAGTTGGGCTCTGGGCTCTCAATTGTTTTGCATGGGTCTTCATGCCTGTTTTGGGGCCCAGACTGTGCCGTTTCGGTACCTAGCGCTTCGTCCTCTATGTTGAAATCAGAAATTGTGACACGTGCCGCTTTGTTCGTTTTCCTGAGGATTCCTTTGCCTAGTCAGGGTCTCGCGTTGCTGGCTAGAAACTTTAGGATTCTCTCTTCTTCTCTGTGGCAAATACTGCTGCAACTTTGACTGGGATTGCATGGAATCCAGAGATTCCTTACTGCGGTATGAACCTTTCAAGTGTGTTAATCCTTCCATTCCTAGATCCCTCGATATCTTTTTTTTTCTTGTGTCTTCTTGAGTTTCTTTCCCCAAAGGTTTGCTAGTTTTTGAATTAACATAGAATTCACCTGTTTTGCTAAGGTTATTCACAGAGATCCTATTCTTCGTAATGGCAAGCTCCTGTTTTTTTGGTTTTTTTTTCCTTAGCTTCAGTTTTTCTATTCTTTGCAACTTTTAATTGGTTTTGTTTTGGCACAAGTGCATTGCTGTGCTCACATCTGCTGGCAATGCTCCTGTATTTGCTGTGGAAGTCTGGCCCTGTCCAACGTCCCTTCCCATCTGCCTCTACTCTACCTCGGACGCCTGCACCAGAACAACTGAAGCAGTGGTGAGGAGGCCCAAACCGAGGATTCCACCCAGCCCATACTGGGCCACAGACCCAGAAGGTGCGGACCTCACCACTGCACCACCGGCCGGCCACTTACATGTTCAGTGGCAACGTGCAGTTGAGTGCAATGGGAGTTAAATATACTAGTGAGCCCAACTCTAGCACTGTGTAGATGAGGCTAGGTTGTTTTTCGGGTCCATTGTGATGTCAGAGGATTTGTCATAATTGTGTCTCTGAGGTCCAGCATGCTTCCTGGATACAGGTTTCAGAGCCTGCTTGGAGCAGTCTCATAACTCACCCTTCCCAGTTAGCCCATGCTTGACCTTCGCTGCCGTTTTTTGGCTTGTGAATTTCTCTGACTTTCAAACGTTCCAGCAGAGTCTGTCTAAAGACGGACATCATCTTTCATTGTGGATAATTCAGGTGTGATTTCTGTTCACCTTCCATTTTCTGGGTCCTCTTTTTCTTTTCCATAGTATACACGTCATGGTCTTTCTCAGCTATCTCCCTTAGACATGCTTATCAGTCTGTTCTCCTTCATTCCAAGGGATTAGTTTGTATTTCTTTAATCGCTGTATGTTCTCTAGGGTGAGGTGTGAGTGCTTTCGTGACTCTTGGTTGTTGTCCTTGAATTTGCACCGGTCACTTGTAGGACTCTTGGCTACCCTAGCCAAGGTCAAACTAAGCACTGAGAACACGTGGTCATGCGGGTTGGTTTGACATCCTGAGATCAGAAACTCCAAATTCGAGGTGGTCCTGGCAACCCCCTTCACGGACCCAATGTTTCCAAGACAGCTTAGACAAATCGGATGAATTCCACTCTCCAGGAAAGATATTTTTCTGTCTCTTTTCCGGATTTGGGAAGTTTCGAACTTGACCCCTGATCCTTGAACGTTCCCCTAGATTCCGTCCAGATACGGGCTTACTTAATTTTTATAGGGTGTGCCATTTGTTTGCCCTACATCCTCTACCCTGGCCTGTTTATTTTTCTTGAAACACAACTGTAAAGTTCTAATTTTCGTGCAACTTCCTTACATATGGTGTCAAAACACATAATCAATAATCCTTCTACGGCAAGAGGTAGGGGGAGAGAATTTCGATGGAGGCAAACAGAGCACACTAGCCTGGGAGGGCAGCCTTCACGAAGGAACGAAGCCCTGTGGAAGAGGGTGCTTTTCAGCACCCTTGTAGAGCACTTCCAAACAAAGAGACATACCCCAAGCGTGACAGGGCTCCATTCCTTCAAGGCTTCCAAGACATCTCTTGGGACACATTACCATGTGCCCAGTGGGCCCACGTGACACCAGAGCTTCGGAAAAAGAGACTGACCTTCAAAGAATGCTATGGGCCTTGGAAAGGAGGCATCGATTCTTCTCTTCAATGTCCTCAAGACATCTTTCTTGACTTTGCATTATGCTTAAGGCACAAGGGCACTGTAGGTGTGATGAACGCCAAGTCCGGCCACTTGTTTCCAATGAAGTTGCAAGCTTGAATCAGCATGACCTCCCCATAGACTTGAATAGATGACAATGTTCTCCTCTCCGTGCCTGTCCCTCTATTCTCACTTGTGGCCTAGGGTTCCTTTCTTATCCCTTGCATCAGACTCTGTTTTATCTCTTCTAGTTTCTGTGCCTGCTTTCTGTTTGCCAAACCTGTTTCTGGGTATCTGTCCCTTTAATAGCCTAGCCTAGGCCAATCCTCAGACTGTAACCATGCGGCCACCCTGGGGGACATGTTCACCGTGATGTCATAAGCGACCTCAAAATTCGAAGTTGTCCTGACAACCTCCGTGCACACAGAGTTTCACAGCCATCTCAGACCAGTCTGACTCCTCACCCTGTCTAGGTAGGATAGTTTTCCTTTTTCTGCAATTGTTGTCAGTTTCTATCTTTCTCCTTGAACTTCCAAAGGGCTCCTACATTCTCTCTAGACACTGGTTTCACTCCTGTAAGATTATCCTGGGTTTTATCTCTTATATCTTGGGTAGATGGCAAAATGGGTGGACCTTACCCAGAAAAAGTCCTGGACTCCCTCACAAGTTGAAGTTGCCCAGGGAATGTTCTGATGCACAATGATGGTGTCATCTCGTGGCACTCTGCCAATTCCACCTTGGCAGGTCACAAGTTTTCCTTCCTTCTGCCTTTGGGAAGTGTACCAGATACTTCCATAGATTGTAATATTCTTATGGTTCCTTTTCTTGTGCGTATTGATAACGTATCCTCACAATTGCTGCTTATTTATGATCTCTGCCCGCACCATACCATGAAATCTATATTTCCTAACACTACTAATGTGATATGCACTCGTAATGTGAAACAGTGAGGCCCGGGCCGCCCAAGCGGAATGTGGGCACTTACCTGCTCCACCACAGGGCCGGCCCTGAATTGTACTTTTGGACCAACCTTTTGCCTGAACTTGGGAAGACGTGGGCCTGTTTGGATTATTCGTGAAGGTGATTAGTAAGAACATCATGGACGGTAACATTTTCCGTTCGTTCATGGGTTTAGGACTGATCATGTTCTCTTCGTAGTATTCCTCTTCACCTATTTGGAATGGTCTGCCTTTCTGTAGCATCTGTAAGCATTTGGAGGTGATTTTCCATCCTTGGAAGTTCACCTTCCGTAAACTCTTTCCGCCCCCAAAGCTTTATGACATCATTCTGGACCCCTTTTTGGATTTTTGATTTGAGGTGAATTTATAGCCATGACCCTGCATTAGAACGTACTATAACTTCCAGATTCACATCCTCATTGCTTTAGACTTCTGTGTAGCTTACATCATCTTCACCAGTGTAAGACTAATCACAGGCCCTCACCACACACTTGTGCCTAATCTTCTCTTTCACCCTCCGTCACCGCCCCTCTTTGCCTCTGGGAGCCCGCATACAAATGTTCAGTGCCACCTGTTGGTTAGTGCTTGCTTTTTCTTCTCCTTGTAAGTGAGATTCTATGGTATTTGAATTTCTCACTGGGGCTTGTTACACTTCCCCTAAAATCCTCACAGCCATTCTGGTGGTCACAAATGGCTGGATTGCATCATTTGTTCCGGCTGAGTGGTATACCATTGTGTGGCTATAGCCCATCTTCCTTCTCCAATCATCCCTTGCTGGACACCAGGGTGCTTTCCAAGTCTTGGATATCAGGAGTAAGACTGTGGTGAACACAGCCATGCACATGTCTTTATGCGGTAGTCTTTCTGACTTTTTTGGATAAACAAGCGGCAGATTAATAGCTGGGTCATACGGGACATGGATACTTAAACTTCTGAGGCAGTTCCACACCTTTGGCATCGTGGCTGCACCGGGTTACACTCCCACCAGCAGTGCAGGAGGCTTCCCTTCTCTCCACCTCCTCTCTGACACTTGTTATTTCCTGTCTGCTTCCTTCTAGCCATGCTGACCACAGTGAGCTGCCATGGCCTTGCAGTTTGGATTTGCATTTTCCTGAGACTTAATGATGGTGAACAAGTTTTCATGCACCTACTGGCCCTCTTTCTGTCTTCTTCGGAGAAATCTCTGCTTCCATCTTTTGACCAGGTTTTCATTGGCTTGTTTTTTTTCTTGTGGAGACGTGCGAGTTGATTGTATCTTTGGGCTTTTCACCCCTTGTCCGATGTGTGGTTTGCAAACATCCTCTCCCAATTGTTGTGGTGTCTTAGTATTCAGTTGATGGTTTCCTTGAGTGGGCAGAAGTGTGTGCATTTGATGTGGTCCCGTTTGTTTCTTGTTTCCTTTGTTGCCCTTGCCCAGTCAGACATGCTTCTTCCAAATAGGCGGCTCAGACAGATGGCAAAGAGCACTCTGCCTAGGTCTTCTCCTACAAGGTTCACGGTTTCAAGTCTGCCATTCAAGGCTTTAATCCATTTCAGGTGGTGTGTGTGCCAGGTGTAACATCATGGTGTACTCTCATTGTGTTCCATGTGGCTGTGCAGGCTTCCCAGCACCGTTTATTGTAGAGACTCTCCTTTCTCCGCTGTCTCCACTTGGCTCCCTGGTCCAAAATGGGCTGTCCATGTAAGTTTGAGTTGGGCTCTGGGCTCTCAATTGTTTTGCATGGGTCTTCATGCCTGTTTTGGGGCCCAGACTGTGCCGTTTCGGTACCTAGCGCTTCGTCCTCTATGTTGAAATCAGAAATTGTGACACGTGCTGCTTTGTTCGTTTTCCTGAGGATTCCTTTGCCTAGTCAGGGTCTCGTGTTGCTGGCTAGAAACTTTAGGATTCTCTCTTCTTCTCTGTGGCAAATACTGCTGCAACTTTGACTGGGATTGCATGGAATCCAGAGATTCCTTACTGCGGTATGAACCTTTCAAGTGTGTTAATCCTTCCATTCCTAGATCCCTCGATATCTTTTTTTTTCTTGTGTCTTCTTGAGTTTCTTTCCCCAAAGGTTTGCTAGTTTTTGAATTAACATAGAATTCACCTGTTTTGCTAAGGTTATTCACAGAGATCCTATTCTTCGTAATGGCAAGCTCCTGTTTTTTTGTTTTTTTTTCCTTAGCTTCAGTTTTTCTATTCTTTGCAACTTTTAATTGGTTTTGTTTTGGCACAAGTGCATTGCTGTGCTCACATCTGCTGGCAATGCTCCTGTATTTGCTGTGGAAGTGTGGCCCTGTCCAACGTCCCTTCCCATCTGCCTCTACTCTACCTCGGACGCCTGCACCAGAACAACTGAAGCAGTGGTGAGGAGGCCCAAACCGAGGATTCCACCCAGCCCATACTGGGCCACAGACCCAGAAGGTGCGGACCTCACCACTGCACCACCGGCCGGCCACTTACATGTTCAGTGGCAACGTGCAGTTGAGTGCAATGGGAGTTAAATATACTAGTGAGCCCAACTCTAGCACTGTGTAGATGAGGCTAGGTTGTTTTTCGGGTCCATTGTGATGTCAGAGGATTTGTCATAATTGTGTCTCTGAGGTCCAGCATGCTTCCTGGATACAGGTTTCAGAGCCTGCTTGGAGCAGTCTCATAACTCACCCTTCCCAGTTAGCCCATGCTTGACCTTCGCTGCCGTTTTTTGGCTTGTGAATTTCTCTGACTTTCAAACGTTCCAGCAGAGTCTGTCTAAAGACGGACATCATCTTTCATTGTGGATAATTCAGGTGTGATTTCTGTTCACCTTCCATTTTCTGGGTCCTCTTTTTCTTTTCCATAGTATACTCGTCATGGTCTTTCTCAGCTATCTCCCTTAGACATGCTTATCAGTCTGTTCTCCTTCATTCCAAGTGATTAGTTTGTATTTCTTTAATCGCTGTATGTTCTCTAGGGTGAGGTGTGAGTGCTTTCGTGACTCTTGGTTGTTGTCCTTGAATTTGCACCGGTCACTTGTAGGACTCTTGGCTACCCTAGCCAAGGTCAAACTAAGCACTGAGAACACGTGGTCATGTGGGTTGGTTTGACATCCTGAGATCAGAAACTCCAAATTCGAGGTGGTCCTGGCAACTCCCTTCACGGACACAATGTTTCCAAGACAACTTAGACAAATCGGATGAATTCCACTCTCCAGGAAAGATATTTTTCTGTCTCTTTTCCGGATTTGGGAAGTTTCGAACTTGACCCCTGATCCTTGAACGTTCCCCTAGATTCCGTCCAGATACGGGCTTACTTAATTTTTATAGGGTGTGCCATTTGTTTGCCCTACATCCTCTACCCTGGCCTGTTTATTTTTCTTGAAACACAACTGTAAAGTTCTAATTTTCGTGCAACTTCCTTACATATGGTGTCAAAACACATAATCAATAATCCTTCTACGGCAAGAGGTAGGGGGAGAGAATTTCGATGGAGGCAAACAGAGCACACTAGCCTGGGAGGGCAGCCTTCACGAAGGAACGAAGCCCTGTGGAAGAGGGTGCTTTTCAGCACCCTTGTAGAGCACTTCCAAACAAAGAGACATACCCCAAGCGTGACAGGGCTCCATTCCTTCAAGGCTTCCAAGACATCTCTTGGGACACATTACCATGTGCCCAGTGGGCCCACGTGACACCAGAGCTTCGGAAAAAGAGACTGACCTTCAAAGAATGCTATGGGCCTTGGAAAGGAGGCATCGATTCTTCTCTTCAATGTCCTCAAGACATCTTTCTTGACTTTGCATTATGCTTAAGGCACAAGGGCACTGTAGGTGTGATGAACCCCAAGTCCGGCCACTTGTTTCCAATGAAGTTGCAAGCTTGAATCAGCATGACCTCCCCATAGACTTGAATAGATGACAATGTTCTCCTCTCCGTGCCTGTCCCTCTATTCTCACTTGTGGCCTAGGGTTCCTTTCTTATCCCTTGCATCAGACTCTGTTTTATCTCTTCTAGTTTCTGTGCCTGCTTTCTGTTTGCCAAACCTGTTTCTGGGTATCTGTCCCTTTAATAGCCTAGCCTAGGCCAATCCTCAGACTGTAACCATGCGGCCACCCTGGGGGACATGTTCACCGTGATGTCATAAGCGACCTCAAAATTCGAAGTTGTCCTGACAACCTCCGTGCACACAGAGTTTCACAGCCATCTCAGACCAGTCTGACTCCTCACCCTGTCTAGGTAGGATAGTTTTCCTTTTTCTGCAATTGTTGTCAGTTTCTATCTTTCTCCTTGAACTTCGAAAGGGCTCCTACATTCTCTCTAGACACTGGTTTCACTCCTGTAAGATTATCCTGGGTTTTATCTCTTATATCTTGGGTAGATGGCAAAATGGGTGGACCTTACCCAGAAAAAGTCCTGGACTCCCTCACAAGTTGAAGTTGCCCAGGGAATGTTCTGATGCACAATGATGGTGTCATCTCGTGGCACTCTGCCAATTCCACCTTGGCAGGTCACAAGTTTTCCTGCCTTCTGCCTTTGGGAAGTGTACCAGATACTTCCATAGATTGTAATATTCTTATGGTTCCTTTTCTTGTGCGTATTGATAACGTATCCTCACAATTGCTGCTTATTTATGATCTCTGCCCGCACCATACCATGAAATCTATATTTCCTAACACTACTAATGTGATATGCACTCGTAATGTGAAACAGTGAGGCCCGGGCCGCCCAAGCGGAATGTGGGCACTTACCTGCTCCACCACAGGGCCGGCCCTGAATTGTACTTTTGGACCAACCTTTTGCCTGAACTTGGGAAGACGTGGGCCTGTTTGGATTATTCGTGAAGGTGATTAGTAATAACATCATGGACGGTAACATTTTCCGTTCGTTCATGGGTTTAGGACTGATCATGTTCTCTTCGTAGTATTCCTCTTCACCTATTTGGAATGGTCTGCCTTTCTGTAGCATCTGTAAGCATTTGGAGGTGATTTTCCATCCTTGGAAGTTCACCTTCCGTAAACTCTTTCCGCCCCCAAAGCTTTATGACATCATTCTGGACCCCTTTTTGGATTTTTGATTTGAGGTGAATTTATAGCCATGACCCTGCATTAGAACGTACTATAACTTCCAGATTCACATCCTCATTGCTTTAGACTTCTGTGTAGCTTACATCATCTTCACCAGTGTAAGACTAATCACAGGCCCTCACCACACACTTGTGCCTAATCTTCTCTTTCACCCTCCGTCACCGCCCCTCTTTGCCTCTGGGAGCCCGCATACAAATGTTCAGTGCCACCTGATGGTTAGTGCTTGCTTTTTCTTCTCCTTGTAAGTGAGATTCTATGGTATTTGAATTTCTCCCTGGGGCTTGTTACACTTCCCCTAAAACCCTCACAGCCATTCTGGTGGTCACAAATGGCTGGATTGCATCATTTGTTCCGGCTGAGTGGTATACCATTGTGTGGCTATAGCCCATCTTCCTTCTCCAATCATCCCTTGCTGGACACCAGGGTGCTTTCCAAGTCTTGGATATCAGGAGTAAGACTGTGGTGAACACAGCCATGCACATGTCTTTATGCGGTAGTCTTTCTGACTTTTTTGGATAAACAAGCGGCAGATTAATAGCTGGGTCATACGGGACATGGATACTTAAACTTCTGAGGCAGTTCCACACCTTTGGCATCGTGGCTGCACCGGGTTACACTCCCACCAGCAGTGCAGGAGGCTTCCCTTCTCTCCACCTCCTCTCTGACACTTGTTATTTCCTGTCTGCTTCCTTCTAGCCATGCTGACCACGGTGAGCTGCCATGGCCTTGCAGTTTGGATTTGCATTTTCCTGAGACTTAATGATGGTGAACAAGTTTTCATGCACCTACTGGCCCTCTTTCTGTCTTCTTCGGAGAAATCTCTGCTTCCATCTTTTGACCAGGTTTTCATTGGCTTGTTTTTTTTCTTGTGGAGACGTGCGAGTTGATTGTATCTTTGGGCTTTTCACCCCTTGTCCGATGTGTGGTTTGCAAACATCCTCTCCCAATTGTTGTGGTGTCTTAGTATTCAGTTGATGGTTTCCTTGAGTGGGCAGAAGTGTGTGCATTTGATGTGGTCCCGTTTGTTTCTTGTTTCCTTTGTTGCCCTTGCCCAGTCAGACATGCTTCTTCCCAATAGGCGGCTCAGACAGATGGCAAAGAGCACTCTGCCTAGGTCTTCTCCTACAAGGTTCACGGTTTCAAGTCTGCCATTCAAGGCTTTAATCCACTTCAGGTGGTGTGTGTGCCAGGTGTAACATCATGGTGTACTCTCGTTGTGTTCCATGTGGCTGTGCAGGCTTCCCAGCACCGTTTATTGTAGAGACTCTCCTTTCTCCGCTGTCTCCACTTGGCTCCCTGGTCCAAAATGGGCTGTCCATGTAAGTTTGAGTTGGGCTCTGGGCTCTCAATTGTTTTGCATGGGTCTTCATGCCTGTTTTGGGGCCCAGACTGTGCCGTTTCGGTACCTAGCGCTTCGTCCTCTATGTTGAAATCAGAAATTGTGACACGTGCTGCTTTGTTCGTTTTCCTGAGGATTCCTTTGCCTAGTCAGGGTCTCGTGTTGCTGGCTAGAAACTTTAGGATTCTCTCTTCTTCTCTGTGGCAAATACTGCTGCAACTTTGACTGGGATTGCATGGAATCCAGAGATTCCTTACTGCGGTATGAACCTTTCAAGTGTGTTAATCCTTCCATTCCTAGATCCCTCGATATCTTTTTTTTTCTTGTGTCTTCTTGAGTTTCTTTCCCCAAAGGTTTGCTAGTTTTTGAATTAACATAGAATTCACCTGTTTTGCTAAGGTTATTCACAGAGATCCTATTCTTCGTAATGGCAAGCTCCTGTTTTTTTGTTTTTTTTTTCCTTAGCTTCAGTTTTTCTATTCTTTGCAACTTTTAATTGGTTTTGTTTTGGCACAAGTGCATTGCTGTGCTCACATCTGCTGGCAATGCTCCTGTATTTGCTGTGGAAGTGTGGCCCTGTCCAACGTCCCTTCCCATCTGCCTCTACTCTACCTCGGACGCCTGCACCAGAACAACTGAAGCAGTGGTGAGGAGGCCCAAACCGAGGATTCCACCCAGCCCATACTGGGCCACAGACCCAGAAGGTGCGGACCTCACCACTGCACCACCGGCCGGCCACTTACATGTTCAGTGGCAACGTGCAGTTGAGTGCAATGGGAGTTAAGTATACTAGTGAGCCCAACTCTAGCACTGTGTAGATGAGGCTAGGTTGTTTTTCGGGTCCATTGTGATGTCAGAGGATTTGTCATAATTGTGTCTCTGAGGTCCAGCATGCTTCCTGGATACAGGTTTCAGAGCCTGCTTGGAGCAGTCTCATAACTCACCCTTCCCAGTTAGCCCATGCTTGACCTTCGCTGCCGTTTTTTGGCTTGTGAATTTCTCTGACTTTCAAACGTTCCAGCAGAGTCTGTCTAAAGACGGACATCATCTTTCATTGTGGATAATTCAGGTGTGATTTCTGTTCACCTTCCATTTTCTGGGTCCTCTTTTTCTTTTCCATAGTATACTCGTCATGGTCTTTCTCAGCTATCTCCCTTAGACATGCTTATCAGTCCGTTCTCCTTCATTCCAAGTGATTAGTTTGTATTTCGTTAATCGCTGTATGTTCTCTAGGGTGAGGTGTGAGTGCTTTCGTGACTCTTGGTTGTTGTCCTTGAATTTGCACCGGTCACTTGTAGGACTCTTGGCTACCCTAGCCAAGGTCAAACTAAGCACTGAGAACACGTGGTCATGTGGGTTGGTTTGACATCCTGAGATCAGAAACTCCAAATTCGAGGTGGTCCTGGCAACCCCCTTCACGGACCCAATGTTTCCAAGACAGCTTAGACAAATCGGATGAATTCCACTCTCCAGGAAAGATATTTTTCTGTCTCTTTTCCGGATTTGGGAAGTTTCGAACTTGACCCCTGATCCTTGAACGTTCCCCTAGATTCCGTCCAGATACGGGCTTACTTAATTTTTATAGGGTGTGCCATTTGTTTGCCCTACATCCTCTACCCTGGCCTGTTTATTTTTCTTGAAACACAACTGTAAAGTTCTAATTTTCGTGCAACTTCCTTACATATGGTGTCAAAACACATAATCAATAATCCTTCTACGGCAAGAGGTAGGGGGAGAGAATTTCGATGGAGGCAAACAGAGCACACTAGCCTGGGAGGGCAGCCTTCACGAAGGAACGAAGCCCTGTGGAAGAGGGTGCTTTTCAGCACCCTTGTAGAGCACTTCCAAACAAAGAGACATACCCCAAGCGTGACAGGGCTCCATTCCTTCAAGGCTTCCAAGACATCTCTTGGGACACATTACCATGTGCCCAGTGGGCCCACGTGACACCAGAGCTTCGGAAAAAGAGACTGACCTTCAAAGAATGCTATGGGCCTTGGAAAGGAGGCATCGATTCTTCTCTTCAATGTCCTCAAGACATCTTTCTTGACTTTGCATTATGCTTAAGGCACAAGGGCACTGTAGGTGTGATGAACGCCAAGTCCGGCCACTTGTTTCCAATGAAGTTGCAAGCTTGAATCAGCATGACCTCCCCATAGACTTGAATAGATGACAATGTTCTCCTCTCCGTGCCTGTCCCTCTATTCTCACTTGTGGCCTAGGGTTCCTTTCTTATCCCTTGCATCAGACTCTGTTTTATCTCTTCTAGTTTCTGTGCCTGCTTTCTGTTTGCCAAACCTGTTTCTGGGTATCTGTCCCTTTAATAGCCTAGCCTAGGCCAATCCTCAGACTGTAACCATGCGGCCACCCTGGGGGACATGTTCACCGTGATGTCATAAGCGACCTCAAAATTCGAAGTTGTCCTGACAACCTCCGTGCACACAGAGTTTCACAGCCATCTCAGACCAGTCTGACTCCTCACCCTGTCTAGGTAGGATAGTTTTCCTTTTTCTGCAATTGTTGTCAGTTTCTATCTTTCTCCTTGAACTTCCAAAGGGCTCCTACATTCTCTCTAGACACTGGTTTCACTCCTGTAAGATTATCCTGGGTTTTATCTCTTATATCTTGGGTAGATGGCAAAATGGGTGGACCTTACCCAGAAAAAGTCCTGGACTCCCTCTCAAGTTGAAGTTGCCCAGGGAATGTTCTGATGCACAATGATGGTGTCATCTCGTGGCACTCTGCCAATTCCACCTTGGCAGGTCACAAGATTTCCTTCCTTCTGCCTTTGGGAAGTGTACCAGATACTTCCATAGATTGTAATATTCTTATGGTTCCTTTTCTTGTGCGTATTGATAACGTATCCTCACAATTGCTGCTTATTTATGATCTCTGCCCGCACCATACCATGAAATCTATATTTCCTAACACTACTAATGTGATATGCACTCGTAATGTGAAACAGTGAGGCCCGGGCCGCCCAAGCGGAATGTGGGCACTTACCTGCTCCACCACAGGGCCGGCCCTGAATTGTACTTTTGGACCAACCTTTTGCCTGAACTTGGGAAGACGTGGGCCTGTTTGGATTATTCGTGAAGGTGATTAGTAATAACATCATGGACGGTAACATTTTCCGTTCGTTCATGGGTTTAGGACTGATCATGTTCTCTTCGTAGTATTTCTCTTCACCTATTTGGAATGGTCTGCCTTTCTGTAGCATCTGTAAGCATTTGGAGGTGATTTTCCATCCTTGGAAGTTCACCTTCCGTAAACTCTTTCCGCCCCCAAAGCTTTATGACATCATTCTGGACCCCTTTTTGGATTTTTGATTTGAGGTGAATTTCTAGCCATGACCCTGCATTAGAACGTACTATAACTTCCAGATTCACATCCTCATTGCTTTAGACTTCTGTGTAGCTTACATCATCTTCACCAGTGTAAGACTAATCACAGGCCCTCACCACACACTTGTGCCTAATCTTCTCTTTCACCCTCCGTCACCGCCCCTCTTTGCCTCTGGGAGCCCGCATACAAATGTTCAGTGCCACCTGATGGTTAGTGCTTGCTTTTTCTTCTCCTTGTAAGTGAGATTCTATGGTATTTGAATTTCTCCCTGGGGCTTGTTACACTTCCCCTAAAACCCTCACAGCCATTCTGGTGGTCACAAATGGCTGGATTGCATCATTTGTTCCGGCTGAGTGGTATACCATTGTGTGGCTATAGCCCATCTTCCTTCTCCAATCATCCCTTGCTGGACACCAGGGTGCTTTCCAAGTCTTGGATATCAGGAGTAAGACTGTGGTGAACACAGCCATGCACATGTCTTTATGCGGTAGTCTTTCTGACTTTTTTGGATAAACAAGCGGCAGATTAATAGCTGGGTCATACGGGACATGGATACTTAAACTTCTGAGGCAGTTCCACACCTTTGGCATCGTGGCTGCACCGGGTTACACTCCCACCAGCAGTGCAGGAGGCTTCCCTTCTCTCCACCTCCTCTCTGACACTTGTTATTTCCTGTCTGCTTCCTTCTAGCCATGCTGACCACGGTGAGCTGCCATGGCCTTGCAGTTTGGATTTGCATTTTCCTGAGACTTAATGATGGTGAACAAGTTTTCATGCACCTACTGGCCCTCTTTCTGTCTTCTTCGGAGAAATCTCTGCTTCCATCTTTTGACCAGGTTTTCATTGGCTTGTTTTTTTTCTTGTGGAGACGTGCGAGTTGATTGTATCTTTGGGCTTTTCACCCCTTGTCCGATGTGTGGTTTGCAAACATCCTCTCCCAATTGTTGTGGTGTCTTAGTATTCAGTTGATGGTTTCCTTGAGTGGGCAGAAGTGTGTGCATTTGATGTGGTCCCGTTTGTTTCTTGTTTCCTTTGTTGCCCTTGCCCAGTCAGACATGCTTCTTCCCAATAGGCGGCTCAGACAGATGGCAAAGAGCACTCTGCCTAGGTCTTCTCCTACAAGGTTCACGGTTTCAAGTCTGCCATTCAAGGCTTTAATCCACTTCAGGTGGTGTGTGTGCCAGGTGTAACATCATGGTGTACTCTCGTTGTGTTCCATGTGGCTGTGCAGGCTTCCCAGCACCGTTTATTGTAGAGACTCTCCTTTCTCCGCTGTCTCCACTTGGCTCCCTGGTCCAAAATGGGCTGTCCATGTAAGTTTGAGTTGGGCTCTGGGCTCTCAATTGTTTTGCATGGGTCTTCATGCCTGTTTTGGGGCCCAGACTGTGCCGTTTCGGTACCTAGCGCTTCGTCCTCTATGTTGAAATCAGAAATTGTGACACGTGCTGCTTTGTTCGTTTTCCTGAGGATTCCTTTGCCTAGTCAGGGTCTCGTGTTGCTGGCTAGAAACTTTAGGATTCTCTCTTCTTCTCTGTGGCAAATACTGCTGCAACTTTGACTGGGATTGCATGGAATCCAGAGATTCCTTACTGCGGTATGAACCTTTCAAGTGTGTTAATCCTTCCATTCCTAGATCCCTCGATATCTTTTTTTTTCTTGTGTCTTCTTGAGTTTCTTTCCCCAAAGGTTTGCTAGTTTTTGAATTAACATAGAATTCACCTGTTTTGCTAAGGTTATTCACAGAGATCCTATTCTTCGTAATGGCAAGCTCCTGTTTTTTTGTTTTTTTTTTCCTTAGCTTCAGTTTTTCTATTCTTTGCAACTTTTAATTGGTTTTGTTTTGGCACAAGTGCATTGCTGTGCTCACATCTGCTGGCAATGCTCCTGTATTTGCTGTGGAAGTGTGGCCCTGTCCAACGTCCCTTCCCATCTGCCTCTACTCTACCTCGGACGCCTGCACCAGAACAACTGAAGCAGTGGTGAGGAGGCCCAAACCGAGGATTCCACCCAGCCCATACTGGGCCACAGACCCAGAAGGTGCGGACCTCACCACTGCACCACCGGCCGGCCACTTACATGTTCAGTGGCAACGTGCAGTTGAGTGCAATGGGAGTTAAGTATACTAGTGAGCCCAACTCTAGCACTGTGTAGATGAGGCTAGGTTGTTTTTCGGGTCCATTGTGATGTCAGAGGATTTGTCATAATTGTGTCTCTGAGGTCCAGCATGCTTCCTGGATACAGGTTTCAGAGCCTGCTTGGAGCAGTCTCATAACTCACCCTTCCCAGTTAGCCCATGCTTGACCTTCGCTGCCGTTTTTTGGCTTGTGAATTTCTCTGACTTTCAAACGTTCCAGCAGAGTCTGTCTAAAGACGGACATCATCTTTCATTGTGGATAATTCAGGTGTGATTTCTGTTCACCTTCCATTTTCTGGGTCCTCTTTTTCTTTTCCATAGTATACTCGTCATGGTCTTTCTCAGCTATCTCCCTTAGACATGCTTATCAGTCCGTTCTCCTTCATTCCAAGTGATTAGTTTGTATTTCGTTAATCGCTGTATGTTCTCTAGGGTGAGGTGTGAGTGCTTTCGTGACTCTTGGTTGTTGTCCTTGAATTTGCACCGGTCACTTGTAGGACTCTTGGCTACCCTAGCCAAGGTCAAACTAAGCACTGAGAACACGTGGTCATGTGGGTTGGTTTGACATCCTGAGATCAGAAACTCCAAATTCGAGGTGGTCCTGGCAACCCCCTTCACGGACCCAATGTTTCCAAGACAGCTTAGACAAATCGGATGAATTCCACTCTCCAGGAAAGATATTTTTCTGTCTCTTTTCCGGATTTGGGAAGTTTCGAACTTGACCCCTGATCCTTGAACGTTCCCCTAGATTCCGTCCAGATACGGGCTTACTTAATTTTTATAGGGTGTGCCATTTGTTTGCCCTACATCCTCTACCCTGGCCTGTTTATTTTTCTTGAAACACAACTGTAAAGTTCTAATTTTCGTGCAACTTCCTTACATATGGTGTCAAAACACATAATCAATAATCCTTCTACGGCAAGAGGTAGGGGGAGAGAATTTCGATGGAGGCAAACAGAGCACACTAGCCTGGGAGGGCAGCCTTCACGAAGGAACGAAGCCCTGTGGAAGAGGGTGCTTTTCAGCACCCTTGTAGAGCACTTCCAAACAAAGAGACATACCCCAAGCGTGACAGGGCTCCATTCCTTCAAGCCTTCCAAGACATCTCTTGGGACACATTACCATGTGCCCAGTGGGCCCACGTGACACCAGAGCTTCGGAAAAAGAGACTGACCTTCAAAGAATGCTATGGGCCTTGGAAAGGAGGCATCGATTCTTCTCTTCAATGTCCTCAAGACATCTTTCTTGACTTTGCATTATGCTTAAGGCACAAGGGCACTGTAGGTGTGATGAACCCCAAGTCCGGCCACTTGTTTCCAATGAAGTTGCAAGCTTGAATCAGCATGACCTCCCCATAGACTTGAATAGATGACAATGTTCTCCTCTCCGTGCCTGTCCCTCTATTCTCACTTGTGGCCTAGGGTTCCTTTCTTATCCCTTGCATCAGCCTCTGTTTTATCTCTTCTAGTTTCTGTGCCTGCTTTCTGTTTGCCAAACCTGTTTCTGGGTATCTGTCCCTTTAATAGCCTAGCCTAGGCCAATCCTCAGACTGTAACCATGCGGCCACCCTGGGGGACATGTTCACCGTGATGTCATAAGCGACCTCAAAATTCGAAGTTGTCCTGACAACCTCCGTGCACACAGAGTTTCACAGCCATCTCAGACCAGTCTGACTCCTCAGCCTGTCTAGGTAGGATAGTTTTCCTTTTTCTGCAATTGTTGTCAGTTTCTATCTTTCTCCTTGAACTTCGAAAGGGCTCCTACATTCTCTCTAGACACTGGTTTCACTCCTGTAAGATTATCCTGGGTTTTATCTCTTATATCTTGGGTAGATGGCAAAATGGGTGGACCTTACCCAGAAAAAGTCCTGGACTCCCTCACAAGTTGAAGTTGCCCAGGGAATGTTCTGATGCACAATGATGGTGTCGTGTCGTGGCACTCTGCCAATTCCACCTTGGCAGGTCACAAGTTTTCCTGCCTTCTGCCTTTGGGAAGTGTACCAGATACTTCCATAGATTGTAATATTCTTATGGTTCCTTTTCTTGTGCGTATTGATAACGTATCCTCACAATTGCTGCTTATTTATGATCTCTGCCCGCACCATACCATGAAATCTATATTTCCTAACACTACTAATGCGCTATGCACTCGTAATGTGAAACAGTGAGGCCCGGGCCGCCCAAGCGGAATGTGGGCACTTACCTGCTCCACCACAGGGCCGGCCCTGAATTGTACTTTTGGACCAACCTTTTGCCTGAACTTGGGAAGACGTGGGCCTGTTTGGATTATTCGTGAAGGTGATTAGTAATAACCTCATGGACGGTAACATTTTCCGTTCGTTCATGGGTTTAGGACTGATCATGTTCTCTTCGTAGTATTCCTCTTCACCTATTTGGAATGGTCTGCCTTTCTGTAGCATCTGTAAGCATTTGGAGGTGATTTTCCATCCTTGGAAGTTCACCTTCCGTAAACTCTTTCCGCCCCCAAAGCTTTATGACATCATTCTGGACCCCTTTTTGGATTTTTGATTTGAGGTGAATTTATAGCCATGACCCTGCATTAGAACGTACTATAACTTCCAGATTCACATCCTCATTGCTTTAGACTTCTGTGTAGCTTACATCATCTTCACCAGTGTAAGACTAATCACAGGCCCTCACCACACACTTGTGCCTAATCTTCTCTTTCACCCTCCGTCACCGCCCCTCTTTGCCTCTGGGAGCCCGCATACAAATGTTCAGTGCCACCTGATGGTTAGTGCTTGCTTTTTCTTCTCCTTGTAAGTGAGATTCTATGGTATTTGAATTTCTCCCTGGGGCTTGTTACACTTCCCCTAAAACCCTCACAGCCATTCTGGTGGTCACAAATGGCTGGATTGCATCATTTGTTCCGGCTGAGTGGTATACCATTGTGTGGCTATAGCCCATCTTCCTTCTCCAATCATCCCTTGCTGGACACCAGGGTGCTTTCCAAGTCTTGGATATCAGGAGTAAGACTGTGGTGAACACAGCCATGCACATGTCTTTATGCGGTAGTCTTTCTGACTTTTTTGGATAAACAAGCGGCAGATTAATAGCTGGGTCATACGGGACATGGATACTTAAACTTCTGAGGCAGTTCCACACCTTTGGCATCGTGGCTGCACCGGGTTACACTCCCACCAGCAGTGCAGGAGGCTTCCCTTCTCTCCACCTCCTCTCTGACACTTGTTATTTCCTGTCTGCTTCCTTCTAGCCATGCTGACCACGGTGAGCTGCCATGGCCTTGCAGTTTGGATTTGCATTTTCCTGAGACTTAATGATGGTGAACAAGTTTTCATGCACCTACTGGCCCTCTTTCTGTCTTCTTCGGAGAAATCTCTGCTTCCATCTTTTGACCAGGTTTTCATTGGCTTGTTTTTTTTCTTGTGGAGACGTGCGAGTTGATTGTATCTTTGGGCTTTTCACCCCTTGTCCGATGTGTGGTTTGCAAACATCCTCTCCCAATTGTTGTGGTGTCTTAGTATTCAGTTGATGGTTTCCTTGAGTGGGCAGAAGTGTGTGCATTTGATGTGGTCCCGTTTGTTTCTTGTTTCCTTTGTTGCCCTTGCCCAGTCAGACATGCTTCTTCCCAATAGGCGGCTCAGACAGATGGCAAAGAGCACTCTGCCTAGGTCTTCTCCTACAAGGTTCACGGTTTCAAGTCTGCCATTCAAGGCTTTAATCCACTTCAGGTGGTGTGTGTGCCAGGTGTAACATCATGGTGTACTCTCGTTGTGTTCCATGTGGCTGTGCAGGCTTCCCAGCACCGTTTATTGTAGAGACTCTCCTTTCTCCGCTGTCTCCACTTGGCTCCCTGGTCCAAAATGGGCTGTCCATGTAAGTTTGAGTTGGGCTCTGGGCTCTCAATTGTTTTGCATGGGTCTTCATGCCTGTTTTGGGGCCCAGACTGTGCCGTTTCGGTACCTAGCGCTTCGTCCTCTATGTTGAAATCAGAAATTGTGACACGTGCTGCTTTGTTCGTTTTCCTGAGGATTCCTTTGCCTAGTCAGGGTCTCGTGTTGCTGGCTAGAAACTTTAGGATTCTCTCTTCTTCTCTGTGGCAAATACTGCTGCAACTTTGACTGGGATTGCATGGAATCCAGAGATTCCTTACTGCGGTATGAACCTTTCAAGTGTGTTAATCCTTCCATTCCTAGATCCCTCGATATCTTTTTTTTTCTTGTGTCTTCTTGAGTTTCTTTCCCCAAAGGTTTGCTAGTTTTTGAATTAACATAGAATTCACCTGTTTTGCTAAGGTTATTCACAGAGATCCTATTCTTCGTAATGGCAAGCTCCTGTTTTTTTGTTTTTTTTTTCCTTAGCTTCAGTTTTTCTATTCTTTGCAACTTTTAATTGGTTTTGTTTTGGCACAAGTGCATTGCTGTGCTCACATCTGCTGGCAATGCTCCTGTATTTGCTGTGGAAGTGTGGCCCTGTCCAACGTCCCTTCCCATCTGCCTCTACTCTACCTCGGACGCCTGCACCAGAACAACTGAAGCAGTGGTGAGGAGGCCCAAACCGAGGATTCCACCCAGCCCATACTGGGCCACAGACCCAGAAGGTGCGGACCTCACCACTGCACCACCGGCCGGCCACTTACATGTTCAGTGGCAACGTGCAGTTGAGTGCAATGGGAGTTAAGTATACTAGTGAGCCCAACTCTAGCACTGTGTAGATGAGGCTAGGTTGTTTTTCGGGTCCATTGTGATGTCAGAGGATTTGTCATAATTGTGTCTCTGAGGTCCAGCATGCTTCCTGGATACAGGTTTCAGAGCCTGCTTGGAGCAGTCTCATAACTCACCCTTCCCAGTTAGCCCATGCTTGACCTTCGCTGCCGTTTTTTGGCTTGTGAATTTCTCTGACTTTCAAACGTTCCAGCAGAGTCTGTCTAAAGACGGACATCATCTTTCATTGTGGATAATTCAGGTGTGATTTCTGTTCACCTTCCATTTTCTGGGTCCTCTTTTTCTTTTCCATAGTATACTCGTCATGGTCTTTCTCAGCTATCTCCCTTAGACATGCTTATCAGTCCGTTCTCCTTCATTCCAAGTGATTAGTTTGTATTTCGTTAATCGCTGTATGTTCTCTAGGGTGAGGTGTGAGTGCTTTCGTGACTCTTGGTTGTTGTCCTTGAATTTGCACCGGTCACTTGTAGGACTCTTGGCTACCCTAGCCAAGGTCAAACTAAGCACTGAGAACACGTGGTCATGTGGGTTGGTTTGACATCCTGAGATCAGAAACTCCAAATTCGAGGTGGTCCTGGCAACCCCCTTCACGGACCCAATGTTTCCAAGACAGCTTAGACAAATCGGATGAATTCCACTCTCCAGGAAAGATATTTTTCTGTCTCTTTTCCGGATTTGGGAAGTTTCGAACTTGACCCCTGATCCTTGAACGTTCCCCTAGATTCCGTCCAGATACGGGCTTACTTAATTTTTATAGGGTGTGCCATTTGTTTGCCCTACATCCTCTACCCTGGCCTGTTTATTTTTCTTGAAACACAACTGTAAAGTTCTAATTTTCGTGCAACTTCCTTACATATGGTGTCAAAACACATAATCAATAATCCTTCTACGGCAAGAGGTAGGGGGAGAGAATTTCGATGGAGGCAAACAGAGCACACTAGCCTGGGAGGGCAGCCTTCACGAAGGAACGAAGCCCTGTGGAAGAGGGTGCTTTTCAGCACCCTTGTAGAGCACTTCCAAACAAAGAGACATACCCCAAGCGTGACAGGGCTCCATTCCTTCAAGGCTTCCAAGACATCTCTTGGGACACATTACCATGTGCCCAGTGGGCCCACGTGACACCAGAGCTTCGGAAAAAGAGACTGACCTTCAAAGAATGCTATGGGCCTTGGAAAGGAGGCATCGATTCTTCTCTTCAATGTCCTCAAGACATCTTTCTTGACTTTGCATTATGCTTAAGGCACAAGGGCACTGTAGGTGTGATGAACGCCAAGTCCGGCCACTTGTTTCCAATGAAGTTGCAAGCTTGAATCAGCATGACCTCCCCATAGACTTGAATAGATGACAATGTTCTCCTCTCCGTGCCTGTCCCTCTATTCTCACTTGTGGCCTAGGGTTCCTTTCTTATCCCTTGCATCAGACTCTGTTTTATCTCTTCTAGTTTCTGTGCCTGCTTTCTGTTTGCCAAACCTGTTTCTGGGTATCTGTCCCTTTAATAGCCTAGCCTAGGCCAATCCTCAGACTGTAACCATGCGGCCACCCTGGGGGACATGTTCACCGTGATGTCATAAGCGACCTCAAAATTCGAAGTTGTCCTGACAACCTCCGTGCACACAGAGTTTCACAGCCATCTCAGACCAGTCTGACTCCTCACCCTGTCTAGGTAGGATAGTTTTCCTTTTTCTGCAATTGTTGTCAGTTTCTATCTTTCTCCTTGAACTTCCAAAGGGCTCCTACATTCTCTCTAGACACTGGTTTCACTCCTGTAAGATTATCCTGGGTTTTATCTCTTATATCTTGGGTAGATGGCAAAATGGGTGGACCTTACCCAGAAAAAGTCCTGGACTCCCTCTCAAGTTGAAGTTGCCCAGGGAATGTTCTGATGCACAATGATGGTGTCATCTCGTGGCACTCTGCCAATTCCACCTTGGCAGGTCACAAGATTTCCTTCCTTCTGCCTTTGGGAAGTGTACCAGATACTTCCATAGATTGTAATATTCTTATGGTTCCTTTTCTTGTGCGTATTGATAACGTATCCTCACAATTGCTGCTTATTTATGATCTCTGCCCGCACCATACCATGAAATCTATATTTCCTAACACTACTAATGTGATATGCACTCGTAATGTGAAACAGTGAGGCCCGGGCCGCCCAAGCGGAATGTGGGCACTTACCTGCTCCACCACAGGGCCGGCCCTGAATTGTACTTTTGGACCAACCTTTTGCCTGAACTTGGGAAGACGTGGGCCTGTTTGGATTATTCGTGAAGGTGATTAGTAATAACATCATGGACGGTAACATTTTCCGTTCGTTCATGGGTTTAGGACTGATCATGTTCTCTTCGTAGTATTTCTCTTCACCTATTTGGAATGGTCTGCCTTTCTGTAGCATCTGTAAGCATTTGGAGGTGATTTTCCATCCTTGGAAGTTCACCTTCCGTAAACTCTTTCCGCCCCCAAAGCTTTATGACATCATTCTGGACCCCTTTTTGGATTTTTGATTTGAGGTGAATTTCTAGCCATGACCCTGCATTAGAACGTACTATAACTTCCAGATTCACATCCTCATTGCTTTAGACTTCTGTGTAGCTTACATCATCTTCACCAGTGTAAGACTAATCACAGGCCCTCACCACACACTTGTGCCTAATCTTCTCTTTCACCCTCCGTCACCGCCCCTCTTTGCCTCTGGGAGCCCGCATACAAATGTTCAGTGCCACCTGATGGTTAGTGCTTGCTTTTTCTTCTCCTTGTAAGTGAGATTCTATGGTATTTGAATTTCTCCCTGGGGCTTGTTACACTTCCCCTAAAACCCTCACAGCCATTCTGGTGGTCACAAATGGCTGGATTGCATCATTTGTTCCGGCTGAGTGGTATACCATTGTGTGGCTATAGCCCATCTTCCTTCTCCAATCATCCCTTGCTGGACACCAGGGTGCTTTCCAAGTCTTGGATATCAGGAGTAAGACTGTGGTGAACACAGCCATGCACATGTCTTTATGCGGTAGTCTTTCTGACTTTTTTGGATAAACAAGCGGCAGATTAATAGCTGGGTCATACGGGACATGGATACTTAAACTTCTGAGGCAGTTCCACACCTTTGGCATCGTGGCTGCACCGGGTTACACTCCCACCAGCAGTGCAGGAGGCTTCCCTTCTCTCCACCTCCTCTCTGACACTTGTTATTTCCTGTCTGCTTCCTTCTAGCCATGCTGACCACGGTGAGCTGCCATGGCCTTGCAGTTTGGATTTGCATTTTCCTGAGACTTAATGATGGTGAACAAGTTTTCATGCACCTACTGGCCCTCTTTCTGTCTTCTTCGGAGAAATCTCTGCTTCCATCTTTTGACCAGGTTTTCATTGGCTTGTTTTTTTTCTTGTGGAGACGTGCGAGTTGATTGTATCTTTGGGCTTTTCACCCCTTGTCCGATGTGTGGTTTGCAAACATCCTCTCCCAATTGTTGTGGTGTCTTAGTATTCAGTTGATGGTTTCCTTGAGTGGGCAGAAGTGTGTGCATTTGATGTGGTCCCGTTTGTTTCTTGTTTCCTTTGTTGCCCTTGCCCAGTCAGACATGCTTCTTCCCAATAGGCGGCTCAGACAGATGGCAAAGAGCACTCTGCCTAGGTCTTCTCCTACAAGGTTCACGGTTTCAAGTCTGCCATTCAAGGCTTTAATCCACTTCAGGTGGTGTGTGTGCCAGGTGTAACATCATGGTGTACTCTCGTTGTGTTCCATGTGGCTGTGCAGGCTTCCCAGCACCGTTTATTGTAGAGACTCTCCTTTCTCCGCTGTCTCCACTTGGCTCCCTGGTCCAAAATGGGCTGTCCATGTAAGTTTGAGTTGGGCTCTGGGCTCTCAATTGTTTTGCATGGGTCTTCATGCCTGTTTTGGGGCCCAGACTGTGCCGTTTCGGTACCTAGCGCTTCGTCCTCTATGTTGAAATCAGAAATTGTGACACGTGCTGCTTTGTTCGTTTTCCTGAGGATTCCTTTGCCTAGTCAGGGTCTCGTGTTGCTGGCTAGAAACTTTAGGATTCTCTCTTCTTCTCTGTGGCAAATACTGCTGCAACTTTGACTGGGATTGCATGGAATCCAGAGATTCCTTACTGCGGTATGAACCTTTCAAGTGTGTTAATCCTTCCATTCCTAGATCCCTCGATATCTTTTTTTTTCTTGTGTCTTCTTGAGTTTCTTTCCCCAAAGGTTTGCTAGTTTTTGAATTAACATAGAATTCACCTGTTTTGCTAAGGTTATTCACAGAGATCCTATTCTTCGTAATGGCAAGCTCCTGTTTTTTTGTTTTTTTTTTCCTTAGCTTCAGTTTTTCTATTCTTTGCAACTTTTAATTGGTTTTGTTTTGGCACAAGTGCATTGCTGTGCTCACATCTGCTGGCAATGCTCCTGTATTTGCTGTGGAAGTGTGGCCCTGTCCAACGTCCCTTCCCATCTGCCTCTACTCTACCTCGGACGCCTGCACCAGAACAACTGAAGCAGTGGTGAGGAGGCCCAAACCGAGGATTCCACCCAGCCCATACTGGGCCACAGACCCAGAAGGTGCGGACCTCACCACTGCACCACCGGCCGGCCACTTACATGTTCAGTGGCAACGTGCAGTTGAGTGCAATGGGAGTTAAGTATACTAGTGAGCCCAACTCTAGCACTGTGTAGATGAGGCTAGGTTGTTTTTCGGGTCCATTGTGATGTCAGAGGATTTGTCATAATTGTGTCTCTGAGGTCCAGCATGCTTCCTGGATACAGGTTTCAGAGCCTGCTTGGAGCAGTCTCATAACTCACCCTTCCCAGTTAGCCCATGCTTGACCTTCGCTGCCGTTTTTTGGCTTGTGAATTTCTCTGACTTTCAAACGTTCCAGCAGAGTCTGTCTAAAGACGGACATCATCTTTCATTGTGGATAATTCAGGTGTGATTTCTGTTCACCTTCCATTTTCTGGGTCCTCTTTTTCTTTTCCATAGTATACTCGTCATGGTCTTTCTCAGCTATCTCCCTTAGACATGCTTATCAGTCCGTTCTCCTTCATTCCAAGTGATTAGTTTGTATTTCGTTAATCGCTGTATGTTCTCTAGGGTGAGGTGTGAGTGCTTTCGTGACTCTTGGTTGTTGTCCTTGAATTTGCACCGGTCACTTGTAGGACTCTTGGCTACCCTAGCCAAGGTCAAACTAAGCACTGAGAACACGTGGTCATGTGGGTTGGTTTGACATCCTGAGATCAGAAACTCCAAATTCGAGGTGGTCCTGGCAACCCCCTTCACGGACCCAATGTTTCCAAGACAGCTTAGACAAATCGGATGAATTCCACTCTCCAGGAAAGATATTTTTCTGTCTCTTTTCCGGATTTGGGAAGTTTCGAACTTGACCCCTGATCCTTGAACGTTCCCCTAGATTCCGTCCAGATACGGGCTTACTTAATTTTTATAGGGTGTGCCATTTGTTTGCCCTACATCCTCTACCCTGGCCTGTTTATTTTTCTTGAAACACAACTGTAAAGTTCTAATTTTCGTGCAACTTCCTTACATATGGTGTCAAAACACATAATCAATAATCCTTCTACGGCAAGAGGTAGGGGGAGAGAATTTCGATGGAGGCAAACAGAGCACACTAGCCTGGGAGGGCAGCCTTCACGAAGGAACGAAGCCCTGTGGAAGAGGGTGCTTTTCAGCACCCTTGTAGAGCACTTCCAAACAAAGAGACATACCCCAAGCGTGACAGGGCTCCATTCCTTCAAGGCTTCCAAGACATCTCTTGGGACACATTACCATGTGCCCAGTGGGCCCACGTGACACCAGAGCTTCGGAAAAAGAGACTGACCTTCAAAGAATGCTATGGGCCTTGGAAAGGAGGCATCGATTCTTCTCTTCAATGTCCTCAAGACATCTTTCTTGACTTTGCATTATGCTTAAGGCACAAGGGCACTGTAGGTGTGATGAACCCCAAGTCCGGCCACTTGTTTCCAATGAAGTTGCAAGCTTGAATCAGCATGACCTCCCCATAGACTTGAATAGATGACAATGTTCTCCTCTCCGTGCCTGTCCCTCTATTCTCACTTGTGGCCTAGGGTTCCTTTCTTATCCCTTGCATCAGACTCTGTTTTATCTCTTCTAGTTTCTGTGCCTGCTTTCTGTTTGCCAAACCTGTTTCTGGGTATCTGTCCCTTTAATAGCCTAGCCTAGGCCAATCCTCAGACTGTAACCATGCGGCCACCCTGGGGGACATGTTCACCGTGATGTCATAAGCGACCTCAAAATTCGAAGTTGTCCTGACAACCTCCGTGCACACAGAGTTTCACAGCCATCTCAGACCAGTCTGACTCCTCACCCTGTCTAGGTAGGATAGTTTTCCTTTTTCTGCAATTGTTGTCAGTTTCTATCTTTCTCCTTGAACTTCCAAAGGGCTCCTACATTCTCTCTAGACACTGGTTTCACTCCTGTAAGATTATCCTGGGTTTTATCTCTTATATCTTGGGTAGATGGCAAAATGGGTGGACCTTACCCAGAAAAAGTCCTGGACTCCCTCTCAAGTTGAAGTTGCCCAGGGAATGTTCTGATGCACAATGATGGTGTCATCTCGTGGCACTCTGCCAATTCCACCTTGGCAGGTCACAAGATTTCCTTCCTTCTGCCTTTGGGAAGTGTACCAGATACTTCCATAGATTGTAATATTCTTATGGTTCCTTTTCTTGTGCGTATTGATAACGTATCCTCACAATTGCTGCTTATTTATGATCTCTGCCCGCACCATACCATGAAATCTATATTTCCTAACACTACTAATGTGATATGCACTCGTAATGTGAAACAGTGAGGCCCGGGCCGCCCAAGCGGAATGTGGGCACTTACCTGCTCCACCACAGGGCCGGCCCTGAATTGTACTTTTGGACCAACCTTTTGCCTGAACTTGGGAAGACGTGGGCCTGTTTGGATTATTCGTGAAGGTGATTAGTAAGAACATCATGGACGGTAACATTTTCCGTTCGTTCATGGGTTTAGGACTGATCATGTTCTCTTCGTAGTATTCCTCTTCACCTATTTGGAATGGTCTGCCTTTCTGTAGCATCTGTAAGCATTTGGAGGTGATTTTCCATCCTTGGAAGTTCACCTTCCGTAAACTCTTTCCGCCCCCAAAGCTTTATGACATCATTCTGGACCCCTTTTTGGATTTTTGATTTGAGGTGAATTTCTAGCCATGACCCTGCATTAGAACGTACTATAACTTCCAGATTCACATCCTCATTGCTTTAGACTTCTGTGTAGCTTACATCATCTTCACCAGTGTAAGACTAATCACAGGCCCTCACCACACACTTGTGCCTAATCTTCTCTTTCACCCTCCGTCACCGCCCCTCTTTGCCTCTGGGAGCCCGCATACAAATGTTCAGTGCCACCTGATGGTTAGTGCTTGCTTTTTCTTCTCCTTGTAAGTGAGATTCTATGGTATTTGAATTTCTCCCTGGGGCTTGTTACACTTCCCCTAAAACCCTCACAGCCATTCTGGTGGTCACAAATGGCTGGATTGCATCATTTGTTCCGGCTGAGTGGTATACCATTGTGTGGCTATAGCCCATCTTCCTTCTCCAATCATCCCTTGCTGGACACCAGGGTGCTTTCCAAGTCTTGGATATCAGGAGTAAGACTGTGGTGAACACAGCCATGCACATGTCTTTATGCGGTAGTCTTTCTGACTTTTTTGGATAAACAAGCGGCAGATTAATAGCTGGGTCATACGGGACATGGATACTTAAACTTCTGAGGCAGTTCCACACCTTTGGCATCGTGGCTGCACCGGGTTACACTCCCACCAGCAGTGCAGGAGGCTTCCCTTCTCTCCACCTCCTCTCTGACACTTGTTATTTCCTGTCTGCTTCCTTCTAGCCATGCTGACCACGGTGAGCTGCCATGGCCTTGCAGTTTGGATTTGCATTTTCCTGAGACTTAATGATGGTGAACAAGTTTTCATGCACCTACTGGCCCTCTTTCTGTCTTCTTCGGAGAAATCTCTGCTTCCATCTTTTGACCAGGTTTTCATTGGCTTGTTTTTTTTCTTGTGGAGACGTGCGAGTTGATTGTATCTTTGGGCTTTTCACCCCTTGTCCGATGTGTGGTTTGCAAACATCCTCTCCCAATTGTTGTGGTGTCTTAGTATTCAGTTGATGGTTTCCTTGAGTGGGCAGAAGTGTGTGCATTTGATGTGGTCCCGTTTGTTTCTTGTTTCCTTTGTTGCCCTTGCCCAGTCAGACATGCTTCTTCCCAATAGGCGGCTCAGACAGATGGCAAAGAGCACTCTGCCTAGGTCTTCTCCTACAAGGTTCACGGTTTCAAGTCTGCCATTCAAGGCTTTAATCCACTTCAGGTGGTGTGTGTGCCAGGTGTAACATCATGTCGTACTCTCGTTGTGTTCCATGTGGCTGTGCAGGCTTCCCAGCACCGTTTATTGTAGAGACTCTCCTTTCTCCGCTGTCTCCACTTGGCTCCCTGGTCCAAAATGGGCTGTCCATGTAAGTTTGAGTTGGGCTCTGGGCTCTCAATTGTTTTGCATGGGTCTTCATGCCTGTTTTGGGGCCCAGACTGTGCCGTTTCGGTGCCTAGCGCTTCGTCCTCTATGTTGAAATCAGAAATTGTGACACGTGCCGCTTTGTTCGTTTTCCTGAGGATTCCTTTGCCTAGTCAGGGTCTCGTGTTGCTGGCTAGAAACTTTAGGATTCTCTCTTCTTCTCTGTGGCAAATACTGCTGCAACTTTGACTGGGATTGCATGGAATCCAGAGATTCCTTACTGCGGTATGAACCTTTCAAGTGTGTTAATCCTTCCATTCCTAGATCCCTCGATATCTTTTTTTTTCTTGTGTCTTCTTGAGTTTCTTTCCCCAAAGGTTTGCTAGTTTTTGAATTAACATAGAATTCACCTGTTTTGCTAAGGTTATTCACAGAGATCCTATTCTTCGTAATGGCAAGCTCCTGTTTTTTTGGTTTTTTTTTCCTTAGCTTCAGTTTTTCTATTCTTTGCAACTTTTAATTGGTTTTGTTTTGGCACAAGTGCATTGCTGTGCTCACATCTGCTGGCAATGCTCCTGTATTTGCTGTGGAAGTCTGGCCCTGTCCAACGTCCCTTCCCATCTGCCTCTACTCTACCTCGGACGCCTGCACCAGAACAACTGAAGCAGTGGTGAGGAGGCCCAAACCGAGGATTCCACCCAGCCCATACTGGGCCACAGACCCAGAAGGTGCGGACCTCACCACTGCACCACCGGCCGGCCACTTACATGTTCAGTGGCAACGTGCAGTTGAGTGCAATGGGAGTTAAATATACTAGTGAGCCCAACTCTAGCACTGTGTAGATGAGGCTAGGTTGTTTTTCGGGTCCATTGTGATGTCAGAGGATTTGTCATAATTGTGTCTCTGAGGTCCAGCATGCTTCCTGGATACAGGTTTCAGAGCCTGCTTGGAGCAGTCTCATAACTCACCCTTCCCAGTTAGCCCATGCTTGACCTTCGCTGCCGTTTTTTGGCTTGTGAATTTCTCTGACTTTCAAACGTTCCAGCAGAGTCTGTCTAAAGACGGACATCATCTTTCATTGTGGATAATTCAGGTGTGATTTCTGTTCACCTTCCATTTTCTGGGTCCTCTTTTTCTTTTCCATAGTATACTCGTCATGGTCTTTCTCAGCTATCTCCCTTAGACATGCTTATCAGTCCGTTCTCCTTCATTCCAAGGGATTAGTTTGTATTTCTTTAATCGCTGTATGTTCTCTAGGGTGAGGTGTGAGTGCTTTCGTGACTCTTGGTTGTTGTCCTTGAATTTGCACCGGTCACTTGTAGGACTCTTGGCTACCCTAGCCAAGGTCAAACTAAGCACTGAGAACACGTGGTCATGTGGGTTGGTTTGACATCCTGAGATCAGAAACTCCAAATTCGAGGTGGTCCTGGCAACCCCCTTCACGGACCCAATGTTTCCAAGACAGCTTAGACAAATCGGATGAATTCCACTCTCCAGGAAAGATATTTTTCTGTCTCTTTTCCGGATTTGGGAAGTTTCGAACTTGACCCCTGATCCTTGAACGTTCCCCTAGATTCCGTCCAGATACGGGCTTACTTAATTTTTATAGGGTGTGCCATTTGTTTGCCCTACATCCTCTACCCTGGCCTGTTTATTTTTCTTGAAACACAACTGTAAAGTTCTAATTTTCGTGCAACTTCCTTACATATGGTGTCAAAACACATAATCAATAATCCTTCTACGGCAAGAGGTAGGGGGAGAGAATTTCGATGGAGGCAAACAGAGCACACTAGCCTGGGAGGGCAGCCTTCACGAAGGAACGAAGCCCTGTGGAAGAGGGTGCTTTTCAGCACCCTTGTAGAGCACTTCCAAACAAAGAGACATACCCCAAGCGTGACAGGGCTCCATTCCTTCAAGGCTTCCAAGACATCTCTTGGGACACATTACCATGTGCCCAGTGGGCCCACGTGACACCAGAGCTTCGGAAAAAGAGACTGACCTGCAAAGAATGCTATGGGCCTTGGAAAGGAGGCATCGATTCTTCTCTTCAATGTCCTCAAGACATCTTTCTTGACTTTGCATTATGCTTAAGGCACAAGGGCACTGTAGGTGTGATGAACGCCAAGTCCGGCCACTTGTTTCCAATGAAGTTGCAAGCTTGAATCAGCATGACCTCCCCATAGACTTGAATAGATGACAATGTTCTCCTCTCCGTGCCTGTCCCTCTATTCTCACTTGTGGCCTAGGGTTCCTTTCTTATCCCTTGCATCAGACTCTGTTTTATCTCTTCTAGTTTCTGTGCCTGCTTTCTGTTTGCCAAACCTGTTTCTGGGTATCTGTCCCTTTAATAGCCTAGCCTAGGCCAATCCTCAGACTGTAACCATGCGGCCACCCTGGGGGACATGTTCACCGTGATGTCATAAGCGACCTCAAAATTCGAAGTTGTCCTGACAACCTCCGTGCACACAGAGTTTCACAGCCATCTCAGACCAGTCTGACTCCTCACCCTGTCTAGGTAGGATAGTTTTCCTTTTTCTGCAATTGTTGTCAGTTTCTATCTTTCTCCTTGAACTTCCAAAGGGCTCCTACATTCTCTCTAGACACTGGTTTCACTCCTGTAAGATTATCCTGGGTTTTATCTCTTATATCTTGGGTAGATGGCAAAATGGGTGGACCTTACCCAGAAAAAGTCCTGGACTCCCTCTCAAGTTGAAGTTGCCCAGGGAATGTTCTGATGCACAATGATGGTGTCATCTCGTGGCACTCTGCCAATTCCACCTTGGCAGGTCACAAGATTTCCTTCCTTCTGCCTTTGGGAAGTGTACCAGATACTTCCATAGATTGTAATATTCTTATGGTTCCTTTTCTTGTGCGTATTGATAACGTATCCTCACAATTGCTGCTTATTTATGATCTCTGCCCGCACCATACCATGAAATCTATATTTCCTAACACTACTAATGTGATATGCACTCGTAATGTGAAACAGTGAGGCCCGGGCCGCCCAAGCGGAATGTGGGCACTTACCTGCTCCACCACAGGGCCGGCCCTGAATTGTACTTTTGGACCAACCTTTTGCCTGAACTTGGGAAGACGTGGGCCTGTTTGGATTATTCGTGAAGGTGATTAGTAAGAACATCATGGACGGTAACATTTTCCGTTCGTTCATGGGTTTAGGACTGATCATGTTCTCTTCGTAGTATTCCTCTTCACCTATTTGGAATGGTCTGCCTTTCTGTAGCATCTGTAAGCATTTGGAGGTGATTTTCCATCCTTGGAAGTTCACCTTCCGTAAACTCTTTCCGCCCCCAAAGCTTTATGACATCATTCTGGACCCCTTTTTGGATTTTTGATTTGAGGTGAATTTCTAGCCATGACCCTGCATTAGAACGTACTATAACTTCCAGATTCACATCCTCATTGCTTTAGACTTCTGTGTAGCTTACATCATCTTCACCAGTGTAAGACTAATCACAGGCCCTCACCACACACTTGTGCCTAATCTTCTCTTTCACCCTCCGTCACCGCCCCTCTTTGCCTCTGCGAGCCCGCATACAAATGTTCAGTGCCACCTGATGGTTAGTGCTTGCTTTTTCTTCTCCTTGTAAGTGAGATTCTATGGTATTTGAATTTCTCCCTGGGGCTTGTTACACTTCCCCTAAAACCCTCACAGCCATTCTGGTGGTCACAAATGGCTGGATTGCATCATTTGTTCCGGCTGAGTGGTATACCATTGTGTGGCTATAGCCCATCTTCCTTCTCCAATCATCCCTTGCTGGACACCAGGGTGCTTTCCAAGTCTTGGATATCAGGAGTAAGACTGTGGTGAACACAGCCATGCACATGTCTTTATGCGGTAGTCTTTCTGACTTTTTTGGATAAACAAGCGGCAGATTAATAGCTGGGTCATACGGGACATGGATACTTAAACTTCTGAGGCAGTTCCACACCTTTGGCATCGTGGCTGCACCGGGTTACACTCCCACCAGCAGTGCAGGAGGCTTCCCTTCTCTCCACCTCCTCTCTGACACTTGTTATTTCCTGTCTGCTTCCTTCTAGCCATGCTGACCACGGTGAGCTGCCATGGCCTTGCAGTTTGGATTTGCATTTTCCTGAGACTTAATGATGGTGAACAAGTTTTCATGCACCTACTGGCCCTCTTTCTGTCTTCTTCGGAGAAATCTCTGCTTCCATCTTTTGACCAGGTTTTCATTGGCTTGTTTTTTTTCTTGTGGAGACGTGCGAGTTGATTGTATCTTTGGGCTTTTCACCCCTTGTCCGATGTGTGGTTTGCAAACATCCTCTCCCAATTGTTGTGGTGTCTTAGTATTCAGTTGATGGTTTCCTTGAGTGGGCAGAAGTGTGTGCATTTGATGTGGTCCCGTTTGTTTCTTGTTTCCTTTGTTGCCCTTGCCCAGTCAGACATGCTTCTTCCCAATAGGCGGCTCAGACAGATGGCAAAGAGCACTCTGCCTAGGTCTTCTCCTACAAGGTTCACGGTTTCAAGTCTGCCATTCAAGGCTTTAATCCACTTCAGGTGGTGTGTGTGCCAGGTGTAACATCATGGCGTACTCTCGTTGTGTTCCATGTGGCTGTGCAGGCTTCCCAGCACCGTTTATTGTAGAGACTCTCCTTTCTCCGCTGTCTCCACTTGGCTCCCTGGTCCAAAATGGGCTGTCCATGTAAGTTTGAGTTGGGCTCTGGGCTCTCAATTGTTTTGCATGGGTCTTCATGCCTGTTTTGGGGCCCAGACTGTGCCGTTTCGGTGCCTAGCGCTTCGTCCTCTATGTTGAAATCAGAAATTGTGACACGTGCCGCTTTGTTCGTTTTCCTGAGGATTCCTTTGCCTAGTCAGGGTCTCGTGTTGCTGGCTAGAAACTTTAGGATTCTCTCTTCTTCTCTGTGGCAAATACTGCTGCAACTTTGACTGGGATTGCATGGAATCCAGAGATTCCTTACTGCGGTATGAACCTTTCAAGTGTGTTAATCCTTCCATTCCTAGATCCCTCGATATCTTTTTTTTTCTTGTGTCTTCTTGAGTTTCTTTCCCCAAAGGTTTGCTAGTTTTTGAATTAACATAGAATTCACCTGTTTTGCTAAGGTTATTCACAGAGATCCTATTCTTCGTAATGGCAAGCTCCTGTTTTTTTGTTTTTTTTTTCCTTAGCTTGAGTTTTTCTATTCTTTGCAACTTTTAATTGGTTTTGTTTTGGCACAAGTGCATTGCTGTGCTCACATCTGCTGGCAATGCTCCTGTATTTGCTGTGGAAGTGTGGCCCTGTCCAACGTCCCTTCCCATCTGCCTCTACTCTACCTCGGACGCCTGCACCAGAACAACTGAAGCAGTGGTGAGGAGGCCCAAACCGAGGATTCCACCCAGCCCATACTGGGCCACAGACCCAGAAGGTGCGGACCTCACCACTGCACCACCGGCCGGCCACTTACATGTTCAGTGGCAACGTGCAGTTGAGTGCAATGGGAGTTAAATATACTAGTGAGCCCAACTCTAGCACTGTGTAGATGAGGCTAGGTTGTTTTTCGGGTCCATTGTGATGTCAGAGGATTTGTCATAATTGTGTCTCTGAGGTCCAGCATGCTTCCTGGATACAGGTTTCAGAGCCTGCTTGGAGCAGTCTCATAACTCACCCTTCCCAGTTAGCCCATGCTTGACCTTCGCTGCCGTTTTTTGGCTTGTGAATTTCTCTGACTTTCAAACGTTCCAGCAGAGTCTGTCTAAAGACGGACATCATCTTTCATTGTGGATAATTCAGGTGTGATTTCTGTTCACCTTCCATTTTCTGGGTCCTCTTTTTCTTTTCCATAGTATACTCGTCATGGTCTTTCTCAGCTATCTCCCTTAGACATGCTTATCAGTCCGTTCTCCTTCATTCCAAGGGATTAGTTTGTATTTCTTTAATCGCTGTATGTTCTCTAGGGTGAGGTGTGAGTGCTTTCGTGACTCTTGGTTGTTGTCCTTGAATTTGCACCGGTCACTTGTAGGACTCTTGGCTACCCTAGCCAAGGTCAAACTAAGCACTGAGAACACGTGGTCATGTGGGTTGGTTTGACATCCTGAGATCAGAAACTCCAAATTCGAGGTGGTCCTGGCAACCCCCTTCACGGACCCAATGTTTCCAAGACAGCTTAGACAAATCGGATGAATTCCACTCTCCAGGAAAGATATTTTTCTGTCTCTTTTCCGGATTTGGGAAGTTTCGAACTTGACCCCTGATCCTTGAACGTTCCCCTAGATTCCGTCCAGATACGGGCTTACTTAATTTTTATAGGGTGTGCCATTTGTTTGCCCTACATCCTCTACCCTGGCCTGTTTATTTTTCTTGAAACACAACTGTAAAGTTCTAATTTTCGTGCAACTTCCTTACATATGGTGTCAAAACACATAATCAATAATCCTTCTACGGCAAGAGGTAGGGGGAGAGAATTTCGATGGAGGCAAACAGAGCACACTAGCCTGGGAGGGCAGCCTTCACGAAGGAACGAAGCCCTGTGGAAGAGGGTGCTTTTCAGCACCCTTGTAGAGCACTTCCAAACAAAGAGACATACCCCAAGCGTGACAGGGCTCCATTCCTTCAAGGCTTCCAAGACATCTCTTGGGACACATTACCATGTGCCCAGTGGGCCCACGTGACACCAGAGCTTCGGAAAAAGAGACTGACCTGCAAAGAATGCTATGGGCCTTGGAAAGGAGGCATCGATTCTTCTCTTCAATGTCCTCAAGACATCTTTCTTGACTTTGCATTATGCTTAAGGCACAAGGGCACTGTAGGTGTGATGAACGCCAAGTCCGGCCACTTGTTTCCAATGAAGTTGCAAGCTTGAATCAGCATGACCTCCCCATAGACTTGAATAGATGACAATGTTCTCCTCTCCGTGCCTGTCCCTCTATTCTCACTTGTGGCCTAGGGTTCCTTTCTTATCCCTTGCATCAGACTCTGTTTTATCTCTTCTAGTTTCTGTGCCTGCTTTCTGTTTGCCAAACCTGTTTCTGGGTATCTGTCCCTTTAATAGCCTAGCCTAGGCCAATCCTCAGACTGTAACCATGCGGCCACCCTGGGGGACATGTTCACCGTGATGTCATAAGCGACCTCAAAATTCGAAGTTGTCCTGACAACCTCCGTGCACACAGAGTTTCACAGCCATCTCAGACCAGTCTGACTCCTCACCCTGTCTAGGTAGGATAGTTTTCCTTTTTCTGCAATTGTTGTCAGTTTCTATCTTTCTCCTTGAACTTCCAAAGGGCTCCTACATTCTCTCTAGACACTGGTTTCACTCCTGTAAGATTATCCTGGGTTTTATCTCTTATATCTTGGGTAGATGGCAAAATGGGTGGACCTTACCCAGAAAAAGTCCTGGACTCCCTCTCAAGTTGAAGTTGCCCAGGGAATGTTCTGATGCACAATGATGGTGTCATCTCGTGGCACTCTGCCAATTCCACCTTGGCAGGTCACAAGATTTCCTTCCTTCTGCCTTTGGGAAGTGTACCAGATACTTCCATAGATTGTAATATTCTTATGGTTCCTTTTCTTGTGCGTATTGATAACGTATCCTCACAATTGCTGCTTATTTATGATCTCTGCCCGCACCATACCATGAAATCTATATTTCCTAACACTACTAATGTGATATGCACTCGTAATGTGAAACAGTGAGGCCCGGGCCGCCCAAGCGGAATGTGGGCACTTACCTGCTCCACCACAGGGCCGGCCCTGAATTGTACTTTTGGACCAACCTTTTGCCTGAACTTGGGAAGACGTGGGCCTGTTTGGATTATTCGTGAAGGTGATTAGTAATAACATCATGGACGGTAACATTTTCCGTTCGTTCATGGGTTTAGGACTGATCATGTTCTCTTCGTAGTATTCCTCTTCACCTATTTGGAATGGTCTGCCTTTCTGTAGCATCTGTAAGCATTTGGAGGTGATTTTCCATCCTTGGAAGTTCACCTTCTGTAAACTCTTTCCGCCCCCAAAGCTTTATGACATCATTCTGGACCCCTTTTTGGATTTTTGATTTGAGGTGAATTTATAGCCATGACCTTGCATTAGAACGTACTATAACTTCCAGATTCACATCCTCATTGCTTTAGACTTCTGTGTAGCTTACATCATCTTCACCAGTGTAAGACTAATCACAGGCCCTCACCACACACTTGTGCCTAATCTTCTCTTTCACCCTCCGTCACCGCCCCTCTTTGCCTCTGGGAGCCCGCATACAAATGTTCAGTGCCACCTGATGGTTAGTGCTTGCTTTTTCTTCTCCTTGTAAGTGAGATTCTATGGTATTTGAATTTCTCACTGGGGCTTGTTACACTTCCCCTAAAACCCTCACAGCCATTCTGGTGGTCACAAATGGCTGGATTGCATCATTTGTTCCGGCTGAGTGGTATACCATTGTGTGGCTATAGCCCATCTTCCTTCTCCAATCATCCCTTGCTGGACACCAGGGTGCTTTCCAAGTCTTGGATATCAGGAGTAAGACTGTGGTGAACACAGCCATGCACATGTCTTTATGCGGTAGTCTTTCTGACTTTTTTGGATAAACAAGCGGCAGATTAATAGCTGGGTCATACGGGACATGGATACTTAAACTTCTGAGGCAGTTCCACACCTTTGGCATCGTGGCTGCACCGGGTTACACTCCCACCAGCAGTGCAGGAGGCTTCCCTTCTCTCCACCTCCTCTCTGACACTTGTTATTTCCTGTCTGCTTCCTTCTAGCCATGCTGACCACGGTGAGCTGCCATGGCCTTGCAGTTTGGATTTGCATTTTCCTGAGACTTAATGATGGTGAACAAGTTTTCATGCACCTACTGGCCCTCTTTCTGTCTTCTTCGGAGAAATCTCTGCTTCCATCTTTTGACCAGGTTTTCATTGGCTTGTTTTTCTTCTTGTGGAGACGTGCGAGTTGATTGTATCTTTGGGCTTTTCACCCCTTGTCCGATGTGTGGTTTGCAAACATCCTCTCCCAATTGTTGTGGTGTCTTAGTATTCAGTTGATGGTTTCCTTGAGTGGGCAGAAGTGTGTGCATTTGATGTGGTCCCGTTTGTTTCTTGTTTCCTTTGTTGCCCTTGCCCAGTCAGACATGCTTCTTCCAAATAGGCGGCTCAGACAGATGGCAAAGAGCACTCTGCCTAGGTCTTCTCCTACAAGGTTCACGGTTTCAAGTCTGCCATTCAAGGCTTTAATCCACTTCAGGTGGTGTGTGTGCCAGGTGTAACATCATGGTGTACTCTCGTTGTGTTCCATGTGGCTGTGCAGGCTTCCCAGCACCGTTTATTGTAGAGACTCTCCTTTCTCCGCTGTCTCCACTTGGCTCCCTGGTCCAAAATGGGCTGTCCATGCAAGTTTGAGTTGGGCTCTGGGCTCTCAATTGTTTTGCATGGGTCTTCATGCCTGTTTTGGGGCCCAGACTGTGCCGTTTCGGTGCCTAGCGCTTCGTCCTCTATGTTGAAATCAGAAATTGTGACACGTGCCGCTTTGTTCGTTTTCCTGAGGATTCCTTTGCCTAGTCAGGGTCTCGTGTTGCTGGCTAGAAACTTTAGGATTCTCTCTTCTTCTCTGTGGCAAATACTGCTGCAACTTTGACTGGGATTGCATGGAATCCAGAGATTCCTTACTGCGGTATGAACCTTTCAAGTGTGTTAATCCTTCCATTCCTAGATCCCTCGATATCTTTTTTTTTCTTGTGTCTTCTTGAGTTTCTTTCCCCAAAGGTTTGCTAGTTTTTGAATTAACATAGAATTCACCTGTTTTGCTAAGGTTATTCACAGAGATCCTATTCTTCGTAATGGCAAGCTCCTGTTTTTTTAGTTTTTTTTTCCTTAGCTTCAGTTTTTCTATTCTTTGCAACTTTTAATTGGTTTTGTTTTGGCACAAGTGCATTGCTGTGCTCACATCTGCTGGCAATGCTCCTGTATTTGCTTTGGAAGTGTGGCCCTGTCCAACGTCCCTTCCCATCTGCCTCTACTCTACCTCGGACGCCTGCACCAGAACAACTGAAGCAGTGGTGAGGAGGCCCAAACCGAGGATTCCACCCAGCCCATACTGGGCCACAGACCCAGAAGGTGCGGACCTCACCACTGCACCACCGGCCGGCCACTTACATGTTCAGTGGCAACGTGCAGTTGAGTGCAATGGGAGTTAAATATACTAGTGAGCCCAACTCTAGCACTGTGTAGATGAGGCTAGGTTGTTTTTCGGGTCCATTGTGATGTCAGAGGATTTGTCATAATTGTGTCTCTGAGGTCCAGCATGCTTCCTGGATACAGGTTTCAGAGCCTGCTTGGAGCAGTCTCATAACTCACCCTTCCCAGTTAGCCCATGCTTGACCTTCGCTGCCGTTTTTTGGCTTGTGAATTTCTCTGACTTTCAAACGTTCCAGCAGAGTCTGTCTAAAGACGGACATCATCTTTCATTGTGGATAATTCAGGTGTGATTTCTGTTCACCTTCCATTTTCTGGGTCCTCTTTTTCTTTTCCATAGTATACTCGTCATGGTCTTTCTCAGCTATCTCCCTTAGACATGCTTATCAGTCCGTTCTCCTTCATTCCAAGTGATTAGTTTGTATTTCTTTAATCGCTGTATGTTCTCTATGGTGAGGTGTGAGTGCTTTCGTGACTCTTGGTTGTTGTCCTTGAATTTGCACCGGTCACTTGTAGGACTCTTGGCTACCCTAGCCAAGGTCAAACTAAGCACTGAGAACACGTGGTCATGTGGGTTGGTTTGACATCCTGAGATCAGAAACTCCAAATTCGAGGTGGTCCTGGCAACCCCCTTCACGGACACAATGTTTCCAAGACAACTTAGACAAATCGGATGAATTCCACTCTCCAGGAAAGATATTTTTCTGTCTCTTTTCCGGATTTGGGAAGTTTCGAACTTGACCCCTGATCCTTGAACGTTCCCCTAGATTCCGTCCAGATACGGGCTTACTTAATTTTTATAGGGTGTGCCATTTGTTTGCCCTACATCCTCTACCCTGGCCTGTTTATTTTTCTTGAAACACAACTGTAAAGTTCTAATTTTCGTGCAACTTCCTTACATATGGTGTCAAAACACATAATCAATAATCCTTCTACGTCAAGAGGTAGGGGGAGAGAATTTCGATGGAGGCAAACAGAGCACACTAGCCTGGGAGGGCAGCCTTCACGAAGGAACGAAGCCCTGTGGAAGAGGGTGCTTTTCAGCACCCTTGTAGAGCACTTCCAAACAAAGAGACATACCCCAAGCGTGACAGGGCTCCATTCCTTCAAGGCTTCCAAGACATCTCTTGGGACACATTACCATGTGCCCAGTGGGCCCACGTGACACCAGAGCTTCGGAAAAAGAGACTGACCTTCAAAGAATGCTATGGGCCTTGGAAAGGAGGCATCGATTCTTCTCTTCAATGTCCTCAAGACATCTTTCTTGACTTTGCATTATGCTTAAGGCACAAGGGCACTGTAGGTGTGATGAACCCCAAGTCCGGCCACTTGTTTCCAATGAAGTTGCAAGCTTGAATCAGCATGACCTCCCCATAGACTTGAATAGATGACAATGTTCTCCTCTCCGTGCCTGTCCCTCTATTCTCACTTGTGGCCTAGGGTTCCTTTCTTATCCCTTGCATCAGACTCTGTTTTATCTCTTCTAGTTTCTGTGCCTGCTTTCTGTTTGCCAAACCTGTTTCTGGGTATCTGTCCCTTTAATAGCCTAGCCTAGGCCAATCCTCAGACTGTAACCATGCGGCCACCCTGGGGGACATGTTCACCGTGATGTCATAAGCGACCTCAAAATTCGAAGTTGTCCTGACAACCTCCGTGCACACAGAGTTTCACAGCCATCTCAGACCAGTCTGACTCCTCACCCTGTCTAGGTAGGATAGTTTTCCTTTTTCTGCAATTGTTGTCAGTTTCTATCTTTCTCCTTGAACTTCCAAAGGGCTCCTACATTCTCTCTAGACACTGGTTTCACTCCTGTAAGATTATCCTGGGTTTTATCTCTTATATCTTGGGTAGATGGCAAAATGGGTGGACCTTACCCAGAAAAAGTCCTGGACTCCCTCACAAGTTGAAGTTGCCCAGGGAATGTTCTGATGCACAATGATGGTGTCATCTCGTGGCACTCTGCCAATTCCACCTTGGCAGGTCACAAGTTTTCCTTCCTTCTGCCTTTGGGAAGTGTACCAGATACTTCCATAGATTGTAATATTCTTATGGTTCCTTTTCTTGTGCGTATTGATAACGTATCCTCACAATTGCTGCTTATTTATGATCTCTGCCCGCACCATACCATGAAATCTATATTTCCTAACACTACTAATGTGATATGCACTCGTAATGTGAAACAGTGAGGCCCGGGCCGCCCAAGCGGAATGTGGGCACTTACCTGCTCCACCACAGGGCCGGCCCTGAATTGTACTTTTGGACCAACCTTTTGCCTGAACTTGGGAAGACGTGGGCCTGTTTGGATTATTCGTGAAGGTGATTAGTAATAACATCATGGACGGTAACATTTTCCGTTCGTTCATGGGTTTAGGACTGATCATGATCTCTTCGTAGTATTCCTCTTCACCTATTTGGAATGGTCTGCCTTTCTGTAGCATCTGTAAGCATTTGGAGGTGATTTTCCATCCTTGGAAGTTCACCTTCCGTAAACTCTTTCCGCCCCCAAAGCTTTATGACATCATTCTGGACCCCTTTTTGGATTTTTGATTTGAGGTGAATTTCTAGCCATGACCCTGCATTAGAACGTACTATAACTTCCAGATTCACATCCTCATTGCTTTAGACTTCTGTGTAGCTTACATCATCTTCACCAGTGTAAGACTAATCACAGGCCCTCACCACACACTTGTGCCTAATCTTCTCTTTCACCCTCCGTCACCGCCCCTCTTTGCCTCTGGGAGCCCGCATACAAATGTTCAGTGCCACCTGATGGTTAGTGCTTGCTTTTTCTTCTCCTTGTAAGTGAGATTCTATGGTATTTGAATTTCTCCCTGGGGCTTGTTACACTTCCCCTAAAACCCTCACAGCCATTCTGGTGGTCACAAATGGCTGGATTGCATCATTTGTTCCGGCTGAGTGGTATACCATTGTGTGGCTATAGCCCATCTTCCTTCTCCAATCATCCCTTGCTGGACACCAGGGTGCTTTCCAAGTCTTGGATATCAGGAGTAAGACTGTGGTGAACACAGCCATGCACATGTCTTTATGCGGTAGTCTTTCTGACTTTTTTGGATAAACAAGCGGCAGATTAATAGCTGGGTCATACGGGACATGGATACTTAAACTTCTGAGGCAGTTCCACACCTTTGGCATCGTGGCTGCACCGGGTTACACTCCCACCAGCAGTGCAGGAGGCTTCCCTTCTCTCCACCTCCTCTCTGACACTTGTTATTTCCTGTCTGCTTCCTTCTAGCCATGCTGACCACAGTGAGCTGCCATGGCCTTGCAGTTTGGATTTGCATTTTCCTGAGACTTAATGATGGTGAACAAGTTTTCATGCACCTACTGGCCCTCTTTCTGTCTTCTTCGGAGAAATCTCTGCTTCCATCTTTTGACCAGGTTTTCATTGGCTTGTTTTTTTTCTTGTGGAGACGTGCGAGTTGATTGTATCTTTGGGCTTTTCACCCCTTGTCCGATGTGTGGTTTGCAAACATCCTCTCCCAATTGTTGTGGTGTCTTAGTATTCAGTTGATGGTTTCCTTGAGTGGGCAGAAGTGTGTGCATTTGATGTGGTCCCTTTTGTTTCTTGTTTCCTTTGTTGCCCTTGCCCAGTCAGACATGCTTCTTCCAAATAGGCGGCTCAGACAGATGGCAAAGAGCACTCTGCCTAGGTCTTCTCCTACAAGGTTCACGGTTTCAAGTCTGCCATTCAAGGCTTTAATCCACTTCAGGTGGTGTGTGTGCCAGGTGTAACATCATGGTGTACTCTCGTTGTGTTCCATGTGGCTGTGCAGGCTTCCCAGCACCGTTTATTGTAGAGACTCTCCTTTCTCCGCTGTCTCCACTTGGCTCCCTGGTCCAAAATGGGCTGTCCATGCAAGTTTGAGTTGGGCTCTGGGCTCTCAATTGTTTTGCATGGGTCTTCATGCCTGTTTTGGGGCCCAGACTGTGCCGTTTCGGTACCTAGCGCTTCGTCCTCTATGTTGAAATCAGAAATTGTGACACGTGCCGCTTTGTTCGTTTTCCTGAGGATTCCTTTGCCTAGTCAGGGTCTCGCGTTGCTGGCTAGAAACTTTAGGATTCTCTCTTCTTCTCTGTGGCAAATACTGCTGCAACTTTGACTGGGATTGCATGGAATCCAGAGATTCCTTACTGCGGTATGAACCTTTCAAGTGTGTTAATCCTTCCATTCCTAGATCCCTCGATATCTTTTTTTTTCTTGTGTCTTCTTGAGTTTCTTTCCCCAAAGGTTTGCTAGTTTTTGAATTAACATAGAATTCACCTGTTTTGCTAAGGTTATTCACAGAGATCCTATTCTTCGTAATGGCAAGCTCCTGTTTTTTTGTTTTTTTTTTCCTTAGCTTCAGTTTTTCTATTCTTTGCAACTTTTAATTGGTTTTGTTTTGGCACAAGTGCATTGCTGTGCTCACATCTGCTGGCAATGCTCCTGTATTTGCTGTGGAAGTGTGGCCCTGTCCAACGTCCCTTCCCATCTGCCTCTACTCTACCTCGGACGCCTGCACCAGAACAACTGAAGCAGTGGTGAGGAGGCCCAAACCGAGGATTCCACCCAGCCCATACTGGGCCACAGACCCAGAAGGTGCGGACCTCACCACTGCACCACCGGCCGGCCACTTACATGTTCAGTGGCAACGTGCAGTTGAGTGCAATGGGAGTTAAATATACTAGTGAGCCCAACTCTAGCACTGTGTAGATGAGGCTAGGTTGTTTTTCGGGTCCATTGTGATGTCAGAGGATTTGTCATAATTGTGTCTCTGAGGTCCAGCATGCTTCCTGGATACAGGTTTCAGAGCCTGCTTGGAGCAGTCTCATAACTCACCCTTCCCAGTTAGCCCATGCTTGACCTTCGCTGCCGTTTTTTGGCTTGTGAATTTCTCTGACTTTCAAACGTTCCAGCAGAGTCTGTCTAAAGACGGACATCATCTTTCATTGTGGATAATTCAGGTGTGATTTCTGTTCACCTTCCATTTTCTGGGTCCTCTTTTTCTTTTCCATAGTATACTCGTCATGGTCTTTCTCAGCTATCTCCCTTAGACATGCTTATCAGTCCGTTCTCCTTCATTCCAAGGGATTAGTTTGTATTTCTTTAATCGCTGTATGTTCTCTAGGGTGAGGTGTGAGTGCTTTCGTGACTCTTGGTTGTTGTCCTTGAATTTGCACCGGTCACTTGTAGGACTCTTGGCTACCCTAGCCAAGGTCAAACTAAGCACTGAGAACACGTGGTCATGTGGGTAGGTTTGACATCCTGAGATCAGAAACTCCAAATTCGAGGTGGTCCTGGCAACCCCCTTCACGGACACAATGTTTCCAAGACAACTTAGACAAATCGGATGAATTCCACTCTCCAGGAAAGATATTTTTCTGTCTCTTTTCCGGATTTGGGAAGTTTCGAACTTGACCCCTGATCCTTGAACGTTCCCCTAGATTCCGTCCAGATACGGGCTTACTTAATTTTTATAGGGTGTGCCATTTGTTTGCCCTACATCCTCTACCCTGGCCTGTTTATTTTTCTTGAAACACAACTGTAAAGTTCTAATTTTCGTGCAACTTCCTTACATATGGTGTCAAAACACATAATCAATAATCCTTCTACGGCAAGAGGTAGGGGGAGAGAATTTCGATGGAGGCAAACAGAGCACACTAGCCTGGGAGGGCAGCCTTCACGAAGGAACGAAGCCCTGTGGAAGAGGGTGCTTTTCAGCACCCTTGTAGAGCACTTCCAAACAAAGAGACATACCCCAAGCGTGACAGGGCTCCATTCCTTCAAGGCTTCCAAGACATCTCTTGGGACACATTACCATGTGCCCAGTGGGCCCACGTGACACCAGAGCTTCGGAAAAAGAGACTGACCTTCAAAGAATGCTATGGGCCTTGGAAAGGAGGCATCGATTCTTCTCTTCAATGTCCTCAAGACATCTTTCTTGACTTTGCATTATGCTTAAGGCACAAGGGCACTGTAGGTGTGATGAACGCCAAGTCCGGCCACTTGTTTCCAATGAAGTTGCAAGCTTGAATCAGCATGACCTCCCCATAGACTTGAATAGATGACAATGTTCTCCTCTCCGTGCCTGTCCCTCTATTCTCACTTGTGGCCTAGGGTTCCTTTCTTATCCCTTGCATCAGACTCTGTTTTATCTCTTCTAGTTTCTGTGCCTGCTTTCTGTTTGCCAAACCTGTTTCTGGGTATCTGTCCCTTTAATAGCCTAGCCTAGGCCAATCCTCAGACTGTAACCATGCGGCCACCCTGGGGGACATGTTCACCGTGATGTCATAAGCGACCTCAAAATTCGAAGTTGTCCTGACAACCTCCGTGCACACAGAGTTTCACAGCCATCTCAGACCAGTCTGACTCCTCACCCTGTCTAGGTAGGATAGTTTTCCTTTTTCTGCAATTGTTGTCAGTTTCTATCTTTCTCCTTGAACTTCGAAAGGGCTCCTACATTCTCTCTAGACACTGGTTTCACTCCTGTAAGATTATCCTGGGTTTTATCTCTTATATCTTGGGTAGATGGCAAAATGGGTGGACCTTACCCAGAAAAAGTCCTGGACTCCCTCACAAGTTGAAGTTGCCCAGGGAATGTTCTGATGCACAATGATGGTGTCATCTCGTGGCACTCTGCCAATTCCACCTTGGCAGGTCACAAGTTTTCCTTCCTTCTGCCTTTGGGAAGTGTACCAGATACTTCCATAGATTGTAATATTCTTATGGTTCCTTTTCTTGTGCGTATTGATAACGTATCCTCACAATTGCTGCTTATTTATGATCTCTGCCCGCACCATACCATGAAATCTATATTTCCTAACACTACTAATGTGATATGCACTCGTAATGTGAAACAGTGAGGCCCGGGCCGCCCAAGCGGAATGTGGGCACTTACCTGCTCCACCACAGGGCCGGCCCTGAATTGTACTTTTGGACCAACCTTTTGCCTGAACTTGGGAAGACGTGGGCCTGTTTGGATTATTCGTGAAGGTGATTAGTAATAACATCATGGACGGTAACATTTTCCGTTCGTTCATGGGTTTAGGACTGATCATGATCTCTTCGTAGTATTCCTCTTCACCTATTTGGAATGGTCTGCCTTTCTGTAGCATCTGTAAGCATTTGGAGGTGATTTTCCATCCTTGGAAGTTCACCTTCCGTAAACTCTTTCCGCCCCCAAAGCTTTATGACATCATTCTGGACCCCTTTTTGGATTTTTGATTTGAGGTGAATTTATAGCCATGACCCTGCATTAGAACGTACTATAACTTCCAGATTCACATCCTCATTGCTTTAGACTTCTGTGTAGCTTACATCATCTTCACCAGTGTAAGACTAATCACAGGCCCTCACCACACACTTGTGCCTAATCTTCTCTTTCACCCTCCGTCACCGCCCCTCTTTGCCTCTGGGAGCCCGCATACAAATGTTCAGTGCCACCTGATGGTTAGTGCTTGCTTTTTCTTCTCCTTGTAAGTGAGATTCTATGGTATTTGAATTTCTCCCTGGGGCTTGTTACACTTCCCCTAAAACCCTCACAGCCATTCTGGTGGTCACAAATGGCTGGATTGCATCATTTGTTCCGGCTGAGTGGTATACCATTGTGTGGCTATAGCCCATCTTCCTTCTCCAATCATCCCTTGCTGGACACCAGGGTGCTTTCCAAGTCTTGGATATCAGGAGTAAGACTGTTGTGAACACAGCCATGCACATGTCTTTATGCGGTAGTCTTTCTGACTTTTTTGGATAAACAAGCGGCAGATTAATAGCTGGGTCATACGGGACATGGATACTTAAACTTCTGAGGCAGTTCCACACCTTTGGCATCGTGGCTGCACCGGGTTACACTCCCACCAGCAGTGCAGGAGGCTTCCCTTCTCTCCACCTCCTCTCTGACACTTGTTATTTCCTGTCTGCTTCCTTCTAGCCATGCTGACCACAGTGAGCTGCCATGGCCTTGCAGTTTGGATTTGCATTTTCCTGAGACTTAATGATGGTGAACAAGTTTTCATGCACCTACTGGCCCTCTTTCTGTCTTCTTCGGAGAAATCTCTGCTTCCATCTTTTGACCAGGTTTTCATTGGCTTGTTTTTTTTCTTGTGGAGACGTGCGAGTTGATTGTATCTTTGGGCTTTTCACCCCTTGTCCGATGTGTGGTTTGCAAACATCCTCTCCCAATTGTTGTGGTGTCTTAGTATTCAGTTGATGGTTTCCTTGAGTGGGCAGAAGTGTGTGCATTTGATGTGGTCCCGTTTGTTTCTTGTTTCCTTTGTTGCCCTTGCCCAGTCAGACATGCTTCTTCCAAATAGGCGGCTCAGACAGATGGCAAAGAGCACTCTGCCTAGGTCTTCTCCTACAAGGTTCACGGTTTCAAGTCTGCCATTCAAGGCTTTAATCCACTTCAGGTGGTGTGTGTGCCAGGTGTAACATCATGGTGTACTCTCGTTGTGTTCCATGTGGCTGTGCAGGCTTCCCAGCACCGTTTATTGTAGAGACTCTCCTTTCTCCGCTGTCTCCACTTGGCTCCCTGGTCCAAAATGGGCTGTCCATGCAAGTTTGAGTTGGGCTCTGGGCTCTCAATTGTTTTGCATGGGTCTTCATGCCTGTTTTGGGGCCCAGACTGTGCCGTTTCGGTACCTAGCGCTTCGTCCTCTATGTTGAAATCAGAAATTGTGACACGTGCCGCTTTGTTCGTTTTCCTGAGGATTCCTTTGCCTAGTCAGGGTCTCGCGTTGCTGGCTAGAAACTTTAGGATTCTCTCTTCTTCTCTGTGGCAAATACTGCTGCAACTTTGACTGGGATTGCATGGAATCCAGAGATTCCTTACTGCGGTATGAACCTTTCAAGTGTGTTAATCCTTCCATTCCTAGATCCCTCGATATCTTTTTTTTTCTTGTGTCTTCTTGAGTTTCTTTCCCCAAAGGTTTGCTAGTTTTTGAATTAACATAGAATTCACCTGTTTTGCTAAGGTTATTCACAGAGATCCTATTCTTCGTAATGGCAAGCTCCTGTTTTTTTGTTTTTTTTTTCCTTAGCTTCAGTTTTTCTATTCTTTGCAACTTTTAATTGGTTTTGTTTTGGCACAAGTGCATTGCTGTGCTCACATCTGCTGGCAATGCTCCTGTATTTGCTGTGGAAGTGTGGCCCTGTCCAACGTCCCTTCCCATCTGCCTCTACTCTACCTCGGACGCCTGCACCAGAACAACTGAAGCAGTGGTGAGGAGGCCCAAACCGAGGATTCCACCCAGCCCATACTGGGCCACAGACCCAGAAGGTGCGGACCTCACCACTGCACCACCGGCCGGCCACTTACATGTTCAGTGGCAACGTGCAGTTGAGTGCAATGGGAGTTAAATATACTAGTGAGCCCAACTCTAGCACTGTGTAGATGAGGCTAGGTTGTTTTTCGGGTCCATTGTGATGTCAGAGGATTTGTCATAATTGTGTCTCTGAGGTCCAGCATGCTTCCTGGATACAGGTTTCAGAGCCTGCTTGGAGCAGTCTCATAACTCACCCTTCCCAGTTAGCCCATGCTTGACCTTCGCTGCCGTTTTTTGGCTTGTGAATTTCTCTGACTTTCAAACGTTCCAGCAGAGTCTGTCTAAAGACGGACATCATCTTTCATTGTGGATAATTCAGGTGTGATTTCTGTTCACCTTCCATTTTCTGGGTCCTCTTTTTCTTTTCCATAGTATACTCGTCATGGTCTTTCTCAGCTATCTCCCTTAGACATGCTTATCAGTCCGTTCTCCTTCATTCCAAGGGATTAGTTTGTATTTCTTTAATCGCTGTATGTTCTCTAGGGTGAGGTGTGAGTGCTTTCGTGACTCTTGGTTGTTGTCCTTGAATTTGCACCGGTCACTTGTAGGACTCTTGGCTACCCTAGCCAAGGTCAAACTAAGCACTGAGAACACGTGGTCATGTGGGTAGGTTTGACATCCTGAGATCAGAAACTCCAAATTCGAGGTGGTCCTGGCAACCCCCTTCACGGACACAATGTTTCCAAGACAACTTAGACAAATCGGATGAATTCCACTCTCCAGGAAAGATATTTTTCTGTCTCTTTTCCGGATTTGGGAAGTTTCGAACTTGACCCCTGATCCTTGAACGTTCCCCTAGATTCCGTCCAGATACGGGCTTACTTAATTTTTATAGGGTGTGCCATTTGTTTGCCCTACATCCTCTACCCTGGCCTGTTTATTTTTCTTGAAACACAACTGTAAAGTTCTAATTTTCGTGCAACTTCCTTACATATGGTGTCAAAACACATAATCAATAATCCTTCTACGGCAAGAGGTAGGGGGAGAGAATTTCGATGGAGGCAAACAGAGCACACTAGCCTGGGAGGGCAGCCTTCACGAAGGAACGAAGCCCTGTGGAAGAGGGTGCTTTTCAGCACCCTTGTAGAGCACTTCCAAACAAAGAGACATACCCCAAGCGTGACAGGGCTCCATTCCTTCAAGGCTTCCAAGACATCTCTTGGGACACATTACCATGTGCCCAGTGGGCCCACGTGACACCAGAGCTTCGGAAAAAGAGACTGACCTTCAAAGAATGCTATGGGCCTTGGAAAGGAGGCATCGATTCTTCTCTTCAATGTCCTCAAGACATCTTTCTTGACTTTGCATTATGCTTAAGGCACAAGGGCACTGTAGGTGTGATGAACGCCAAGTCCGGCCACTTGTTTCCAATGAAGTTGCAAGCTTGAATCAGCATGACCTCCCCATAGACTTGAATAGATGACAATGTTCTCCTCTCCGTGCCTGTCCCTCTATTCTCACTTGTGGCCTAGGGTTCCTTTCTTATCCCTTGCATCAGACTCTGTTTTATCTCTTCTAGTTTCTGTGCCTGCTTTCTGTTTGCCAAACCTGTTTCTGGGTATCTGTCCCTTTAATAGCCTAGCCTAGGCCAATCCTCAGACTGTAACCATGCGGCCACCCTGGGGGACATGTTCACCGTGATGTCATAAGCGACCTCAAAATTCGAAGTTGTCCTGACAACCTCCGTGCACACAGAGTTTCACAGCCATCTCAGACCAGTCTGACTCCTCACCCTGTCTAGGTAGGATAGTTTTCCTTTTTCTGCAATTGTTGTCAGTTTCTATCTTTCTCCTTGAACTTCGAAAGGGCTCCTACATTCTCTCTAGACACTGGTTTCACTCCTGTAAGATTATCCTGGGTTTTATCTCTTATATCTTGGGTAGATGGCAAAATGGGTGGACCTTACCCAGAAAAAGTCCTGGACTCCCTCACAAGTTGAAGTTGCCCAGGGAATGTTCTGATGCACAATGATGGTGTCATCTCGTGGCACTCTGCCAATTCCACCTTGGCAGGTCACAAGTTTTCCTTCCTTCTGCCTTTGGGAAGTGTACCAGATACTTCCATAGATTGTAATATTCTTATGGTTCCTTTTCTTGTGCGTATTGATAACGTATCCTCACAATTGCTGCTTATTTATGATCTCTGCCCGCACCATACCATGAAATCTATATTTCCTAACACTACTAATGTGATATGCACTCGTAATGTGAAACAGTGAGGCCCGGGCCGCCCAAGCGGAATGTGGGCACTTACCTGCTCCACCACAGGGCCGGCCCTGAATTGTACTTTTGGACCAACCTTTTGCCTGAACTTGGGAAGACGTGGGCCTGTTTGGATTATTCGTGAAGGTGATTAGTAATAACATCATGGACGGTAACATTTTCCGTTCGTTCATGGGTTTAGGACTGATCATGTTCTCTTCGTAGTATTCCTCTTCACCTATTTGGAATGGTCTGCCTTTCTGTAGCATCTGTAAGCATTTGGAGGTGATTTTCCATCCTTGGAAGTTCACCTTCTGTAAACTCTTTCCGCCCCCAAAGCTTTATGACATCATTCTGGACCCCTTTTTGGATTTTTGATTTGAGGTGAATTTATAGCCATGACCCTGCATTAGAACGTACTATAACTTCCAGATTCACATCCTCATTGCTTTAGACTTCTGTGTAGCTTACATCATCTTCACCAGTGTAAGACTAATCACAGGCCCTCACCACACACTTGTGCCTAATCTTCTCTTTCACCCTCCGTCACCGCCCCTCTTTGCCTCTGGGAGCCCGCATACAAATGTTCAGTGCCACCTGATGGTTAGTGCTTGCTTTTTCTTCTCCTTGTAAGTGAGATTCTATGGTATTTGAATTTCTCACTGGGGCTTGTTACACTTCCCCTAAAACCCTCACAGCCATTCTGGTGGTCACAAATGGCTGGATTGCATCATTTGTTCCGGCTGAGTGGTATACCATTGTGTGGCTATAGCCCATCTTCCTTCTCCAATCATCCCTTGCTGGACACCAGGGTGCTTTCCAAGTCTTGGATATCAGGAGTAAGACTGTGGTGAACACAGCCATGCACATGTCTTTATGCGGTAGTCTTTCTGACTTTTTTGGATAAACAAGCGGCAGATTAATAGCTGGGTCATACGGGACATGGATACTTAAACTTCTGAGGCAGTTCCACACCTTTGGCATCGTGGCTGCACCGGGTTACACTCCCACCAGCAGTGCAGGAGGCTTCCCTTCTCTCCACCTCCTCTCTGACACTTGTTATTTCCTGTCTGCTTCCTTCTAGCCATGCTGACCACGGTGAGCTGCCATGGCCTTGCAGTTTGGATTTGCATTTTCCTGAGACTTAATGATGGTGAACAAGTTTTCATGCACCTACTGGCCCTCTTTCTGTCTTCTTCGGAGAAATCTCTGCTTCCATCTTTTGACCAGGTTTTCATTGGCTTGTTTTTTTTCTTGTGGAGACGTGCGAGTTGATTGTATCTTTGGGCTTTTCACCCCTTGTCCGATGTGTGGTTTGCAAACATCCTCTCCCAATTGTTGTGGTGTCTTAGTATTCAGTTGATGGTTTCCTTGAGTGGGCAGAAGTGTGTGCATTTGATGTGGTCCCGTTTGTTTCTTGTTTCCTTTGTTGCCCTTGCCCAGTCAGACATGCTTCTTCCCAATAGGCGGCTCAGACAGATGGCAAAGAGCACTCTGCCTAGGTCTTCTCCTACAAGGTTCACGGTTTCAAGTCTGCCATTCAAGGCTTTAATCCACTTCAGGTGGTGTGTGTGCCAGGTGTAACATCATGGTGTACTCTCGTTGTGTTCCATGTGGCTGTGCAGGCTTCCCAGCACCGTTTATTGTAGAGACTCTCCTTTCTCCGCTGTCTCCACTTGGCTCCCTGGTCCAAAATGGGCTGTCCATGTAAGTTTGAGTTGGGCTCTGGGCTCTCAATTGTTTTGCATGGGTCTTCATGCCTGTTTTGGGGCCCAGACTGTGCCGTTTCGGTACCTAGCGCTTCGTCCTCTATGTTGAAATCAGAAATTGTGACACGTGCTGCTTTGTTCGTTTTCCTGAGGATTCCTTTGCCTAGTCAGGGTCTCGTGTTGCTGGCTAGAAACTTTAGGATTCTCTCTTCTTCTCTGTGGCAAATACTGCTGCAACTTTGACTGGGATTGCATGGAATCCAGAGATTCCTTACTGCGGTATGAACCTTTCAAGTGTGTTAATCCTTCCATTCCTAGATCCCTCGATATCTTTTTTTTTCTTGTGTCTTCTTGAGTTTCTTTCCCCAAAGGTTTGCTAGTTTTTGAATTAACATAGAATTCACCTGTTTTGCTAAGGTTATTCACAGAGATCCTATTCTTCGTAATGGCAAGCTCCTGTTTTTTTGTTTTTTTTTTCCTTAGCTTCAGTTTTTCTATTCTTTGCAACTTTTAATTGGTTTTGTTTTGGCACAAGTGCATTGCTGTGCTCACATCTGCTGGCAATGCTCCTGTATTTGCTGTGGAAGTCTGGCCCTGTCCAACGTCCCTTCCCATCTGCCTCTACTCTACCTCGGACGCCTGCACCAGAACAACTGAAGCAGTGGTGAGGAGGCCCAAACCGAGGATTCCACCCAGCCCATACTGGGCCACAGACCCAGAAGGTGCGGACCTCACCACTGCACCACCGGCCGGCCACTTACATGTTCAGTGGCAACGTGCAGTTGAGTGCAATGGGAGTTAAATATACTAGTGAGCCCAACTCTAGCACTGTGTAGATGAGGCTAGGTTGTTTTTCGGGTCCATTGTGATGTCAGAGGATTTGTCATAATTGTGTCTCTGAGGTCCAGCATGCTTCCTGGATACAGGTTTCAGAGCCTGCTTGGAGCAGTCTCATAACTCACCCTTCCCAGTTAGCCCATGCTTGACCTTCGCTGCCGTTTTTTGGCTTGTGAATTTCTCTGACTTTCAAACGTTCCAGCAGAGTCTGTCTAAAGACGGACATCATCTTTCATTGTGGATAATTCAGGTGTGATTTCTGTTCACCTTCCATTTTCTGGGTCCTCTTTTTCTTTTCCATAGTATACTCGTCATGGTCTTTCTCAGCTATCTCCCTTAGACATGCTTATCAGTCTGTTCTCCTTCATTCCAAGTGATTAGTTTGTATTTCTTTAATCGCTGTATGTTCTCTAGGGTGAGGTGTGAGTGCTTTCGTGACTCTTGGTTGTTGTCCTTGAATTTGCACCGGTCACTTGTAGGACTCTTGGCTACCCTAGCCAAGGTCAAACTAAGCACTGAGAACACGTGGTCATGTGGGTTGGTTTGACATCCTGAGATCAGAAACTCCAAATTCGAGGTGGTCCTGGCAACCCCCTTCACGGACACAATGTTTCCAAGACAACTTAGACAAATCGGATGAATTCCACTCTCCAGGAAAGATATTTTTCTGTCTCTTTTCCGGATTTGGGAAGTTTCGAACTTGACCCCTGATCCTTGAACGTTCCCCTAGATTCCGTCCAGATACGGGCTTACTTAATTTTTATAGGGTGTGCCATTTGTTTGCCCTACATCCTCTACCCTGGCCTGTTTATTTTTCTTGAAACACAACTGTAAAGTTCTAATTTTCGTGCAACTTCCTTACATATGGTGTCAAAACACATAATCAATAATCCTTCTACGGCAAGAGGTAGGGGGAGAGAATTTCGATGGAGGCAAACAGAGCACACTAGCCTGGGAGGGCAGCCTTCACGAAGGAACGAAGCCCTGTGGAAGAGGGTGCTTTTCAGCACCCTTGTAGAGCACTTCCAAACAAAGAGACATACCCCAAGCGTGACAGGGCTCCATTCCTTCAAGGCTTCCAAGACATCTCTTGGGACACATTACCATGTGCCCAGTGGGCCCACGTGACACCAGAGCTTCGGAAAAAGAGACTGACCTTCAAAGAATGCTATGGGCCTTGGAAAGGAGGCATCGATTCTTCTCTTCAATGTCCTCAAGACATCTTTCTTGACTTTGCATTATGCTTAAGGCACAAGGGCACTGTAGGTGTGATGAACGCCAAGTCCGGCCACTTGTTTCCAATGAAGTTGCAAGCTTGAATCAGCATGACCTCCCCATAGACTTGAATAGATGACAATGTTCTCCTCTCCGTGCCTGTCCCTCTATTCTCACTTGTGGCCTAGGGTTCCTTTCTTATCCCTTGCATCAGACTCTGTTTTATCTCTTCTAGTTTCTGTGCCTGCTTTCTGTTTGCCAAACCTGTTTCTGGGTATCTGTCCCTTTAATAGCCTAGCCTAGGCCAATCCTCAGACTGTAACCATGCGGCCACCCTGGGGGACATGTTCACCGTGATGTCATAAGCGACCTCAAAATTCGAAGTTGTCCTGACAACCTCCGTGCACACAGAGTTTCACAGCCATCTCAGACCAGTCTGACTCCTCACCCTGTCTAGGTAGGATAGTTTTCCTTTTTCTGCAATTGTTGTCAGTTTCTATCTTTCTCCTTGAACTTCGAAAGGGCTCCTACATTCTCTCTAGACACTGGTTTCACTCCTGTAAGATTATCCTGGGTTTTATCTCTTATATCTTGGGTAGATGGCAAAATGGGTGGACCTTACCCAGAAAAAGTCCTGGACTCCCTCACAAGTTGAAGTTGCCCAGGGAATGTTCTGATGCACAATGATGGTGTCATCTCGTGGCACTCTGCCAATTCCACCTTGGCAGGTCACAAGTTTTCCTTCCTTCTGCCTTTGGGAAGTGTACCAGATACTTCCATAGATTGTAATATTCTTATGGTTCCTTTTCTTGTGCGTATTGATAACGTATCCTCACAATTGCTGCTTATTTATGATCTCTGCCCGCACCATACCATGAAATCTATATTTCCTAACACTACTAATGTGATATGCACTCGTAATGTGAAACAGTGAGGCCCGGGCCGCCCAAGCGGAATGTGGGCACTTACCTGCTCCACCACAGGGCCGGCCCTGAATTGTACTTTTGGACCAACCTTTTGCCTGAACTTGGGAAGACGTGGGCCTGTTTGGATTATTCGTGAAGGTGATTAGTAATAACATCATGGACGGTAACATTTTCCGTTCGTTCATGGGTTTAGGACTGATCATGTTCTCTTCGTAGTATTCCTCTTCACCTATTTGGAATGGTCTGCCTTTCTGTAGCATCTGTAAGCATTTGGAGGTGATTTTCCATCCTTGGAAGTTCACCTTCTGTAAACTCTTTCCGCCCCCAAAGCTTTATGACATCATTCTGGACCCCTTTTTGGATTTTTGATTTGAGGTGAATTTATAGCCATGACCCTGCATTAGAACGTACTATAACTTCCAGATTCACATCCTCATTGCTTTAGACTTCTGTGTAGCTTACATCATCTTCACCAGTGTAAGACTAATCACAGGCCCTCACCACACACTTGTGCCTAATCTTCTCTTTCACCCTCCGTCACCGCCCCTCTTTGCCTCTGGGAGCCCGCATACAAATGTTCAGTGCCACCTGATGGTTAGTGCTTGCTTTTTCTTCTCCTTGTAAGTGAGATTCTATGGTATTTGAATTTCTCACTGGGGCTTGTTACACTTCCCCTAAAACCCTCACAGCCATTCTGGTGGTCACAAATGGCTGGATTGCATCATTTGTTCCGGCTGAGTGGTATACCATTGTGTGGCTATAGCCCATCTTCCTTCTCCAATCATCCCTTGCTGGACACCAGGGTGCTTTCCAAGTCTTGGATATCAGGAGTAAGACTGTGGTGAACACAGCCATGCACATGTCTTTATGCGGTAGTCTTTCTGACTTTTTTGGATAAACAAGCGGCAGATTAATAGCTGGGTCATACGGGACATGGATACTTAAACTTCTGAGGCAGTTCCACACCTTTGGCATCGTGGCTGCACCGGGTTACACTCCCACCAGCAGTGCAGGAGGCTTCCCTTCTCTCCACCTCCTCTCTGACACTTGTTATTTCCTGTCTGCTTCCTTCTAGCCATGCTGACCACGGTGAGCTGCCATGGCCTTGCAGTTTGGATTTGCATTTTCCTGAGACTTAATGATGGTGAACAAGTTTTCATGCACCTACTGGCCCTCTTTCTGTCTTCTTCGGAGAAATCTCTGCTTCCATCTTTTGACCAGGTTTTCATTGGCTTGTTTTTTTTCTTGTGGAGACGTGCGAGTTGATTGTATCTTTGGGCTTTTCACCCCTTGTCCGATGTGTGGTTTGCAAACATCCTCTCCCAATTGTTGTGGTGTCTTAGTATTCAGTTGATGGTTTCCTTGAGTGGGCAGAAGTGTGTGCATTTGATGTGGTCCCGTTTGTTTCTTGTTTCCTTTGTTGCCCTTGCCCAGTCAGACATGCTTCTTCCAAATAGGCGGCTCAGACAGATGGCAAAGAGCACTCTGCCTAGGTCTTCTCCTACAAGGTTCACGGTTTCAAGTCTGCCATTCAAGGCTTTAATCCACTTCAGGTGGTGTGTGTGCCAGGTGTAACATCATGGTGTACTCTCGTTGTGTTCCATGTGGCTGTGCAGGCTTCCCAGCACCGTTTATTGTAGAGACTCTCCTTTCTCCGCTGTCTCCACTTGGCTCCCTGGTCCAAAATGGGCTGTCCATGTAAGTTTGAGTTGGGCTCTGGGCTCTCAATTGTTTTGCATGGGTCTTCATGCCTGTTTTGGGGCCCAGACTGTGCCGTTTCGGTACCTAGCGCTTCGTCCTCTATGTTGAAATCAGAAATTGTGACACGTGCCGCTTTGTTCGTTTTCCTGAGGATTCCTTTGCCTAGTCAGGGTCTCGTGTTGCTGGCTAGAAACTTTAGGATTCTCTCTTCTTCTCTGTGGCAAATACTGCTGCAACTTTGACTGGGATTGCATGGAATCCAGAGATTCCTTACTGCGGTATGAACCTTTCAAGTGTGTTAATCCTTCCATTCCTAGATCCCTCGATATCTTTTTTTTTCTTGTGTCTTCTTGAGTTTCTTTCCCCAAAGGTTTGCTAGTTTTTGAATTAACATAGAATTCACCTGTTTTGCTAAGGTTATTCACAGAGATCCTATTCTTCGTAATGGCAAGCTCCTGTTTTTTTGTTTTTTTTTTCCTTAGCTTCAGTTTTTCTAATCTTTGCAACTTTTAATTGGTTTTGTTTTGGCACAAGTGCATTGCTGTGCTCACATCTGCTGGCAATGCTCCTGTATTTGCTGTGGAAGTGTGGCCCTGTCCAACGTCCCTTCCCATCTGCCTCTACTCTACCTCGGACGCCTGCACCAGAACAACTGAAGCAGTGGTGAGGAGGCCCAAACCGAGGATTCCACCCAGCCCATACTGGGCCACAGACCCAGAAGGTGCGGACCTCACCACTGCACCACCGGCCGGCCACTTACATGTTCAGTGGCAACGTGCAGTTGAGTGCAATGGGAGTTAAATATACTAGTGAGCCCAACTCTAGCACTGTGTAGATGAGGCTAGGTTGTTTTTCGGGTCCATTGTGATGTCAGAGGATTTGTCATAATTGTGTCTCTGAGGTCCAGCATGCTTCCTGGATACAGGTTTCAGAGCCTGCTTGGAGCAGTCTCATAACTCACCCTTCCCAGTTAGCCCATGCTTGACCTTCGCTGCCGTTTTTTGGCTTGTGAATTTCTCTGACTTTCAAACGTTCCAGCAGAGTCTGTCTAAAGACGGACATCATCTTTCATTGTGGATAATTCAGGTGTGATTTCTGTTCACCTTCCATTTTCTGGGTCCTCTTTTTCTTTTCCATAGTATACTCGTCATGGTCTTTCTCAGCTATCTCCCTTAGACATGCTTATCAGTCCGTTCTCCTTCATTCCAAGGGATTAGTTTGTATTTCTTTAATCGCTGTATGTTCTCTATGGTGAGTTGTGAGTGCTTTCGTGACTCTTGGTTGTTGTCCTTGAATTTGCACCGGTCACTTGTAGGACTCTTGGCTACCCTAGCCAAGGTCAAACTAAGCACTGAGAACACGTGGTCATGTGGGTTGGTTTGACATCCTGAGATCAGAAACTCCAAATTCGAGGTGGTCCTGGCAACCCCCTTCACGGACCCAATGTTTCCAAGACAACTTAGACAAATCGGATGAATTCCACTCTCCAGGAAAGATATTTTTCTGTCTCTTTTCCGGATTTGGGAAGTTTCGAACTTGACCCCTGATCCTTGAACGTTCCCCTAGATTCCGTCCAGATACGGGCTTACTTAATTTTTATAGGGTGTGCCATTTGTTTGCCCTACATCCTCTACCCTGGCCTGTTTATTTTTCTTGAAACACAACTGTAAAGTTCTAATTTTCGTGCAACTTCCTTACATATGGTGTCAAAACACATAATCAATAATCCTTCTACGGCAAGAGGTAGGGGGAGAGAATTTCGATGGAGGCAAACAGAGCACACTAGCCTGGGAGGGCAGCCTTCACGAAGGAACGAAGCCCTGTGGAAGAGGGTGCTTTTCAGCACCCTTGTAGAGCACTTCCAAACAAAGAGACATACCCCAAGCGTGACAGGGCTCCATTCCTTCAAGGCTTCCAAGACATCTCTTGGGACACATTACCATGTGCCCAGTGGGCCCACGTGACACCAGAGCTTCGGAAAAAGAGACTGACCTTCAAAGAATGCTATGGGCCTTGGAAAGGAGGCATCGATTCTTCTCTTCAATGTCCTCAAGACATCTTTCTTGACTTTGCATTATGCTTAAGGCACAAGGGCACTGTAGGTGTGATGAACGCCAAGTCCGGCCACTTGTTTCCAATGAAGTTGCAAGCTTGAATCAGCATGACCTCCCCATAGACTTGAATAGATGACAATGTTCTCCTCTCCGTGCCTGTCCCTCTATTCTCACTTGTGGCCTAGGGTTCCTTTCTTATCCCTTGCATCAGACTCTGTTTTATCTCTTCTAGTTTCTGTGCCTGCTTTCTGTTTGCCAAACCTGTTTCTGGGTATCTGTCCCTTTAATAGCCTAGCCTAGGCCAATCCTCAGACTGTAACCATGCGGCCACCCTGGGGGACATGTTCACCGTGATGTCATAAGCGACCTCAAAATTCGAAGTTGTCCTGACAACCTCCGTGCACACAGAGTTTCACAGCCATCTCAGACCAGTCTGACTCCTCACCCTGTCTAGGTAGGATAGTTTTCCTTTTTCTGCAATTGTTGTCAGTTTCTATCTTTCTCCTTGAACTTCGAAAGGGCTCCTACATTCTCTCTAGACACTGGTTTCACTCCTGTAAGATTATCCTGGGTTTTATCTCTTATATCTTGGGTAGATGGCAAAATGGGTGGACCTTACCCAGAAAAAGTCCTGGACTCCCTCACAAGTTGAAGTTGCCCAGGGAATGTTCTGATGCACAATGATGGTGTCATCTCGTGGCACTCTGCCAATTCCACCTTGGCAGGTCACAAGTTTTCCTTCCTTCTGCCTTTGGGAAGTGTACCAGATACTTCCATAGATTGTAATATTCTTATGGTTCCTTTTCTTGTGCGTATTGATAACGTATCCTCACAATTGCTGCTTATTTATGATCTCTGCCCGCACCATACCATGAAATCTATATTTCCTAACACTACTAATGTGATATGCACTCGTAATGTGAAACAGTGAGGCCCGGGCCGCCCAAGCGGAATGTGGGCACTTACCTGCTCCACCACAGGGCCGGCCCTGAATTGTACTTTTGGACCAACCTTTTGCCTGAACTTGGGAAGACGTGGGCCTGTTTGGATTATTCGTGAAGGTGATTAGTAATAACATCATGGACGGTAACATTTTCCGTTCGTTCATGGGTTTAGGACTGATCATGATCTCTTCGTAGTATTCCTCTTCACCTATTTGGAATGGTCTGCCTTTCTGTAGCATCTGTAAGCATTTGGAGGTGATTTTCCATCCTTGGAAGTTCACCTTCCGTAAACTCTTTCCGCCCCCAAAGCTTTATGACATCATTCTGGACCCCTTTTTGGATTTTTGATTTGAGGTGAATTTCTAGCCATGACCCTGCATTAGAACGTACTATAACTTCCAGATTCACATCCTCATTGCTTTAGACTTCTGTGTAGCTTACATCATCTTCACCAGTGTAAGACTAATCACAGGCCCTCACCACACACTTGTGCCTAATCTTCTCTTTCACCCTCCGTCACCGCCCCTCTTTGCCTCTGGGAGCCCGCATACAAATGTTCAGTGCCACCTGATGGTTAGTGCTTGCTTTTTCTTCTCCTTGTAAGTGAGATTCTATGGTATTTGAATTTCTCCCTGGGGCTTGTTACACTTCCCCTAAAACCCTCACAGCCATTCTGGTGGTCACAAATGGCTGGCTTGCATCATTTGTTCCGGCTGAGTGGTATACCATTGTGTGGCTATAGCCCATCTTCCTTCTCCAATCATCCCTTGCTGGACACCAGGGTGCTTTCCAAGTCTTGGATATCAGGAGTAAGACTGTGGTGAACACAGCCATGCACATGTCTTTATGCGGTAGTCTTTCTGACTTTTTTGGATAAACAAGCGGCAGATTAATAGCTGGGTCATACGGGAGATGGATACTTAAACTTCTGAGGCAGTTCCACACCTTTGGCATCGTGGCTGCACCGGGTTACACTCCCACCAGCAGTGCAGGAGGCTTCCCTTCTCTCCACCTCCTCTCTGACACTTGTTATTTCCTGTCTGCTTCCTTCTAGCCATGCTGACCACGGTGAGCTGCCATGGCCTTGCAGTTTGGATTTGCATTTTCCTGAGACTTAATGATGGTGAACAAGTTTTCATGCACCTACTGGCCCTCTTTCTGTCTTCTTCGGAGAAATCTCTGCTTCCATCTTTTGACCAGGTTTTCATTGGCTTGTTTTTTTTCTTGTGGAGACGTGCGAGTTGATTGTATCTTTGGGCTTTTCACCCCTTGTCCGATGTGTGGTTTGCAAACATCCTCTCCCAATTGTTGTGGTGTCTTAGTATTCAGTTGATGGTTTCCTTGAGTGGGCAGAAGTGTGTGCATTTGATGTGGTCCCGTTTGTTTCTTGTTTCCTTTGTTGCCCTTGCCCAGTCAGACATGCTTCTTCCCAATAGGCGGCTCAGACAGATGGCAAAGAGCACTCTGCCTAGGTCTTCTCCTACAAGGTTCACGGTTTCAAGTCTGCCATTCAAGGCTTTAATCCACTTCAGGTGGTGTGTGTGCCAGGTGTAACATCATGGTGTACTCTCGTTGTGTTCCATGTGGCTGTGCAGGCTTCCCAGCACCGTTTATTGTAGAGACTCTCCTTTCTCCGCTGTCTCCACTTGGCTCCCTGGTCCAAAATGGGCTGTCCATGCAAGTTTGAGTTGGGCTCTGGGCTCTCAATTGTTTTGCATGGGTCTTCATGCCTGTTTTGGGGCCCAGACTGTGCCGTTTCGGTACCTAGCGCTTCGTCCTCTATGTTGAAATCAGAAATTGTGACACGTGCCGCTTTGTTCGTTTTCCTGAGGATTCCTTTGCCTAGTCAGGGTCTCGCGTTGCTGGCTAGAAACTTTAGGATTCTCTCTTCTTCTCTGTGGCAAATACTGCTGCAACTTTGACTGGGATTGCATGGAATCCAGAGATTCCTTACTGCGGTATGAACCTTTCAAGTGTGTTAATCCTTCCATTCCTAGATCCCTCGATATCTTTTTTTTTCTTGTGTCTTCTTGAGTTTCTTTCCCCAAAGGTTTGCTAGTTTTTGAATTAACATAGAATTCACCTGTTTTGCTAAGGTTATTCACAGAGATCCTATTCTTCGTAATGGCAAGCTCCTGTTTTTTTGTTTTTTTTTTCCTTAGCTTGAGTTTTTCTATTCTTTGCAACTTTTAATTGGTTTTGTTTTGGCACAAGTGCATTGCTGTGCTCACATCTGCTGGCAATGCTCCTGTATTTGCTGTGGAAGTGTGGCCCTGTCCAACGTCCCTTCCCATCTGCCTCTACTCTACCTCGGACGCCTGCACCAGAACAACTGAAGCAGTGGTGAGGAGGCCCAAACCGAGGATTCCACCCAGCCCATACTGGGCCACAGACCCAGAAGGTGCGGACCTCACCACTGCACCACCGGCCGGCCACTTACATGTTCAGTGGCAACGTGCAGTTGAGTGCAATGGGAGTTAAATATACTAGTGAGCCCAACTCTAGCACTGTGTAGATGAGGCTAGGTTGTTTTTCGGGTCCATTGTGATGTCAGAGGATTTGTCATAATTGTGTCTCTGAGGTCCAGCATGCTTCCTGGATACAGGTTTCAGAGCCTGCTTGGAGCAGTCTCATAACTCACCCTTCCCAGTTAGCCCATGCTTGACCTTCGCTGCCGTTTTTTGGCTTGTGAATTTCTCTGACTTTCAAACGTTCCAGCAGAGTCTGTCTAAAGACGGACATCATCTTTCATTGTGGATAATTCAGGTGTGATTTCTGTTCACCTTCCATTTTCTGGGTCCTCTTTTTCTTTTCCATAGTATACTCGTCATGGTCTTTCTCAGCTATCTCCCTTAGACATGCTTATCAGTCCGTTCTCCTTCATTCCAAGGGATTAGTTTGTATTTCTTTAATCGCTGTATGTTCTCTAGGGTGAGGTGTGAGTGCTTTCGTGACTCTTGGTTGTTGTCCTTGAATTTGCACCGGTCACTTGTAGGACTCTTGGCTACCCTAGCCAAGGTCAAACTAAGCACTGAGAACACGTGGTCATGTGGGTTGGTTTGACATCCTGAGATCAGAAACTCCAAATTCGAGGTGGTCCTGGCAACCCCCTTCACGGACCCAATGTTTCCAAGACAGCTTAGACAAATCGGATGAATTCCACTCTCCAGGAAAGATATTTTTCTGTCTCTTTTCCGGATTTGGGAAGTTTCGAACTTGACCCCTGATCCTTGAACGTTCCCCTAGATTCCGTCCAGATACGGGCTTACTTAATTTTTATAGGGTGTGCCATTTGTTTGCCCTACATCCTCTACCCTGGCCTGTTTATTTTTCTTGAAACACAACTGTAAAGTTCTAATTTTCGTGCAACTTCCTTACATATGGTGTCAAAACACATAATCAATAATCCTTCTACGGCAAGAGGTAGGGGGAGAGAATTTCGATGGAGGCAAACAGAGCACACTAGCCTGGGAGGGCAGCCTTCACGAAGGAACGAAGCCCTGTGGAAGAGGGTGCTTTTCAGCACCCTTGTAGAGCACTTCCAAACAAAGAGACATACCCCAAGCGTGACAGGGCTCCATTCCTTCAAGGCTTCCAAGACATCTCTTGGGACACATTACCATGTGCCCAGTGGGCCCACGTGACACCAGAGCTTCGGAAAAAGAGACTGACCTTCAAAGAATGCTATGGGCCTTGGAAAGGAGGCATCGATTCTTCTCTTCAATGTCCTCAAGACATCTTTCTTGACTTTGCATTATGCTTAAGGCACAAGGGCACTGTAGGTGTGATGAACGCCAAGTCCGGCCACTTGTTTCCAATGAAGTTGCAAGCTTGAATCAGCATGACCTCCCCATAGACTTGAATAGATGACAATGTTCTCCTCTCCGTGCCTGTCCCTCTATTCTCACTTGTGGCCTAGGGTTCCTTTCTTATCCCTTGCATCAGACTCTGTTTTATCTCTTCTAGTTTCTGTGCCTGCTTTCTGTTTGCCAAACCTGTTTCTGGGTATCTGTCCCTTTAATAGCCTAGCCTAGGCCAATCCTCAGACTGTAACCATGCGGCCACCCTGGGGGACATGTTCACCGTGATGTCATAAGCGACCTCAAAATTCGAAGTTGTCCTGACAACCTCCGTGCACACAGAGTTTCACAGCCATCTCAGACCAGTCTGACTCCTCACCCTGTCTAGGTAGGATAGTTTTCCTTTTTCTGCAATTGTTGTCAGTTTCTATCTTTCTCCTTGAACTTCGAAAGGGCTCCTACATTCTCTCTAGACACTGGTTTCACTCCTGTAAGATTATCCTGGGTTTTATCTCTTATATCTTGGGTAGATGGCAAAATGGGTGGACCTTACCCAGAAAAAGTCCTGGACTCCCTCACAAGTTGAAGTTGCCCAGGGAATGTTCTGATGCACAATGATGGTGTCATCTCGTGGCACTCTGCCAATTCCACCTTGGCAGGTCACAAGTTTTCCTTCCTTCTGCCTTTGGGAAGTGTACCAGATACTTCCATAGATTGTAATATTCTTATGGTTCCTTTTCTTGTGCGTATTGATAACGTATCCTCACAATTGCTGCTTATTTATGATCTCTGCCCGCACCATACCATGAAATCTATATTTCCTAACACTACTAATGTGATATGCACTCGTAATGTGAAACAGTGAGGCCAGGGCCGCCCAAGCGGAATGTGGGCACTTACCTGCTCCACCACAGGGCCGGCCCTGAATTGTACTTTTGGACCAACCTTTTGCCTGAACTTGGGAAGACGTGGGCCTGTTTGGATTATTCGTGAAGGTGATTAGTAATAACATCATGGACGGTAACATTTTCCGTTCGTTCATGGGTTTAGGACTGATCATGATCTCTTCATAGTATTCCTCTTCACCTATTTGGAATGGTCTGCCTTTCTGTAGCATCTGTAAGCATTTGGAGGTGATTTTCCATCCTTGGAAGTTCACCTTCCGTAAACTCTTTCCGCCCCCAAAGCTTTATGACATCATTCTGGACCCCTTTTTGGATTTTTGATTTGAGGTGAATTTATAGCCATGACCCTGCATTAGAACGTACTATAACTTCCAGATTCACATCCTCATTGCTTTAGACTTCTGTGTAGCTTACATCATCTTCACCAGTGTAAGACTAATCACAGGCCCTCACCACACACTTGTGCCTAATCTTCTCTTTCACCCTCCGTCACCGCCCCTCTTTGCCTCTGGGAGCCCACATACAAATGTTCAGTGCCACCTGATGGTTAGTGCTTGCTTTTTCTTCTCCTTGTAAGTGAGATTCTATGGTATTTGAATTTCTCCCTGGGGCTTGTTACACTTCCCCTAAAACCCTCACAGCCATTCTGGTGGTCACAAATGGCTGGATTGCATCATTTGTTCCGGCTGAGTGGTATACCATTGTGTGGCTATAGCCCATCTTCCTTCTCCAATCATCCCTTGCTGGACACCAGGGTGCTTTCCAAGTCTTGGATATCAGGAGTAAGACTGTGGTGAACACAGCCATGCACATGTCTTTATGCGGTAGTCTTTCTGACTTTTTTGGATAAACAAGCGGCAGATTAATAGCTGGGTCATACGGGACATGGATACTTAAACTTCTGAGGCAGTTCCACACCTTTGGCATCGTGGCTGCACCGGGTTACACTCCCACCAGCAGTGCAGGAGGCTTCCCTTCTCTCCACCTCCTCTCTGACACTTGTTATTTCCTGTCTGCTTCCTTCTAGCCATGCTGACCACAGTGAGCTGCCATGGCCTTGCAGTTTGGATTTGCATTTTCCTGAGACTTAATGATGGTGAACAAGTTTTCATGCACCTACTGGCCCTCTTTCTGTCTTCTTCGGAGAAATCTCTGCTTCCATCTTTTGACCAGGTTTTCATTGGCTTGTTTTTTTTCTTGTGGAGACGTGCGAGTTGATTGTATCTTTGGGCTTTTCACCCCTTGTCCGATGTGTGGTTTGCAAACATCCTCTCCCAATTGTTGTGGTGTCTTAGTATTCAGTTGATGGTTTCCTTGAGTGGGCAGAAGTGTGTGCATTTGATGTGGTCCCGTTTGTTTCTTGTTTCCTTTGTTGCCCTTGCCCAGTCAGACATGCTTCTTCCAAATAGGCGGCTCAGACAGATGGCAAAGAGCACTCTGCCTAGGTCTTCTCCTACAAGGTTCACGGTTTCAAGTCTGCCATTCAAGGCTTTAATCCACTTCAGGTGGTGTGTGTGCCAGGTGTAACATCATGGTGTACTCTCGTTGTGTTCCATGTGGCTGTGCAGGCTTCCCAGCACCGTTTATTGTAGAGACTCTCCTTTCTCCGCTGTCTCCACTTGGCTCCCTGGTCCAAAATGGGCTGTCCATGCAAGTTTGAGTTGGGCTCTGGGCTCTCAATTGTTTTGCATGGGTCTTCATGCCTGTTTTGGGGCCCAGACTGTGCCGTTTCGGTACCTAGCGCTTCGTCCTCTATGTTGAAATCAGAAATTGTGACACGTGCCGCTTTGTTCGTTTTCCTGAGGATTCCTTTGCCTAGTCAGGGTCTCGCGTTGCTGGCTAGAAACTTTAGGATTCTCTCTTCTTCTCTGTGGCAAATACTGCTGCAACTTTGACTGGGATTGCATGGAATCCAGAGATTCCTTACTGCGGTATGAACCTTTCAAGTGTGTTAATCCTTCCATTCCTAGATCCCTCGATATCTTTTTTTTTCTTGTGTCTTCTTGAGTTTCTTTCCCCAAAGGTTTGCTAGTTTTTGAATTAACATAGAATTCACCTGTTTTGCTAAGGTTATTCACAGAGATCCTATTCTTCGTAATGGCAAGCTCCTGTTTTTTTGGTTTTTTTTTCCTTAGCTTCAGTTTTTCTATTCTTTGCAACTTTTAATTGGTTTTGTTTTGGCACAAGTGCATTGCTGTGCTCACATCTGCTGGCAATGCTCCTGTATTTGCTGTGGAAGTCTGGCCCTGTCCAACGTCCCTTCCCATCTGCCTCTACTCTACCTCGGACGCCTGCACCAGAACAACTGAAGCAGTGGTGAGGAGGCCCAAACCGAGGATTCCACCCAGCCCATACTGGGCCACAGACCCAGAAGGTGCGGACCTCACCACTGCACCACCGGCCGGCCACTTACATGTTCAGTGGCAACGTGCAGTTGAGTGCAATGGGAGTTAAATATACTAGTGAGCCCAACTCTAGCACTGTGTAGATGAGGCTAGGTTGTTTTTCGGGTCCATTGTGATGTCAGAGGATTTGTCATAATTGTGTCTCTGAGGTCCAGCATGCTTCCTGGATACAGGTTTCAGAGCCTGCTTGGAGCAGTCTCATAACTCACCCTTCCCAGTTAGCCCATGCTTGACCTTCGCTGCCGTTTTTTGGCTTGTGAATTTCTCTGACTTTCAAACGTTCCAGCAGAGTCTGTCTAAAGACGGACATCATCTTTCATTGTGGATAATTCAGGTGTGATTTCTGTTCACCTTCCATTTTCTGGGTCCTCTTTTTCTTTTCCATAGTATACACGTCATGGTCTTTCTCAGCTATCTCCCTTAGACATGCTTATCAGTCCGTTCTCCTTCATTCCAAGGGATTAGTTTGTATTTCTTTAATCGCTGTATGTTCTCTAGGGTGAGGTGTGAGTGCTTTCGTGACTCTTGGTTGTTGTCCTTGAATTTGCACCGGTCACTTGTAGGACTCTTGGCTACCCTAGCCAAGGTCAAACTAAGCACTGAGAACACGTGGTCATGTGGGTTGGTTTGACATCCTGAGATCAGAAACTCCAAATTCGAGGTGGTCCTGGCAACCCCCTTCACGGACCCAATGTTTCCAAGACAGCTTAGACAAATCGGATGAATTCCACTCTCCAGGAAAGATATTTTTCTGTCTCTTTTCCGGATTTGGGAAGTTTCGAACTTGACCCCTGATCCTTGAACGTTCCCCTAGATTCCGTCCAGATACGGGCTTACTTAATTTTTATAGGGTGTGCCATTTGTTTGCCCTACATCCTCTACCCTGGCCTGTTTATTTTTCTTGAAACACAACTGTAAAGTTCTAATTTTCGTGCAACTTCCTTACATATGGTGTCAAAACACATAATCAATAATCCTTCTACGGCAAGAGGTAGGGGGAGAGAATTTCGATGGAGGCAAACAGAGCACACTAGCCTGGGAGGGCAGCCTTCACGAAGGAACGAAGCCCTGTGGAAGAGGGTGCTTTTCAGCACCCTTGTAGAGCACTTCCAAACAAAGAGACATACCCCAAGCGTGACAGGGCTCCATTCCTTCAAGGCTTCCAAGACATCTCTTGGGACACATTACCATGTGCCCAGTGGGCCCACGTGACACCAGAGCTTCGGAAAAAGAGACTGACCTTCAAAGAATGCTATGGGCCTTGGAAAGGAGGCATCGATTCTTCTCTTCAATGTCCTCAAGACATCTTTCTTGACTTTGCATTATGCTTAAGGCACAAGGGCACTGTAGGTGTGATGAACGCCAAGTCCGGCCACTTGTTTCCAATGAAGTTGCAAGCTTGAATCAGCATGACCTCCCCATAGACTTGAATAGATGACAATGTTCTCCTCTCCGTGCCTGTCCCTCTATTCTCACTTGTGGCCTAGGGTTCCTTTCTTATCCCTTGCATCAGACTCTGTTTTATCTCTTCTAGTTTCTGTGCCTGCTTTCTGTTTGCCAAACCTGTTTCTGGGTATCTGTCCCTTTAATAGCCTAGCCTAGGCCAATCCTCAGACTGTAACCATGCGGCCACCCTGGGGGACATGTTCACCGTGATGTCATAAGCGACCTCAAAATTCGAAGTTGTCCTGACAACCTCCGTGCACACAGAGTTTCACAGCCATCTCAGACCAGTCTGACTCCTCACCCTGTCTAGGTAGGATAGTTTTCCTTTTTCTGCAATTGTTGTCAGTTTCTATCTTTCTCCTTGAACTTCGAAAGGGCTCCTACATTCTCTCTAGACACTGGTTTCACTCCTGTAAGATTATCCTGGGTTTTATCTCTTATATCTTGGGTAGATGGCAAAATGGGTGGACCTTACCCAGAAAAAGTCCTGGACTCCCTCACAAGTTGAAGTTGCCCAGGGAATGTTCTGATGCACAATGATGGTGTCATCTCGTGGCACTCTGCCAATTCCACCTTGGCAGGTCACAAGTTTTCCTTCCTTCTGCCTTTGGGAAGTGTACCAGATACTTCCATAGATTGTAATATTCTTATGGTTCCTTTTCTTGTGCGTATTGATAACGTATCCTCACAATTGCTGCTTATTTATGATCTCTGCCCGCACCATACCATGAAATCTATATTTCCTAACACTACTAATGTGATATGCACTCGTAATGTGAAACAGTGAGGCCAGGGCCGCCCAAGCGGAATGTGGGCACTTACCTGCTCCACCACAGGGCCGGCCCTGAATTGTACTTTTGGACCAACCTTTTGCCTGAACTTGGGAAGACGTGGGCCTGTTTGGATTATTCGTGAAGGTGATTAGTAATAACATCATGGACGGTAACATTTTCCGTTCGTTCATGGGTTTAGGACTGATCATGATCTCTTCATAGTATTCCTCTTCACCTATTTGGAATGGTCTGCCTTTCTGTAGCATCTGTAAGCATTTGGAGGTGATTTTCCATCCTTGGAAGTTCACCTTCCGTAAACTCTTTCCGCCCCCAAAGCTTTATGACATCATTCTGGACCCCTTTTTGGATTTTTGATTTGAGGTGAATTTATAGCCATGACCCTGCATTAGAACGTACTATAACTTCCAGATTCACATCCTCATTGCTTTAGACTTCTGTGTAGCTTACATCATCTTCACCAGTGTAAGACTAATCACAGGCCCTCACCACACACTTGTGCCTAATCTTCTCTTTCACCCTCCGTCACCGCCCCTCTTTGCCTCTGGGAGCCCACATACAAATGTTCAGTGCCACCTGATGGTTAGTGCTTGCTTTTTCTTCTCCTTGTAAGTGAGATTCTATGGTATTTGAATTTCTCCCTGGGGCTTGTTACACTTCCCCTAAAACCCTCACAGCCATTCTGGTGGTCACAAATGGCTGGATTGCATCATTTGTTCCGGCTGAGTGGTATACCATTGTGTGGCTATAGCCCATCTTCCTTCTCCAATCATCCCTTGCTGGACACCAGGGTGCTTTCCAAGTCTTGGATATCAGGAGTAAGACTGTGGTGAACACAGCCATGCACATGTCTTTATGCGGTAGTCTTTCTGACTTTTTTGGATAAACAAGCGGCAGATTAATAGCTGGGTCATACGGGACATGGATACTTAAACTTCTGAGGCAGTTCCACACCTTTGGCATCGTGGCTGCACCGGGTTACACTCCCACCAGCAGTGCAGGAGGCTTCCCTTCTCTCCACCTCCTCTCTGACACTTGTTATTTCCTGTCTGCTTCCTTCTAGCCATGCTGACCACAGTGAGCTGCCATGGCCTTGCAGTTTGGATTTGCATTTTCCTGAGACTTAATGATGGTGAACAAGTTTTCATGCACCTACTGGCCCTCTTTCTGTCTTCTTCGGAGAAATCTCTGCTTCCATCTTTTGACCAGGTTTTCATTGGCTTGTTTTTTTTCTTGTGGAGACGTGCGAGTTGATTGTATCTTTGGGCTTTTCACCCCTTGTCCGATGTGTGGTTTGCAAACATCCTCTCCCAATTGTTGTGGTGTCTTAGTATTCAGTTGATGGTTTCCTTGAGTGGGCAGAAGTGTGTGCATTTGATGTGGTCCCGTTTGTTTCTTGTTTCCTTTGTTGCCCTTGCCCAGTCAGACATGCTTCTTCCCAATAGGCGGCTCAGACAGATGGCAAAGAGCACTCTGCCTAGGTCTTCTCCTACAAGGTTCACGGTTTCAAGTCTGCCATTCAAGGCTTTAATCCACTTCAGGTGGTGTGTGTGCCAGGTGTAACATCATGGTGTACTCTCGTTGTGTTCCATGTGGCTGTGCAGGCTTCCCAGCACCGTTTATTGTAGAGACTCTCCTTTCTCCGCTGTCTCCACTTGGCTCCCTGGTCCAAAATGGGCTGTCCATGCAAGTTTGAGTTGGGCTCTGGGCTCTCAATTGTTTTGCATGGGTCTTCATGCCTGTTTTGGGGCCCAGACTGTGCCGTTTCGGTACCTAGCGCTTCGTCCTCTATGTTGAAATCAGAAATTGTGACACGTGCCGCTTTGTTCGTTTTCCTGAGGATTCCTTTGCCTAGTCAGGGTCTCGCGTTGCTGGCTAGAAACTTTAGGATTCTCTCTTCTTCTCTGTGGCAAATACTGCTGCAACTTTGACTGGGATTGCATGGAATCCAGAGATTCCTTACTGCGGTATGAACCTTTCAAGTGTGTTAATCCTTCCATTCCTAGATCCCTCGATATCTTTTTTTTTCTTGTGTCTTCTTGAGTTTCTTTCCCCAAAGGTTTGCTAGTTTTTGAATTAACATAGAATTCACCTGTTTTGCTAAGGTTATTCACAGAGATCCTATTCTTCGTAATGGCAAGCTCCTGTTTTTTTGGTTTTTTTTTCCTTAGCTTCAGTTTTTCTATTCTTTGCAACTTTTAATTGGTTTTGTTTTGGCACAAGTGCATTGCTGTGCTCACATCTGCTGGCAATGCTCCTGTATTTGCTGTGGAAGTCTGGCCCTGTCCAACGTCCCTTCCCATCTGCCTCTACTCTACCTCGGACGCCTGCACCAGAACAACTGAAGCAGTGGTGAGGAGGCCCAAACCGAGGATTCCACCCAGCCCATACTGGGCCACAGACCCAGAAGGTGCGGACCTCACCACTGCACCACCGGCCGGCCACTTACATGTTCAGTGGCAACGTGCAGTTGAGTGCAATGGGAGTTAAATATACTAGTGAGCCCAACTCTAGCACTGTGTAGATGAGGCTAGGTTGTTTTTCGGGTCCATTGTGATGTCAGAGGATTTGTCATAATTGTGTCTCTGAGGTCCAGCATGCTTCCTGGATACAGGTTTCAGAGCCTGCTTGGAGCAGTCTCATAACTCACCCTTCCCAGTTAGCCCATGCTTGACCTTCGCTGCCGTTTTTTGGCTTGTGAATTTCTCTGACTTTCAAACGTTCCAGCAGAGTCTGTCTAAAGACGGACATCATCTTTCATTGTGGATAATTCAGGTGTGATTTCTGTTCACCTTCCATTTTCTGGGTCCTCTTTTTCTTTTCCATAGTATACACGTCATGGTCTTTCTCAGCTATCTCCCTTAGACATGCTTATCAGTCCGTTCTCCTTCATTCCAAGGGATTAGTTTGTATTTCTTTAATCGCTGTATGTTCTCTAGGGTGAGGTGTGAGTGCTTTCGTGACTCTTGGTTGTTGTCCTTGAATTTGCACCGGTCACTTGTAGGACTCTTGGCTACCCTAGCCAAGGTCAAACTAAGCACTGAGAACACGTGGTCATGTGGGTTGGTTTGACATCCTGAGATCAGAAACTCCAAATTCGAGGTGGTCCTGGCAACCCCCTTCACGGACCCAATGTTTCCAAGACAGCTTAGACAAATCGGATGAATTCCACTCTCCAGGAAAGATATTTTTCTGTCTCTTTTCCGGATTTGGGAAGTTTCGAACTTGACCCCTGATCCTTGAACGTTCCCCTAGATTCCGTCCAGATACGGGCTTACTTAATTTTTATAGGGTGTGCCATTTGTTTGCCCTACATCCTCTACCCTGGCCTGTTTATTTTTCTTGAAACACAACTGTAAAGTTCTAATTTTCGTGCAACTTCCTTACATATGGTGTCAAAACACATAATCAATAATCCTTCTACGGCAAGAGGTAGGGGGAGAGAATTTCGATGGAGGCAAACAGAGCACACTAGCCTGGGAGGGCAGCCTTCACGAAGGAACGAAGCCCTGTGGAAGAGGGTGCTTTTCAGCACCCTTGTAGAGCACTTCCAAACAAAGAGACATACCCCAAGCGTGACAGGGCTCCATTCCTTCAAGGCTTCCAAGACATCTCTTGGGACACATTACCATGTGCCCAGTGGGCCCACGTGACACCAGAGCTTCGGAAAAAGAGACTGACCTTCAAAGAATGCTATGGGCCTTGGAAAGGAGGCATCGATTCTTCTCTTCAATGTCCTCAAGACATCTTTCTTGACTTTGCATTATGCTTAAGGCACAAGGGCACTGTAGGTGTGATGAACGCCAAGTCCGGCCACTTGTTTCCAATGAAGTTGCAAGCTTGAATCAGCATGACCTCCCCATAGACTTGAATAGATGACAATGTTCTCCTCTCCGTGCCTGTCCCTCTATTCTCACTTGTGGCCTAGGGTTCCTTTCTTATCCCTTGCATCAGACTCTGTTTTATCTCTTCTAGTTTCTGTGCCTGCTTTCTGTTTGCCAAACCTGTTTCTGGGTATCTGTCCCTTTAATAGCCTAGCCTAGGCCAATCCTCAGACTGTAACCATGCGGCCACCCTGGGGGACATGTTCACCGTGATGTCATAAGCGACCTCAAAATTCGAAGTTGTCCTGACAACCTCCGTGCACACAGAGTTTCACAGCCATCTCAGACCAGTCTGACTCCTCACCCTGTCTAGGTAGGATAGTTTTCCTTTTTCTGCAATTGTTGTCAGTTTCTATCTTTCTCCTTGAACTTCGAAAGGGCTCCTACATTCTCTCTAGACACTGGTTTCACTCCTGTAAGATTATCCTGGGTTTTATCTCTTATATCTTGGGTAGATGGCAAAATGGGTGGACCTTACCCAGAAAAAGTCCTGGACTCCCTCACAAGTTGAAGTTGCCCAGGGAATGTTCTGATGCACAATGATGGTGTCATCTCGTGGCACTCTGCCAATTCCACCTTGGCAGGTCACAAGTTTTCCTTCCTTCTGCCTTTGGGAAGTGTACCAGATACTTCCATAGATTGTAATATTCTTATGGTTCCTTTTCTTGTGCGTATTGATAACGTATCCTCACAATTGCTGCTTATTTATGATCTCTGCCCGCACCATACCATGAAATCTATATTTCCTAACACTACTAATGTGATATGCACTCGTAATGTGAAACAGTGAGGCCCGGGCCGCCCAAGCGGAATGTGGGCACTTACCTGCTCCACCACAGGGCCGGCCCTGAATTGTACTTTTGGACCAACCTTTTGCCTGAACTTGGGAAGACGTGGGCCTGTTTGGATTATTCGTGAAGGTGATTAGTAATAACATCATGGACGGTAACATTTTCCGTTCGTTCATGGGTTTAGGACTGATCATGTTCTCTTCGTAGTATTCCTCTTCACCTATTTGGAATGGTCTGCCTTTCTGTAGCATCTGTAAGCATTTGGAGGTGATTTTCCATCCTTGGAAGTTCACCTTCCGTAAACTCTTTCCGCCCCCAAAGCTTTATGACATCATTCTGGACCCCTTTTTGGATTTTTGATTTGAGGTGAATTTATAGCCATGACCCTGCATTAGAACGTACTATAACTTCCAGATTCACATCCTCATTGCTTTAGACTTCTGTGTAGCTTACATCATCTTCACCAGTGTAAGACTAATCACAGGCCCTCACCACACACTTGTGCCTAATCTTCTCTTTCACCCTCCGTCACCGCCCCTCTTTGCCTCTGGGAGCCCACATACAAATGTTCAGTGCCACCTGATGGTTAGTGCTTGCTTTTTCTTCTCCTTGTAAGTGAGATTCTATGGTATTTGAATTTCTCCCTGGGGCTTGTTACACTTCCCCTAAAACCCTCACAGCCATTCTGGTGGTCACAAATGGCTGGATTGCATCATTTGTTCCGGCTGAGTGGTATACCATTGTGTGGCTATAGCCCATCTTCCTTCTCCAATCATCCCTTGCTGGACACCAGGGTGCTTTCCAAGTCTTGGATATCAGGAGTAAGACTGTGGTGAACACAGCCATGCACATGTCTTTATGCGGTAGTCTTTCTGACTTTTTTGGATAAACAAGCGGCAGATTAATAGCTGGGTCATACGGGACATGGATACTTAAACTTCTGAGGCAGTTCCACACCTTTGGCATCGTGGCTGCACCGGGTTACACTCCCACCAGCAGTGCAGGAGGCTTCCCTTCTCTCCACCTCCTCTCTGACACTTGTTATTTCCTGTCTGCTTCCTTCTAGCCATGCTGACCACGGTGAGCTGCCATGGCCTTGCAGTTTGGATTTGCATTTTCCTGAGACTTAATGATGGTGAACAAGTTTTCATGCACCTACTGGCCCTCTTTCTGTCTTCTTCGGAGAAATCTCTGCTTCCATCTTTTGACCAGGTTTTCATTGGCTTGTTTTTTTTCTTGTGGAGACGTGCGAGTTGATTGTATCTTTGGGCTTTTCACCCCTTGTCCGATGTGTGGTTTGCAAACATCCTCTCCCAATTGTTGTGGTGTCTTAGTATTCAGTTGATGGTTTCCTTGAGTGGGCAGAAGTGTGTGCATTTGATGTGGTCCCGTTTGTTTCTTGTTTCCTTTGTTGCCCTTGCCCAGTCAGACATGCTTCTTCCCAATAGGCGGCTCAGACAGATGGCAAAGAGCACTCTGCCTAGGTCTTCTCCTACAAGGTTCACGGTTTCAAGTCTGCCATTCAAGGCTTTAATCCACTTCAGGTGGTGTGTGTGCCAGGTGTAACATCATGGCGTACTCTCGTTGTGTTCCATGTGGCTGTGCAGGCTTCCCAGCACCGTTTATTGTAGAGACTCTCCTTTCTCCGCTGTCTCCACTTGGCTCCCTGGTCCAAAATGGGCTGTCCATGCAAGTTTGAGTTGGGCTCTGGGCTCTCAATTGTTTTGCATGGGTCTTCATGCCTGTTTTGGGGCCCAGACTGTGCCGTTTCGGTACCTAGCGCTTCGTCCTCTATGTTGAAATCAGAAATTGTGACACGTGCCGCTTTGTTCGTTTTCCTGAGGATTCCTTTGCCTAGTCAGGGTCTCGCGTTGCTGGCTAGAAACTTTAGGATTCTCTCTTCTTCTCTGTGGCAAATACTGCTGCAACTTTGACTGGGATTGCATGGAATCCAGAGATTCCTTACTGCGGTATGAACCTTTCAAGTGTGTTAATCCTTCCATTCCTAGATCCCTCGATATCTTTTTTTTTCTTGTGTCTTCTTGAGTTTCTTTCCCCAAAGGTTTGCTAGTTTTTGAATTAACATAGAATTCACCTGTTTTGCTAAGGTTATTCACAGAGATCCTATTCTTCGTAATGGCAAGCTCCTGTTTTTTTGGTTTTTTTTTCCTTAGCTTCAGTTTTTCTATTCTTTGCAACTTTTAATTGGTTTTGTTTTGGCACAAGTGCATTGCTGTGCTCACATCTGCTGGCAATGCTCCTGTATTTGCTGTGGAAGTCTGGCCCTGTCCAACGTCCCTTCCCATCTGCCTCTACTCTACCTCGGACGCCTGCACCAGAACAACTGAAGCAGTGGTGAGGAGGCCCAAACCGAGGATTCCACCCAGCCCATACTGGGCCACAGACCCAGAAGGTGCGGACCTCACCACTGCACCACCGGCCGGCCACTTACATGTTCAGTGGCAACGTGCAGTTGAGTGCAATGGGAGTTAAATATACTAGTGAGCCCAACTCTAGCACTGTGTAGATGAGGCTAGGTTGTTTTTCGGGTCCATTGTGATGTCAGAGGATTTGTCATAATTGTGTCTCTGAGGTCCAGCATGCTTCCTGGATACAGGTTTCAGAGCCTGCTTGGAGCAGTCTCATAACTCACCCTTCCCAGTTAGCCCATGCTTGACCTTCGCTGCCGTTTTTTGGCTTGTGAATTTCTCTGACTTTCAAACGTTCCAGCAGAGTCTGTCTAAAGACGGACATCATCTTTCATTGTGGATAATTCAGGTGTGATTTCTGTTCACCTTCCATTTTCTGGGTCCTCTTTTTCTTTTCCATAGTATACACGTCATGGTCTTTCTCAGCTATCTCCCTTAGACATGCTTATCAGTCCGTTCTCCTTCATTCCAAGGGATTAGTTTGTATTTCTTTAATCGCTGTATGTTCTCTAGGGTGAGGTGTGAGTGCTTTCGTGACTCTTGGTTGTTGTCCTTGAATTTGCACCGGTCACTTGTAGGACTCTTGGCTACCCTAGCCAAGGTCAAACTAAGCACTGAGAACACGTGGTCATGTGGGTTGGTTTGACATCCTGAGATCAGAAACTCCAAATTCGAGGTGGTCCTGGCAACCCCCTTCACGGACCCAATGTTTCCAAGACAGCTTAGACAAATCGGATGAATTCCACTCTCCAGGAAAGATATTTTTCTGTCTCTTTTCCGGATTTGGGAAGTTTCGAACTTGACCCCTGATCCTTGAACGTTCCCCTAGATTCCGTCCAGATACGGGCTTACTTAATTTTTATAGGGTGTGCCATTTGTTTGCCCTACATCCTCTACCCTGGCCTGTTTATTTTTCTTGAAACACAACTGTAAAGTTCTAATTTTCGTGCAACTTCCTTACATATGGTGTCAAAACACATAATCAATAATCCTTCTACGGCAAGAGGTAGGGGGAGAGAATTTCGATGGAGGCAAACAGAGCACACTAGCCTGGGAGGGCAGCCTTCACGAAGGAACGAAGCCCTGTGGAAGAGGGTGCTTTTCAGCACCCTTGTAGAGCACTTCCAAACAAAGAGACATACCCCAAGCGTGACAGGGCTCCATTCCTTCAAGGCTTCCAAGACATCTCTTGGGACACATTACCATGTGCCCAGTGGGCCCACGTGACACCAGAGCTTCGGAAAAAGAGACTGACCTGCAAAGAATGCTATGGGCCTTGGAAAGGAGGCATCGATTCTTCTCTTCAATGTCCTCAAGACATCTTTCTTGACTTTGCATTATGCTTAAGGCACAAGGGCACTGTAGGTGTGATGAACCCCAAGTCCGGCCACTTGTTTCCAATGAAGTTGCAAGCTTGAATCAGCATGACCTCCCCATAGACTTGAATAGATGACAATGTTCTCCTCTCCGTGCCTGTCCCTCTATTCTCACTTGTGGCCTAGGGTTCCTTTCTTATCCCTTGCATCAGACTCTGTTTTATCTCTTCTAGTTTCTGTGCCTGCTTTCTGTTTGCCAAACCTGTTTCTGGGTATCTGTCCCTTTAATAGCCTAGCCTAGGCCAATCCTCAGACTGTAACCATGCGGCCACCCTGGGGGACATGTTCACCGTGATGTCATAAGCGACCTCAAAATTCGAAGTTGTCCTGACAACCTCCGTGCACACAGAGTTTCACAGCCATCTCAGACCAGTCTGACTCCTCACCCTGTCTAGGTAGGATAGTTTTCCTTTTTCTGCAATTGTTGTCAGTTTCTATCTTTCTCCTTGAACTTCGAAAGGGCTCCTACATTCTCTCTAGACACTGGTTTCACTCCTGTAAGATTATCCTGGGTTTTATCTCTTATATCTTGGGTAGATGGCAAAATGGGTGGACCTTACCCAGAAAAAGTCCTGGACTCCCTCACAAGTTGAAGTTGCCCAGGGAATGTTCTGATGCACAATGATGGTGTCATCTCGTGGCACTCTGCCAATTCCACCTTGGCAGGTCACAAGTTTTCCTTCCTTCTGCCTTTGGGAAGTGTACCAGATACTTCCATAGATTGTAATATTCTTATGGTTCCTTTTCTTGTGCGTATTGATAACGTATCCTCACAATTGCTGCTTATTTATGATCTCTGCCCGCACCATACCATGAAATCTATATTTCCTAACACTACTAATGTGATATGCACTCGTAATGTGAAACAGTGAGGCCCGGGCCGCCCAAGCGGAATGTGGGCACTTACCTGCTCCACCACAGGGCCGGCCCTGAATTGTACTTTTGGACCAACCTTTTGCCTGAACTTGGGAAGACGTGGGCCTGTTTGGATTATTCGTGAAGGTGATTAGTAATAACATCATGGACGGTAACATTTTCCGTTCGTTCATGGGTTTAGGACTGATCATGTTCTCTTCGTAGTATTCCTCTTCACCTATTTGGAATGGTCTGCCTTTCTGTAGCATCTGTAAGCATTTGGAGGTGATTTTCCATCCTTGGAAGTTCACCTTCTGTAAACTCTTTCCGCCCCCAAAGCTTTATGACATCATTCTGGACCCCTTTTTGGATTTTTGATTTGAGGTGAATTTATAGCCATGACCCTGCATTAGAACGTACTATAACTTCCAGATTCACATCCTCATTGCTTTAGACTTCTGTGTAGCTTACATCATCTTCACCAGTGTAAGACTAATCACAGGCCCTCACCACACACTTGTGCCTAATCTTCTCTTTCACCCTCCGTCACCGCCCCTCTTTGCCTCTGGGAGCCCACATACAAATGTTCAGTGCCACCTGATGGTTAGTGCTTGCTTTTTCTTCTCCTTGTAAGTGAGATTCTATGGTATTTGAATTTCTCCCTGGGGCTTGTTACACTTCCCCTAAAACCCTCACAGCCATTCTGGTGGTCACAAATGGCTGGATTGCATCATTTGTTCCGGCTGAGTGGTATACCATTGTGTGGCTATAGCCCATCTTCCTTCTCCAATCATCCCTTGCTGGACACCAGGGTGCTTTCCAAGTCTTGGATATCAGGAGTAAGACTGTGGTGAACACAGCCATGCACATGTCTTTATGCGGTAGTCTTTCTGACTTTTTTGGATAAACAAGCGGCAGATTAATAGCTGGGTCATACGGGACATGGATACTTAAACTTCTGAGGCAGTTCCACACCTTTGGCATCGTGGCTGCACCGGGTTACACTCCCACCAGCAGTGCAGGAGGCTTCCCTTCTCTCCACCTCCTCTCTGACACTTGTTATTTCCTGTCTGCTTCCTTCTAGCCATGCTGACCACGGTGAGCTGCCATGGCCTTGCAGTTTGGATTTGCATTTTCCTGAGACTTAATGATGGTGAACAAGTTTTCATGCACCTACTGGCCCTCTTTCTGTCTTCTTCGGAGAAATCTCTGCTTCCATCTTTTGACCAGGTTTTCATTGGCTTGTTTTTTTTCTTGTGGAGACGTGCGAGTTGATTGTATCTTTGGGCTTTTCACCCCTTGTCCGATGTGTGGTTTGCAAACATCCTCTCCCAATTGTTGTGGTGTCTTAGTATTCAGTTGATGGTTTCCTTGAGTGGGCAGAAGTGTGTGCATTTGATGTGGTCCCGTTTGTTTCTTGTTTCCTTTGTTGCCCTTGCCCAGTCAGACATGCTTCTTCCAAATAGGCGGCTCAGACAGATGGCAAAGAGCACTCTGCCTAGGTCTTCTCCTACAAGGTTCACGGTTTCAAGTCTGCCATTCAAGGCTTTAATCCACTTCAGGTGGTGTGTGTGCCAGGTGTAACATCATGGCGTACTCTCGTTGTGTTCCATGTGGCTGTGCAGGCTTCCCAGCACCGTTTATTGTAGAGACTCTCCTTTCTCCGCTGTCTCCACTTGGCTCCCTGGTCCAAAATGGGCTGTCCATGCAAGTTTGAGTTGGGCTCTGGGCTCTCAATTGTTTTGCATGGGTCTTCATGCCTGTTTTGGGGCCCAGACTGTGCCGTTTCGGTACCTAGCGCTTCGTCCTCTATGTTGAAATCAGAAATTGTGACACGTGCCGCTTTGTTCGTTTTCCTGAGGATTCCTTTGCCTAGTCAGGGTCTCGCGTTGCTGGCTAGAAACTTTAGGATTCTCTCTTCTTCTCTGTGGCAAATACTGCTGCAACTTTGACTGGGATTGCATGGAATCCAGAGATTCCTTACTGCGGTATGAACCTTTCAAGTGTGTTAATCCTTCCATTCCTAGATCCCTCGATATCTTTTTTTTTCTTGTGTCTTCTTGAGTTTCTTTCCCCAAAGGTTTGCTAGTTTTTGAATTAACATAGAATTCACCTGTTTTGCTAAGGTTATTCACAGAGATCCTATTCTTCGTAATGGCAAGCTCCTGTTTTTTTGTTTTTTTTTTCCTTAGCTTCAGTTTTTCTATTCTTTGCAACTTTTAATTGGTTTTGTTTTGGCACAAGTGCATTGCTGTGCTCACATCTGCTGGCAATGCTCCTGTATTTGCTGTGGAAGTGTGGCCCTGTCCAACGTCCCTTCCCATCTGCCTCTACTCTACCTCGGACGCCTGCACCAGAACAACTGAAGCAGTGGTGAGGAGGCCCAAACCGAGGATTCCACCCAGCCCATACTGGGCCACAGACCCAGAAGGTGCGGACCTCACCACTGCACCACCGGCCGGCCACTTACATGTTCAGTGGCAACGTGCAGTTGAGTGCAATGGGAGTTAAATATACTAGTGAGCCCAACTCTAGCACTGTGTAGATGAGGCTAGGTTGTTTTTCGGGTCCATTGTGATGTCAGAGGATTTGTCATAATTGTGTCTCTGAGGTCCAGCATGCTTCCTGGATACAGGTTTCAGAGCCTGCTTGGAGCAGTCTCATAACTCACCCTTCCCAGTTAGCCCATGCTTGACCTTCGCTGCCGTTTTTTGGCTTGTGAATTTCTCTGACTTTCAAACGTTCCAGCAGAGTCTGTCTAAAGACGGACATCATCTTTCATTGTGGATAATTCAGGTGTGATTTCTGTTCACCTTCCATTTTCTGGGTCCTCTTTTTCTTTTCCATAGTATACTCGTCATGGTCTTTCTCAGCTATCTCCCTTAGACATGCTTATCAGTCCGTTCTCCTTCATTCCAAGGGATTAGTTTGTATTTCTTTAATCGCTGTATGTTCTCTAGGGTGAGGTGTGAGTGCTTTCGTGACTCTTGGTTGTTGTCCTTGAATTTGCACCGGTCACTTGTAGGACTCTTGGCTACCCTAGCCAAGGTCAAACTAAGCACTGAGAACACGTGGTCATGTGGGTTGGTTTGACATCCTGAGATCAGAAACTCCAAATTCGAGGTGGTCCTGGCAACCCCCTTCACGGACACAATGTTTCCAAGACAACTTAGACAAATCGGATGAATTCCACTCTCCAGGAAAGATATTTTTCTGTCTCTTTTCCGGATTTGGGAAGTTTCGAACTTGACCCCTGATCCTTGAACGTTCCCCTAGATTCCGTCCAGATACGGGCTTACTTAATTTTTATAGGGTGTGCCATTTGTTTGCCCTACATCCTCTACCCTGGCCTGTTTATTTTTCTTGAAACACAACTGTAAAGTTCTAATTTTCGTGCAACTTCCTTACATATGGTGTCAAAACACATAATCAATAATCCTTCTACGGCAAGAGGTAGGGGGAGAGAATTTCGATGGAGGCAAACAGAGCACACTAGCCTGGGAGGGCAGCCTTCACGAAGGAACGAAGCCCTGTGGAAGAGGGTGCTTTTCAGCACCCTTGTAGAGCACTTCCAAACAAAGAGACATACCCCAAGCGTGACAGGGCTCCATTCCTTCAAGGCTTCCAAGACATCTCTTGGGACACATTACCATGTGCCCAGTGGGCCCACGTGACACCAGAGCTTCGGAAAAAGAGACTGACCTGCAAAGAATGCTATGGGCCTTGGAAAGGAGGCATCGATTCTTCTCTTCAATGTCCTCAAGACATCTTTCTTGACTTTGCATTATGCTTAAGGCACAAGGGCACTGTAGGTGTGATGAACCCCAAGTCCGGCCACTTGTTTCCAATGAAGTTGCAAGCTTGAATCAGCATGACCTCCCCATAGACTTGAATAGATGACAATGTTCTCCTCTCCGTGCCTGTCCCTCTATTCTCACTTGTGGCCTAGGGTTCCTTTCTTATCCCTTGCATCAGACTCTGTTTTATCTCTTCTAGTTTCTGTGCCTGCTTTCTGTTTGCCAAACCTGTTTCTGGGTATCTGTCCCTTTAATAGCCTAGCCTAGGCCAATCCTCAGACTGTAACCATGCGGCCACCCTGGGGGACATGTTCACCGTGATGTCATAAGCGACCTCAAAATTCGAAGTTGTCCTGACAACCTCCGTGCACACAGAGTTTCACAGCCATCTCAGACCAGTCTGACTCCTCACCCTGTCTAGGTAGGATAGTTTTCCTTTTTCTGCAATTGTTGTCAGTTTCTATCTTTCTCCTTGAACTTCGAAAGGGCTCCTACATTCTCTCTAGACACTGGTTTCACTCCTGTAAGATTATCCTGGGTTTTATCTCTTATATCTTGGGTAGATGGCAAAATGGGTGGACCTTACCCAGAAAAAGTCCTGGACTCCCTCACAAGTTGAAGTTGCCCAGGGAATGTTCTGATGCACAATGATGGTGTCATCTCGTGGCACTCTGCCAATTCCACCTTGGCAGGTCACAAGTTTTCCTTCCTTCTGCCTTTGGGAAGTGTACCAGATACTTCCATAGATTGTAATATTCTTATGGTTCCTTTTCTTGTGCGTATTGATAACGTATCCTCACAATTGCTGCTTATTTATGATCTCTGCCCGCACCATACCATGAAATCTATATTTCCTAACACTACTAATGTGATATGCACTCGTAATGTGAAACAGTGAGGCCCGGGCCGCCCAAGCGGAATGTGGGCACTTACCTGCTCCACCACAGGGCCGGCCCTGAATTGTACTTTTGGACCAACCTTTTGCCTGAACTTGGGAAGACGTGGGCCTGTTTGGATTATTCGTGAAGGTGATTAGTAATAACATCATGGACGGTAACATTTTCCGTTCGTTCATGGGTTTAGGACTGATCATGTTCTCTTCGTAGTATTCCTCTTCACCTATTTGGAATGGTCTGCCTTTCTGTAGCATCTGTAAGCATTTGGAGGTGATTTTCCATCCTTGGAAGTTCACCTTCTGTAAACTCTTTCCGCCCCCAAAGCTTTATGACATCATTCTGGACCCCTTTTTGGATTTTTGATTTGAGGTGAATTTATAGCCATGACCCTGCATTAGAACGTACTATAACTTCCAGATTCACATCCTCATTGCTTTAGACTTCTGTGTAGCTTACATCATCTTCACCAGTGTAAGACTAATCACAGGCCCTCACCACACACTTGTGCCTAATCTTCTCTTTCACCCTCCGTCACCGCCCCTCTTTGCCTCTGGGAGCCCACATACAAATGTTCAGTGCCACCTGATGGTTAGTGCTTGCTTTTTCTTCTCCTTGTAAGTGAGATTCTATGGTATTTGAATTTCTCCCTGGGGCTTGTTACACTTCCCCTAAAACCCTCACAGCCATTCTGGTGGTCACAAATGGCTGGATTGCATCATTTGTTCCGGCTGAGTGGTATACCATTGTGTGGCTATAGCCCATCTTCCTTCTCCAATCATCCCTTGCTGGACACCAGGGTGCTTTCCAAGTCTTGGATATCAGGAGTAAGACTGTGGTGAACACAGCCATGCACATGTCTTTATGCGGTAGTCTTTCTGACTTTTTTGGATAAACAAGCGGCAGATTAATAGCTGGGTCATACGGGACATGGATACTTAAACTTCTGAGGCAGTTCCACACCTTTGGCATCGTGGCTGCACCGGGTTACACTCCCACCAGCAGTGCAGGAGGCTTCCCTTCTCTCCACCTCCTCTCTGACACTTGTTATTTCCTGTCTGCTTCCTTCTAGCCATGCTGACCACGGTGAGCTGCCATGGCCTTGCAGTTTGGATTTGCATTTTCCTGAGACTTAATGATGGTGAACAAGTTTTCATGCACCTACTGGCCCTCTTTCTGTCTTCTTCGGAGAAATCTCTGCTTCCATCTTTTGACCAGGTTTTCATTGGCTTGTTTTTTTTCTTGTGGAGACGTGCGAGTTGATTGTATCTTTGGGCTTTTCACCCCTTGTCCGATGTGTGGTTTGCAAACATCCTCTCCCAATTGTTGTGGTGTCTTAGTATTCAGTTGATGGTTTCCTTGAGTGGGCAGAAGTGTGTGCATTTGATGTGGTCCCGTTTGTTTCTTGTTTCCTTTGTTGCCCTTGCCCAGTCAGACATGCTTCTTCCAAATAGGCGGCTCAGACAGATGGCAAAGAGCACTCTGCCTAGGTCTTCTCCTACAAGGTTCACGGTTTCAAGTCTGCCATTCAAGGCTTTAATCCACTTCAGGTGGTGTGTGTGCCAGGTGTAACATCATGGCGTACTCTCGTTGTGTTCCATGTGGCTGTGCAGGCTTCCCAGCACCGTTTATTGTAGAGACTCTCCTTTCTCCGCTGTCTCCACTTGGCTCCCTGGTCCAAAATGGGCTGTCCATGCAAGTTTGAGTTGGGCTCTGGGCTCTCAATTGTTTTGCATGGGTCTTCATGCCTGTTTTGGGGCCCAGACTGTGCCGTTTCGGTACCTAGCGCTTCGTCCTCTATGTTGAAATCAGAAATTGTGACACGTGCCGCTTTGTTCGTTTTCCTGAGGATTCCTTTGCCTAGTCAGGGTCTCGCGTTGCTGGCTAGAAACTTTAGGATTCTCTCTTCTTCTCTGTGGCAAATACTGCTGCAACTTTGACTGGGATTGCATGGAATCCTGAGATTCCTTACTGTGGTATGAACCTTTCAAGTGTGTTAATCCTTCCATTCCTAGATCCCTCGATATCTTTTTTTTTCTTGTGTCTTCTTGAGTTTCTTTCCCCAAAGGTTTGCTAGTTTTTGAATTAACATAGAATTCACCTGTTTTGCTAAGGTTATTCACAGAGATCCTATTCTTCGTAATGGCAAGCTCCTGTTTTTTTGTTTTTTTTTTCCTTAGCTTCAGTTTTTCTATTCTTTGCAACTTTTAATTGGTTTTGTTTTGGCACAAGTGCATTGCTGTGCTCACATCTGCTGGCAATGCTCCTGTATTTGCTGTGGAAGTGTGGCCCTGTCCAACGTCCCTTCCCATCTGCCTCTACTCTACCTCGGACGCCTGCACCAGAACAACTGAAGCAGTGGTGAGGAGGCCCAAACCGAGGATTCCACCCAGCCCATACTGGGCCACAGACCCAGAAGGTGCGGACCTCACCACTGCACCACCGGCCGGCCACTTACATGTTCAGTGGCAACGTGCAGTTGAGTGCAATGGGAGTTAAATATACTAGTGAGCCCAACTCTAGCACTGTGTAGATGAGGCTAGGTTGTTTTTCGGGTCCATTGTGATGTCAGAGGATTTGTCATAATTGTGTCTCTGAGGTCCAGCATGCTTCCTGGATACAGGTTTCAGAGCCTGCTTGGAGCAGTCTCATAACTCACCCTTCCCAGTTAGCCCATGCTTGACCTTCGCTGCCGTTTTTTGGCTTGTGAATTTCTCTGACTTTCAAACGTTCCAGCAGAGTCTGTCTAAAGACGGACATCATCTTTCATTGTGGATAATTCAGGTGTGATTTCTGTTCACCTTCCATTTTCTGGGTCCTCTTTTTCTTTTCCATAGTATACTCGTCATGGTCTTTCTCAGCTATCTCCCTTAGACATGCTTATCAGTCCGTTCTCCTTCATTCCAAGGGATTAGTTTGTATTTCTTTAATCGCTGTATGTTCTCTAGGGTGAGGTGTGAGTGCTTTCGTGACTCTTGGTTGTTGTCCTTGAATTTGCACCGGTCACTTGTAGGACTCTTGGCTACCCTAGCCAAGGTCAAACTAAGCACTGAGAACACGTGGTCATGTGGGTTGGTTTGACATCCTGAGATCAGAAACTCCAAATTCGAGGTGGTCCTGGCAACCCCCTTCACGGACACAATGTTTCCAAGACAACTTAGACAAATCGGATGAATTCCACTCTCCAGGAAAGATATTTTTCTGTCTCTTTTCCGGATTTGGGAAGTTTCGAACTTGACCCCTGATCCTTGAACGTTCCCCTAGATTCCGTCCAGATACGGGCTTACTTAATTTTTATAGGGTGTGCCATTTGTTTGCCCTACATCCTCTACCCTGGCCTGTTTATTTTTCTTGAAACACAACTGTAAAGTTCTAATTTTCGTGCAACTTCCTTACATATGGTGTCAAAACACATAATCAATAATCCTTCTACGGCAAGAGGTAGGGGGAGAGAATTTCGATGGAGGCAAACAGAGCACACTAGCCTGGGAGGGCAGCCTTCACGAAGGAACGAAGCCCTGTGGAAGAGGGTGCTTTTCAGCACCCTTGTAGAGCACTTCCAAACAAAGAGACATACCCCAAGCGTGACAGGGCTCCATTCCTTCAAGGCTTCCAAGACATCTCTTGGGACACATTACCATGTGCCCAGTGGGCCCACGTGACACCAGAGCTTCGGAAAAAGAGACTGACCTGCAAAGAATGCTATGGGCCTTGGAAAGGAGGCATCGATTCTTCTCTTCAATGTCCTCAAGACATCTTTCTTGACTTTGCATTATGCTTAAGGCACAAGGGCACTGTAGGTGTGATGAACCCCAAGTCCGGCCACTTGTTTCCAATGAAGTTGCAAGCTTGAATCAGCATGACCTCCCCATAGACTTGAATAGATGACAATGTTCTCCTCTCCGTGCCTGTCCCTCTATTCTCACTTGTGGCCTAGGGTTCCTTTCTTATCCCTTGCATCAGACTCTGTTTTATCTCTTCTAGTTTCTGTGCCTGCTTTCTGTTTGCCAAACCTGTTTCTGGGTATCTGTCCCTTTAATAGCCTAGCCTAGGCCAATCCTCAGACTGTAACCATGCGGCCACCCTGGGGGACATGTTCACCGTGATGTCATAAGCGACCTCAAAATTCGAAGTTGTCCTGACAACCTCCGTGCACACAGAGTTTCACAGCCATCTCAGACCAGTCTGACTCCTCACCCTGTCTAGGTAGGATAGTTTTCCTTTTTCTGCAATTGTTGTCAGTTTCTATCTTTCTCCTTGAACTTCGAAAGGGCTCCTACATTCTCTCTAGACACTGGTTTCACTCCTGTAAGATTATCCTGGGTTTTATCTCTTATATCTTGGGTAGATGGCAAAATGGGTGGACCTTACCCAGAAAAAGTCCTGGACTCCCTCACAAGTTGAAGTTGCCCAGGGAATGTTCTGATGCACAATGATGGTGTCATCTCGTGGCACTCTGCCAATTCCACCTTGGCAGGTCACAAGTTTTCCTTCCTTCTGCCTTTGGGAAGTGTACCAGATACTTCCATAGATTGTAATATTCTTATGGTTCCTTTTCTTGTGCGTATTGATAACGTATCCTCACAATTGCTGCTTATTTATGATCTCTGCCCGCACCATACCATGAAATCTATATTTCCTAACACTACTAATGTGATATGCACTCGTAATGTGAAACAGTGAGGCCCGGGCCGCCCAAGCGGAATGTGGGCACTTACCTGCTCCACCACAGGGCCGGCCCTGAATTGTACTTTTGGACCAACCTTTTGCCTGAACTTGGGAAGACGTGGGCCTGTTTGGATTATTCGTGAAGGTGATTAGTAATAACATCATGGACGGTAACATTTTCCGTTCGTTCATGGGTTTAGGACTGATCATGTTCTCTTCGTAGTATTCCTCTTCACCTATTTGGAATGGTCTGCCTTTCTGTAGCATCTGTAAGCATTTGGAGGTGATTTTCCATCCTTGGAAGTTCACCTTCTGTAAACTCTTTCCGCCCCCAAAGCTTTATGACATCATTCTGGACCCCTTTTTGGATTTTTGATTTGAGGTGAATTTATAGCCATGACCCTGCATTAGAACGTACTATAACTTCCAGATTCACATCCTCATTGCTTTAGACTTCTGTGTAGCTTACATCATCTTCACCAGTGTAAGACTAATCACAGGCCCTCACCACACACTTGTGCCTAATCTTCTCTTTCACCCTCCGTCACCGCCCCTCTTTGCCTCTGGGAGCCCGCATACAAATGTTCAGTGCCACCTGATGGTTAGTGCTTGCTTTTTCTTCTCCTTGTAAGTGAGATTCTATGGTATTTGAATTTCTCCCTGGGGCTTGTTACACTTCCCCTAAAACCCTCACAGCCATTCTGGTGGTCACAAATGGCTGGATTGCATCATTTGTTCCGGCTGAGTGGTATACCATTGTGTGGCTATAGCCCATCTTCCTTCTCCAATCATCCCTTGCTGGACACCAGGGTGCTTTCCAAGTCTTGGATATCAGGAGTAAGACTGTGGTGAACACAGCCATGCACATGTCTTTATGCGGTAGTCTTTCTGACTTTTTTGGATAAACAAGCGGCAGATTAATAGCTGGGTCATACGGGACATGGATACTTAAACTTCTGAGGCAGTTCCACACCTTTGGCATCGTGGCTGCACCGGGTTACACTCCCACCAGCAGTGCAGGAGGCTTCCCTTCTCTCCACCTCCTCTCTGACACTTGTTATTTCCTGTCTGCTTCCTTCTAGCCATGCTGACCACGGTGAGCTGCCATGGCCTTGCAGTTTGGATTTGCATTTTCCTGAGACTTAATGATGGTGAACAAGTTTTCATGCACCTACTGGCCCTCTTTCTGTCTTCTTCGGAGAAATCTCTGCTTCCATCTTTTGACCAGGTTTTCATTGGCTTGTTTTTTTTCTTGTGGAGACGTGCGAGTTGATTGTATCTTTGGGCTTTTCACCCCTTGTCCGATGTGTGGTTTGCAAACATCCTCTCCCAATTGTTGTGGTGTCTTAGTATTCAGTTGATGGTTTCCTTGAGTGGGCAGAAGTGTGTGCATTTGATGTGGTCCCGTTTGTTTCTTGTTTCCTTTGTTGCCCTTGCCCAGTCAGACATGCTTCTTCCAAATAGGCGGCTCAGACAGATGGCAAAGAGCACTCTGCCTAGGTCTTCTCCTACAAGGTTCACGGTTTCAAGTCTGCCATTCAAGGCTTTAATCCACTTCAGGTGGTGTGTGTGCCAGGTGTAACATCATGGTGTACTCTCGTTGTGTTCCATGTGGCTGTGCAGGCTTCCCAGCACCGTTTATTGTAGAGACTCTCCTTTCTCCGCTGTCTCCACTTGGCTCCCTGGTCCAAAATGGGCTGTCCATGCAAGTTTGAGTTGGGCTCTGGGCTCTCAATTGTTTTGCATGGGTCTTCATGCCTGTTTTGGGGCCCAGACTGTGCCGTTTCGGTACCTAGCGCTTCGTCCTCTATGTTGAAATCAGAAATTGTGACACGTGCCGCTTTGTTCGTTTTCCTGAGGATTCCTTTGCCTAGTCAGGGTCTCGCGTTGCTGGCTAGAAACTTTAGGATTCTCTCTTCTTCTCTGTGGCAAATACTGCTGCAACTTTGACTGGGATTGCATGGAATCCTGAGATTCCTTACTGCGGTATGAACCTTTCAAGTGTGTTAATCCTTCCATTCCTAGATCCCTCGATATCTTTTTTTTTCTTGTGTCTTCTTGAGTTTCTTTCCCCAAAGGTTTGCTAGTTTTTGAATTAACATAGAATTCACCTGTTTTGCTAAGGTTATTCACAGAGATCCTATTCTTCGTAATGGCAAGCTCCTGTTTTTTTGGTTTTTTTTTCCTTAGCTTCAGTTTTTCTATTCTTTGCAACTTTAAATTGGTTTTGTTTTGGCACAAGTGCATTGCTGTGCTCACATCTGCTGGCAATGCTCCTGTATTTGCTGTGGAAGTCTGGCCCTGTCCAACGTCCCTTCCCATCTGCCTCTACTCTACCTCGGACGCCTGCACCAGAACAACTGAAGCAGTGGTGAGGAGGCCCAAACCGAGGATTCCACCCAGCCCATACTGGGCCACAGACCCAGAAGGTGCGGACCTCACCACTGCACCACCGGCCGGCCACTTACATGTTCAGTGGCAACGTGCAGTTGAGTGCAATGGGAGTTAAGTATACTAGTGAGCCCAACTCTAGCACTGTGTAGATGAGGCTAGGTTGTTTTTCGGGTCCATTGTGATGTCAGAGGATTTGTCATAATTGTGTCTCTGAGGTCCAGCATGCTTCCTGGATACAGGTTTCAGAGCCTGCTTGGAGCAGTCTCATAACTCACCCTTCCCAGTTAGCCCATGCTTGACCTTCGCTGCCGTTTTTTGGCTTGTGAATTTCTCTGACTTTCAAACGTTCCAGCAGAGTCTGTCTAAAGACGGACATCATCTTTCATTGTGGATAATTCAGGTGTGATTTCTGTTCACCTTCCATTTTCTGGGTCCTCTTTTTCTTTTCCATAGTATACTCGTCATGGTCTTTCTCAGCTATCTCCCTTAGACATGCTTATCAGTCCGTTCTCCTTCATTCCAAGGGATTAGTTTGTATTTCTTTAATCGCTGTATGTTCTCTAGGGTGAGGTGTGAGTGCTTTCGTGACTCTTGGTTGTTGTCCTTGAATTTGCACCGGTCACTTGTAGGACTCTTGGCTACCCTAGCCAAGGTCAAACTAAGCACTGAGAACACGTGGTCATGTGGGTTGGTTTGACATCCTGAGATCAGAAACTCCAAATTCGAGGTGGTCCTGGCAACTCCCTTCACGGACACAATGTTTCCAAGACAACTTAGACAAATCGGATGAATTCCACTCTCCAGGAAAGATATTTTTCTGTCTCTTTTCCGGATTTGGGAAGTTTCGAACTTGACCCCTGATCCTTGAACGTTCCCCTAGATTCCGTCCAGATACGGGCTTACTTAATTTTTATAGGGTGTGCCATTTGTTTGCCCTACATCCTCTACCCTGGCCTGTTTATTTTTCTTGAAACACAACTGTAAAGTTCTAATTTTCGTGCAACTTCCTTACATATGGTGTCAAAACACATAATCAATAATCCTTCTACGGCAAGAGGTAGGGGGAGAGAATTTCGATGGAGGCAAACAGAGCACACTAGCCTGGGAGGGCAGCCTTCATGAAGGAACGAAGCCCTGTGGAAGAGGGTGCTTTTCAGCACCCTTGTAGAGCACTTCCAAACAAAGAGACATACCCCAAGCGTGACAGGGCTCCATTCCTTCAAGGCTTCCAAGACATCTCTTGGGACACATTACCATGTGCCCAGTGGGCCCACGTGACACCAGAGCTTCGGAAAAAGAGACTGACCTTCAAAGAATGCTATGGGCCTTGGAAAGGAGGCATCGATTCTTCTCTTCAATGTCCTCAAGACATCTTTCTTGACTTTGCATTATGCTTAAGGCACAAGGGCACTGTAGGTGTGATGAACGCCAAGTCCGGCCACTTGTTTCCAATGAAGTTGCAAGCTTGAATCAGCATGACCTCCCCATAGACTTGAATAGATGACAATGTTCTCCTCTCCGTGCCTGTCCCTCTATTCTCACTTGTGGCCTAGGGTTCCTTTCTTATCCCTTGCATCAGACTCTGTTTTATCTCTTCTAGTTTCTGTGCCTGCTTTCTGTTTGCCAAACCTGTTTCTGGGTATCTGTCCCTTTAATAGCCTAGCCTAGGCCAATCCTCAGACTGTAACCATGCGGCCACCCTGGGGGACATGTTCACCGTGATGTCATAAGCGACCTCAAAATTCGAAGTTGTCCTGACAACCTCCGTGCACACAGAGTTTCACAGCCATCTCAGACCAGTCTGACTCCTCACCCTGTCTAGGTAGGATAGTTTTCCTTTTTCTGCAATTGTTGTCAGTTTCTATCTTTCTCCTTGAACTTCGAAAGGGCTCCTACATTCTCTCTAGACACTGGTTTCACTCCTGTAAGATTATCCTGGGTTTTATCTCTTATATCTTGGGTAGATGGCAAAATGGGTGGACCTTACCCAGAAAAAGTCCTGGACTCCCTCACAAGTTGAAGTTGCCCAGGGAATGTTCTGATGCACAATGATGGTGTCATCTCGTGGCACTCTGCCAATTCCACCTTGGCAGGTCACAAGTTTTCCTTCCTTCTGCCTTTGGGAAGTGTACCAGATACTTCCATAGATTGTAATATTCTTATGGTTCCTTTTCTTGTGCGTATTGATAACGTATCCTCACAATTGCTGCTTATTTATGATCTCTGCCCGCACCATACCATGAAATCTATATTTCCTAACACTACTAATGTGATATGCACTCGTAATGTGAAACAGTGAGGCCCGGGCCGCCCAAGCGGAATGTGGGCACTTACCTGCTCCACCACAGGGCCGGCCCTGAATTGTACTTTTGGACCAACCTTTTGCCTGAACTTGGGAAGACGTGGGCCTGTTTGGATTATTCGTGAAGGTGATTAGTAATAACATCATGGACGGTAACATTTTCCGTTCGTTCATGGGTTTAGGACTGATCATGTTCTCTTCGTAGTATTCCTCTTCACCTATTTGGAATGGTCTGCCTTTCTGTAGCATCTGTAAGCATTTGGAGGTGATTTTCCATCCTTGGAAGTTCACCTTCTGTAAACTCTTTCCGCCCCCAAAGCTTTATGACATCATTCTGGACCCCTTTTTGGATTTTTGATTTGAGGTGAATTTATAGCCATGACCCTGCATTAGAACGTACTATAACTTCCAGATTCACATCCTCATTGCTTTAGACTTCTGTGTAGCTTACATCATCTTCACCAGTGTAAGACTAATCACAGGCCCTCACCACACACTTGTGCCTAATCTTCTCTTTCACCCTCCGTCACCGCCCCTCTTTGCCTCTGGGAGCCCGCATACAAATGTTCAGTGCCACCTGATGGTTAGTGCTTGCTTTTTCTTCTCCTTGTAAGTGAGATTCTATGGTATTTGAATTTCTCACTGGGGCTTGTTACACTTCCCCTAAAACCCTCACAGCCATTCTGGTGGTCACAAATGGCTGGATTGCATCAATTGTTCCGGCTGAGTGGTATACCATTGTGTGGCTATAGCCCATCTTCCTTCTCCAATCATCCCTTGCTGGACACCAGGGTGCTTTCCAAGTCTTGGATATCAGGAGTAAGACTGTGGTGAACACAGCCATGCACATGTCTTTATGCGGTAGTCTTTCTGACTTTTTTGGATAAACAAGCGGCAGATTAATAGCTGGGTCATATGGGACATGGATACTTAAACTTCTGAGGCAGTTCCACACATTTGGCATCGTGGCTGCACCGGGTTACACTCCCACCAGCAGTGCAGGAGGCTTCCCTTCTCTCCACCTCCTCTCTGACACTTGTTATTTCCTGTCTGCTTCCTTCTAGCCATGCTGACCACGGTGAGCTGCCATGGCCTTGCAGTTTGGATTTGCATTTTCCTGAGACTTAATGATGGTGAACAAGTTTTCATGCACCTACTGGCCCTCTTTCTGTCTTCTTCGGAGAAATCTCTGCTTCCATCTTTTGACCAGGTTTTCATTGGCTTGTTTTTTTTCTTGTGGAGACGTGCGAGTTGATTGTATCTTTGGGCTTTTCACCCCTTGTCCGATGTGTGGTTTGCAAACATCCTCTCCCAATTGTTGTGGTGTCTTAGTATTCAGTTGATGGTTTCCTTGAGTGGGCAGAAGTGTGTGCATTTGATGTGGTCCCGTTTGTTTCTTGTTTCCTTTGTTGCCCTTGCCCAGTCAGACATGCTTCTTCCAAATAGGCGGCTCAGACAGATGGCAAAGAGCACTCTGCCTAGGTCTTCTCCTACAAGGTTCACGGTTTCAAGTCTGCCATTCAAGGCTTTAATCCACTTCAGGTGGTGTGTGTGCCAGGTGTAACATCATGGTGTACTCTCGTTGTGTTCCATGTGGCTGTGCAGGCTTCCCAGCACCGTTTATTGTAGAGACTCTCCTTTCTCCGCTGTCTCCACTTGGCTCCCTGGTCCAAAATGGGCTGTCCATGCAAGTTTGAGTTGGGCTCTGGGCTCTCAATTGTTTTGCATGGGTCTTCATGCCTGTTTTGGGGCCCAGACTGTGCCGTTTCGGTACCTAGCGCTTCGTCCTCTATGTTGAAATCAGAAATTGTGACACGTGCCGCTTTGTTCGTTTTCCTGAGGATTCCTTTGCCTAGTCAGGGTCTCGCGTTGCTGGCTAGAAACTTTAGGATTCTCTCTTCTTCTCTGTGGCAAATACTGCTGCAACTTTGACTGGGATTGCATGGAATCCTGAGATTCCTTACTGTGGTATGAACCTTTCAAGTGTGTTAATCCTTCCATTCCTAGATCCCTCGATATCTTTTTTTTTCTTGTGTCTTCTTGAGTTTCTTTCCCCAAAGGTTTGCTAGTTTTTGAATTAACATAGAATTCACCTGTTTTGCTAAGGTTATTCACAGAGATCCTATTCTTCGTAATGGCAAGCTCCTGTTTTTTTGTTTTTTTTTTCCTTAGCTTCAGTTTTTCTATTCTTTGCAACTTTTAATTGGTTTTGTTTTGGCACAAGTGCATTGCTGTGCTCACATCTGCTGGCAATGCTCCTGTATTTGCTGTGGAAGTGTGGCCCTGTCCAACGTCCCTTCCCATCTGCCTCTACTCTACCTCGGACGCCTGCACCAGAACAACTGAAGCAGTGGTGAGGAGGCCCAAACCGAGGATTCCACCCAGCCCATACTGGGCCACAGACCCAGAAGGTGCGGACCTCACCACTGCACCACCGGCCGGCCACTTACATGTTCAGTGGCAACGTGCAGTTGAGTGCAATGGGAGTTAAATATACTAGTGAGCCCAACTCTAGCACTGTGTAGATGAGGCTAGGTTGTTTTTCGGGTCCATTGTGATGTCAGAGGATTTGTCATAATTGTGTCTCTGAGGTCCAGCATGCTTCCTGGATACAGGTTTCAGAGCCTGCTTGGAGCAGTCTCATAACTCACCCTTCCCAGTTAGCCCATGCTTGACCTTCGCTGCCGTTTTTTGGCTTGTGAATTTCTCTGACTTTCAAACGTTCCAGCAGAGTCTGTCTAAAGACGGACATCATCTTTCATTGTGGATAATTCAGGTGTGATTTCTGTTCACCTTCCATTTTCTGGGTCCTCTTTTTCTTTTCCATAGTATACTCGTCATGGTCTTTCTCAGCTATCTCCCTTAGACATGCTTATCAGTCCGTTCTCCTTCATTCCAAGGGATTAGTTTGTATTTCTTTAATCGCTGTATGTTCTCTAGGGTGAGGTGTGAGTGCTTTCGTGACTCTTGGTTGTTGTCCTTGAATTTGCACCGGTCACTTGTAGGACTCTTGGCTACCCTAGCCAAGGTCAAACTAAGCACTGAGAACACGTGGTCATGTGGGTTGGTTTGACATCCTGAGATCAGAAACTCCAAATTCGAGGTGGTCCTGGCAACCCCCTTCACGGACACAATGTTTCCAAGACAACTTAGACAAATCGGATGAATTCCACTCTCCAGGAAAGATATTTTTCTGTCTCTTTTCCGGATTTGGGAAGTTTCGAACTTGACCCCTGATCCTTGAACGTTCCCCTAGATTCCGTCCAGATACGGGCTTACTTAATTTTTATAGGGTGTGCCATTTGTTTGCCCTACATCCTCTACCCTGGCCTGTTTATTTTTCTTGAAACACAACTGTAAAGTTCTAATTTTCGTGCAACTTCCTTACATATGGTGTCAAAACACATAATCAATAATCCTTCTACGGCAAGAGGTAGGGGGAGAGAATTTCGATGGAGGCAAACAGAGCACACTAGCCTGGGAGGGCAGCCTTCACGAAGGAACGAAGCCCTGTGGAAGAGGGTGCTTATCAGCACCCTTGTAGAGCACTTCCAAACAAAGAGACATACCCCAAGCGTGACAGGGCTCCATTCCTTCAAGGCTTCCAAGACATCTCTTGGGACACATTACCATGTGCCCAGTGGGCCCACGTGACACCAGAGCTTCGGAAAAAGAGACTGACCTTCAAAGAATGCTATGGGCCTTGGAAAGGAGGCATCGATTCTTCTCTTCAATGTCCTCAAGACATCTTTCTTGACTTTGCATTATGCTTAAGGCACAAGGGCACTGTAGGTGTGATGAACGCCAAGTCCGGCCACTTGTTTCCAATGAAGTTGCAAGCTTGAATCAGCATGACCTCCCCATAGACTTGAATAGATGACAATGTTCTCCTCTCCGTGCCTGTCCCTCTATTCTCACTTGTGGCCTAGGGTTCCTTTCTTATCCCTTGCATCAGACTCTGTTTTATCTCTTCTAGTTTCTGTGCCTGCTTTCTGTTTGCCAAACCTGTTTCTGGGTATCTGTCCCTTTAATAGCCTAGCCTAGGCCAATCCTCAGACTGTAACCATGCGGCCACCCTGGGGGACATGTTCACCGTGATGTCATAAGCGACCTCAAAATTCGAAGTTGTCCTGACAACCTCCGTGCACACAGAGTTTCACAGCCATCTCAGACCAGTCTGACTCCTCACCCTGTCTAGGTAGGATAGTTTTCCTTTTTCTGCAATTGTTGTCAGTTTCTATCTTTCTCCTTGAACTTCGAAAGGGCTCCTACATTCTCTCTAGACACTGGTTTCACTCCTGTAAGATTATCCTGGGTTTTATCTCTTATATCTTGGGTAGATGGCAAAATGGGTGGACCTTACCCAGAAAAAGTCCTGGACTCCCTCACAAGTTGAAGTTGCCCAGGGAATGTTCTGATGCACAATGATGGTGTCATCTCGTGGCACTCTGCCAATTCCACCTTGGCAGGTCACAAGATTTCCTTCCTTCTGCCTTTGGGAAGTGTACCAGATACTTCCATAGATTGTAATATTCTTATGGTTCCTTTTCTTGTGCGTATTGATAACGTATCCTCACAATTGCTGCTTATTTATGATCTCTGCCCGCACCATACCATGAAATCTATATTTCCTAACACTACTAATGTGATATGCACTCGTAATGTGAAACAGTGAGGCCCGGGCCGCCCAAGCGGAATGTGGGCACTTACCTGCTCCACCACAGGGCCGGCCCTGAATTGTACTTTTGGACCAACCTTTTGCCTGAACTTGGGAAGACGTGGGCCTGTTTGGATTATTCGTGAAGGTGATTAGTAATAACATCATGGACGGTAACATTTTCCGTTCGTTCATGGGTTTAGGACTGATCATGTTCTCTTCGTAGTATTCCTCTTCACCTATTTGGAATGGTCTGCCTTTCTGTAGCATCTGTAAGCATTTGGAGGTGATTTTCCATCCTTGGAAGTTCACCTTCTGTAAACTCTTTCCGCCCCCAAAGCTTTATGACATCATTCTGGACCCCTTTTTGGATTTTTGATTTGAGGTGAATTTATAGCCATGACCCTGCATTAGAACGTACTATAACTTCCAGATTCACATCCTCATTGCTTTAGACTTCTGTGTAGCTTACATCATCTTCACCAGTGTAAGACTAATCACAGGCCCTCACCACACACTTGTGCCTAATCTTCTCTTTCACCCTCCGTCACCGCCCCTCTTTGCCTCTGGGAGCCCGCATACAAATGTTCAGTGCCACCTGATGGTTAGTGCTTGCTTTTTCTTCTCCTTGTAAGTGAGATTCTATGGTATTTGAATTTCTCACTGGGGCTTGTTACACTTCCCCTAAAACCCTCACAGCCATTCTGGTGGTCACAAATGGCTGGATTGCATCATTTGTTCCGGCTGAGTGGTATACCATTGTGTGGCTATAGCCCATCTTCCTTCTCCAATCATCCCTTGCTGGACACCAGGGTGCTTTCCAAGTCTTGGATATCAGGAGTAAGACTGTGGTGAACACAGCCATGCACATGTCTTTATGCGGTAGTCTTTCTGACTTTTTTGGATAAACAAGCGGCAGATTAATAGCTGGGTCATACGGGACATGGATACTTAAACTTCTGAGGCAGTTCCACACCTTTGGCATCGTGGCTGCACCGGGTTACACTCCCACCAGCAGTGCAGGAGGCTTCCCTTCTCTCCACCTCCTCTCTGACACTTGTTATTTCCTGTCTGCTTCCTTCTAGCCATGCTGACCACGGTGAGCTGCCATGGCCTTGCAGTTTGGATTTGCATTTTCCTGAGACTTAATGATGGTGAACAAGTTTTCATGCACCTACTGGCCCTCTTTCTGTCTTCTTCGGAGAAATCTCTGCTTCCATCTTTTGACCAGGTTTTCATTGGCTTGTTTTTTTTCTTGTGGAGACGTGCGAGTTGATTGTATCTTTGGGCTTTTCACCCCTTGTCCGATGTGTGGTTTGCAAACATCCTCTCCCAATTGTTGTGGTGTCTTAGTATTCAGTTGATGGTTTCCTTGAGTGGGCAGAAGTGTGTGCATTTGATGTGGTCCCGTTTGTTTCTTGTTTCCTTTGTTGCCCTTGCCCAGTCAGACATGCTTCTTCCCAATAGGCGGCTCAGACAGATGGCAAAGAGCACTCTGCCTAGGTCTTCTCCTACAAGGTTCACGGTTTCAAGTCTGCCATTCAAGGCTTTAATCCACTTCAGGTGGTGTGTGTGCCAGGTGTAACATCATGGTGTACTCTCGTTGTGTTCCATGTGGCTGTGCAGGCTTCCCAGCACCGTTTATTGTAGAGACTCTCCTTTCTCCGCTGTCTCCACTTGGCTCCCTGGTCCAAAATGGGCTGTCCATGTAAGTTTGAGTTGGGCTCTGGGCTCTCAATTGTTTTGCATGGGTCTTCATGCCTGTTTTGGGGCCCAGACTGTGCCGTTTCGGTACCTAGCGCTTCGTCCTCTATGTTGAAATCAGAAATTGTGACACGTGCCGCTTTGTTCGTTTTCCTGAGGATTCCTTTGCCTAGTCAGGGTCTCGCGTTGCTGGCTAGAAACTTTAGGATTCTCTCTTCTTCTCTGTGGCAAATACTGCTGCAACTTTGACTGGGATTGCATGGAATCCAGAGATTCCTTACTGCGGTATGAACCTTTCAAGTGTGTTAATCCTTCCATTCCTAGATCCCTCGATATCTTTTTTTTTCTTGTGTCTTCTTGAGTTTCTTTCCCCAAAGGTTTGCTAGTTTTTGAATTAACATAGAATTCACCTGTTTTGCTAAGGTTATTCACAGAGATCCTATTCTTCGTAATGGCAAGCTCCTGTTTTTTTGTTTTTTTTTTCCTTAGCTTCAGTTTTTCTATTCTTTGCAACTTTTAATTGGTTTTGTTTTGGCACAAGTGCATTGCTGTGCTCACATCTGCTGGCAATGCTCCTGTATTTGCTGTGGAAGTGTGGCCCTGTCCAACGTCCCTTCCCATCTGCCTCTACTCTACCTCGGACGCCTGCACCAGAACAACTGAAGCAGTGGTGAGGAGGCCCAAACCGAGGATTCCACCCAGCCCATACTGGGCCACAGACCCAGAAGGTGCGGACCTCACCACTGCACCACCGGCCGGCCACTTACATGTTCAGTGGCAACGTGCAGTTGAGTGCAATGGGAGTTAAATATACTAGTGAGCCCAACTCTAGCACTGTGTAGATGAGGCTAGGTTGTTTTTCGGGTCCATTGTGATGTCAGAGGATTTGTCATAATTGTGTCTCTGAGGTCCAGCATGCTTCCTGGATACAGGTTTCAGAGCCTGCTTGGAGCAGTCTCATAACTCACCCTTCCCAGTTAGCCCATGCTTGACCTTCGCTGCCGTTTTTTGGCTTGTGAATTTCTCTGACTTTCAAACGTTCCAGCAGAGTCTGTCTAAAGACGGACATCATCTTTCATTGTGGATAATTCAGGTGTGATTTCTGTTCACCTTCCATTTTCTGGGTCCTCTTTTTCTTTTCCATAGTATACTCGTCATGGTCTTTCTCAGCTATCTCCCTTAGACATGCTTATCAGTCCGTTCTCCTTCATTCCAAGTGATTAGTTTGTATTTCTTTAATCGCTGTATGTTCTCTAGGGTGAGGTGTGAGTGCTTTCGTGACTCTTGGTTGTTGTCCTTGAATTTGCACCGGTCACTTGTAGGACTCTTGGCTACCCTAGCCAAGGTCAAACTAAGCACTGAGAACACGTGGTCATGTGGGTTGGTTTGACATCCTGAGATCAGAAACTCCAAATTCGAGGTGGTCCTGGCAACCCCCTTCACGGACACAATGTTTCCAAGACAACTTAGACAAATCGGATGAATTCCACTCTCCAGGAAAGATATTTTTCTGTCTCTTTTCCGGATTTGGGAAGTTTCGAACTTGACCCCTGATCCTTGAACGTTCCCCTAGATTCCGTCCAGATACGGGCTTACTTAATTTTTATAGGGTGTGCCATTTGTTTGCCCTACATCCTCTACCCTGGCCTGTTTATTTTTCTTGAAACACAACTGTAAAGTTCTAATTTTCGTGCAACTTCCTTACATATGGTGTCAAAACACATAATCAATAATCCTTCTACGGCAAGAGGTAGGGGGAGAGAATTTCGATGGAGGCAAACAGAGCACACTAGCCTGGGAGGGCAGCCTTCACGAAGGAACGAAGCCCTGTGGAAGAGGGTGCTTTTCAGCACCCTTGTAGAGCACTTCCAAACAAAGAGACATACCCCAAGCGTGACAGGGCTCCATTCCTTCAAGGCTTCCAAGACATCTCTTGGGACACATTACCATGTGCCCAGTGGGCCCACGTGACACCAGAGCTTCGGAAAAAGAGACTGACCTTCAAAGAATGCTATGGGCCTTGGAAAGGAGGCATCGATTCTTCTCTTCAATGTCCTCAAGACATCTTTCTTGACTTTGCATTATGCTTAAGGCACAAGGGCACTGTAGGTGTGATGAACGCCAAGTCCGGCCACTTGTTTCCAATGAAGTTGCAAGCTTGAATCAGCATGACCTCCCCATAGACTTGAATAGATGACAATGTTCTCCTCTCCGTGCCTGTCCCTCTATTCTCACTTGTGGCCTAGGGTTCCTTTCTTATCCCTTGCATCAGACTCTGTTTTATCTCTTCTAGTTTCTGTGCCTGCTTTCTGTTTGCCAAACCTGTTTCTGGGTATCTGTCCCTTTAATAGCCTAGCCTAGGCCAATCCTCAGACTGTAACCATGCGGCCACCCTGGGGGACATGTTCACCGTGATGTCATAAGCGACCTCAAAATTCGAAGTTGTCCTGACAACCTCCGTGCACACAGAGTTTCACAGCCATCTCAGACCAGTCTGACTCCTCACCCTGTCTAGGTAGGATAGTTTTCCTTTTTCTGCAATTGTTGTCAGTTTCTATCTTTCTCCTTGAACTTCGAAAGGGCTCCTACATTCTCTCTAGACACTGGTTTCACTCCTGTAAGATTATCCTGGGTTTTATCTCTTATATCTTGGGTAGATGGCAAAATGGGTGGACCTTACCCAGAAAAAGTCCTGGACTCCCTCACAAGTTGAAGTTGCCCAGGGAATGTTCTGATGCACAATGATGGTGTCATCTCGTGGCACTCTGCCAATTCCACCTTGGCAGGTCACAAGTTTTCCTTCCTTCTGCCTTTGGGAAGTGTACCAGATACTTCCATAGATTGTAATATTCTTATGGTTCCTTTTCTTGTGCGTATTGATAACGTATCCTCACAATTGCTGCTTATTTATGATCTCTGCCCGCACCATACCATGAAATCTATATTTCCTAACACTACTAATGTGATATGCACTCGTAATGTGAAACAGTGAGGCCCGGGCCGCCCAAGCGGAATGTGGGCACTTACCTGCTCCACCACAGGGCCGGCCCTGAATTGTACTTTTGGACCAACCTTTTGCCTGAACTTGGGAAGACGTGGGCCTGTTTGGATTATTCGTGAAGGTGATTAGTAATAACATCATGGACGGTAACATTTTCCGTTCGTTCATGGGTTTAGGACTGATCATGATCTCTTCGTAGTATTCCTCTTCACCTATTTGGAATGGTCTGCCTTTCTGTAGCATCTGTAAGCATTTGGAGGTGATTTTCCATCCTTGGAAGTTCACCTTCTGTAAACTCTTTCCGCCCCCAAAGCTTTATGACATCATTCTGGACCCCTTTTTGGATTTTTGATTTGAGGTGAATTTATAGCCATGACCCTGCATTAGAACGTACTATAACTTCCAGATTCACATCCTCATTGCTTTAGACTTCTGTGTAGCTTACATCATCTTCACCAGTGTAAGACTAATCACAGGCCCTCACCACACACTTGTGCCTAATCTTCTCTTTCACCCTCCGTCACCGCCCCTCTTTGCCTCTGGGAGCCCGCATACAAATGTTCAGTGCCACCTGATGGTTAGTGCTTGCTTTTTCTTCTCCTTGTAAGTGAGATTCTATGGTATTTGAATTTCTCCCTGGGGCTTGTTACACTTCCCCTAAAACCCTCACAGCCATTCTGGTGGTCACAAATGGCTGGATTGCATCATTTGTTCCGGCTGAGTGGTATACCATTGTGTGGCTATAGCCCATCTTCCTTCTCCAATCATCCCTTCCTGGACACCAGGGTGCTTTCCAAGTCTTGGATATCAGGAGTAAGACTGTGGTGAACACAGCCATGCACATGTCTTTATGCGGTAGTCTTTCTGACTTTTTTGGATAAACAAGCGGCAGATTAATAGCTGGGTCATACGGGACATGGATACTTAAACTTCTGAGGCAGTTCCACACCTTTGGCATCGTGGCTGCACCGGGTTACACTCCCACCAGCAGTGCAGGAGGCTTCCCTTCTCTCCACCTCCTCTCTGACACTTGTTATTTCCTGTCTGCTTCCTTCTAGCCATGCTGACCACAGTGAGCTGCCATGGCCTTGCAGTTTGGATTTGCATTTTCCTGAGACTTAATGATGGTGAACAAGTTTTCATGCACCTACTGGCCCTCTTTCTGTCTTCTTCGGAGAAATCTCTGCTTCCATCTTTTGACCAGGTTTTCATTGGCTTGTTTTTTTTCTTGTGGAGACGTGCGAGTTGATTGTATCTTTGGGCTTTTCACCCCTTGTCCGATGTGTGGTTTGCAAACATCCTCTCCCAATTGTTGTGGTGTCTTAGTATTCAGTTGATGGTTTCCTTGAGTGGGCAGAAGTGTGTGCATTTGATGTGGTCCCGTTTGTTTCTTGTTTCCTTTGTTGCCCTTGCCCAGTCAGACATGCTTCTTCCCAATAGGCGGCTCAGACAGATGGCAAAGAGCACTCTGCCTAGGTCTTCTCCTACAAGGTTCACGGTTTCAAGTCTGCCATTCAAGGCTTTAATCCACTTCAGGTGGTGTGTGTGCCAGGTGTAACATCATGGTGTACTCTCGTTGTGTTCCATGTGGCTGTGCAGGCTTCCCAGCACCGTTTATTGTAGAGACTCTCCTTTCTCCGCTGTCTCCACTTGGCTCCCTGGTCCAACATGGGCTGTCCATGCAAGTTTGAGTTGGGCTCTGGGCTCTCAATTGTTTTGCATGGGTCTTCATGCCTGTTTTGGGGCCCAGACTGTGCCGTTTCGGTACCTAGCGCTTCGTCCTCTATGTTGAAATCAGAAATTGTGACACGTGCTGCTTTGTTCGTTTTCCTGAGGATTCCTTTGCCTAGTCAGGGTCTCGCGTTGCTGGCTAGAAACTTTAGGATTCTCTCTTCTTCTCTGTGGCAAATACTGCTGCAACTTTGACTGGGATTGCATGGAATCCAGAGATTCCTTACTGCGGTATGAACCTTTCAAGTGTGTTAATCCTTCCATTCCTAGATCCCTCGATATCTTTTTTTTTCTTGTGTCTTCTTGAGTTTCTTTCCCCAAAGGTTTGCTAGTTTTTGAATTAACATAGAATTCACCTGTTTTGCTAAGGTTATTCACAGAGATCCTATTCTTCGTAATGGCAAGCTCCTGTTTTTTTGGTTTTTTTTTCCTTAGCTTCAGTTTTTCTATTCTTTGCAACTTTTAATTGGTTTTGTTTTGGCACAAGTGCATTGCTGTGCTCACATCTGCTGGCAATGCTCCTGTATTTGCTGTGGAAGTGTGGCCCTGTCCAACGTCCCTTCCCATCTGCCTCTACTCTACCTCGGACGCCTGCACCAGAACAACTGAAGCAGTGGTGAGGAGGCCCAAACCGAGGATTCCACCCAGCCCATACTGGGCCACAGACCCAGAAGGTGCGGACCTCACCACTGCACCACCGGCCGGCCACTTACATGTTCAGTGGCAACGTGCAGTTGAGTGCAATGGGAGTTAAATATACTAGTGAGCCCAACTCTAGCACTGTGTAGATGAGGGTAGGTTGTTTTTCGGGTCCATTGTGATGTCAGAGGATTTGTCATAATTGTGTCTCTGAGGTCCAGCATGCTTCCTGGATACAGGTTTCAGAGCCTGCTTGGAGCAGTCTCATAACTCACCCTTCCCAGTTAGCCCATGCTTGACCTTCGCTGCCGTTTTTTGGCTTGTGAATTTCTCTGACTTTCAAACGTTCCAGCAGAGTCTGTCTAAAGACGGACATCATCTTTCATTGTGGATAATTCAGGTGTGATTTCTGTTCACCTTCCATTTTCTGGGTCCTCTTTTTCTTTTCCATAGTATACTCGTCATGGTCTTTCTCAGCTATCTCCCTTAGACATGCTTATCAGTCCGTTCCCCTTCATTCCAAGTGATTAGTTTGTATTTCTTTAATTGCTGTATTTTCTCTAGGGTGAGGTGTGAGTGCTTTCGTGACTCTTGGTTGTTGTCCTTGAATTTGCACCGGTCACTTGTAGGACTCTTGGCTACCCTAGCCAAGGTCAAACTAAGCACTGAGAACACGTGGTCATGTGGGTTGGTTTGACATCCTGAGATCAGAAACTCCAAATTCGAGGTGGTCCTGGCAACCCCCTTCACGGACACAATGTTTCCAAGACAGCTTAGACAAATCGGATGAATTCCACTCTCCAGGAAAGATATTTTTCTGTCTCTTTTCCGGATTTGGGAAGTTTCGAACTTGACCCCTGATCCTTGAACGTTCCCCTAGATTCCGTCCAGATACGGGCTTACTTAATTTTTATAGGGTGTGCCATTTGTTTGCCCTACATCCTCTACCCTGGCCTGTTTATTTTTCTTGAAACACAACTGTAATGTTCTAATTTTCGTGCAACTTCCTTACATATGGTGTCAAAACACATAATCAATAATCCTTCTACGGCAAGAGGTAGGGGGAGAGAATTTCGATGGAGGCAAACAGAGCACACTAGCCTGGGAGGGCAGCCTTCACGAAGGAACGAAGCCCTGTGGAAGAGGGTGCTTTTCAGCACCCTTGTAGAGCACTTCCAAACAAAGAGACATACCCCAAGCGTGACAGGGCTCCATTCCTTCAAGGCTTCCAAGACATCTCTTGGGACACATTGCCATGTGCCCAGTGGGCCCACGTGACACCAGAGCTTCGGAAAAAGAGACTGACCTTCAAAGAATGCTATGGGCCTTGGAAAGGAGGCATCGATTCTTCTCTTCAATGTCCTCAAGACATCTTTCTTGACTTTGCATTATGCTTAAGGCACAAGGGCACTGTAGGTGTGATGAACGCCAAGTCCGGCCACTTGTTTCCAATGAAGTTGCAAGCTTGAATCAGCATGACCTCCCCATAGACTTGAATAGATGACAATGTTCTCCTCTCCGTGCCTGTCCCTCTATTCTCACTTGTGGCCTAGGGTTCCTTTCTTATCCCTTGCATCAGACTCTGTTTTATCTCTTCTAGTTTCTGTGCCTGCTTTCTGTTTGCCAAACCTGTTTCTGGGTATCTGTCCCTTTAATAGCCTAGCCTAGGCCAATCCTCAGACTGTAACCATGCGGCCACCCTGGGGGACATGTTCACCGTGATGTCATAAGCGACCTCAAAATTCGAAGTTGTCCTGACAACCTCCGTGCACACAGAGTTTCACAGCCATCTCAGACCAGTCTGACTCCTCACCCTGTCTAGGTAGGATAGTTTTCCTTTTTCTGCAATTGTTGTCAGTTTCTATCTTTCTCCTTGAACTTCGAAAGGGCTCCTACATTCTCTCTAGACACTGGTTTCACTCCTGTAAGATTATCCTGGGTTTTATCTCTTATATCTTGGGTAGATGGCAAAATGGGTGGACCTTACCCAGAAAAAGTCCTGGACTCCCTCACAAGTTGAAGTTGCCCAGGGAATGTTCTGATGCACAATGATGGTGTCATCTCGTGGCACTCTGCCAATTCCACCTTGGCAGGTCACAAGATTTCCTTCCTTCTGCCTTTGGGAAGTGTACCAGATACTTCCATAGATTGTAATATTCTTATGGTTCCTTTTCTTGTGCGTATTGATAACGTATCCTCACAATTGCTGCTTATTTATGATCTCTGCCCGCACCATACCATGAAATCTATATTTCCTAACACTACTAATGTGATATGCACTCGTAATGTGAAACAGTGAGGCCCGGGCCGCCCAAGCGGAATGTGGGCACTTACCTGCTCCACCACAGGGCCGGCCCTGAATTGTACTTTTGGACCAACCTTTTGCCTGAACTTGGGAAGACGTGGGCCTGTTTGGATTATTCGTGAAGGTGATTAGTAATAACATCATGGACGGTAACATTTTCCGTTCGTTCATGGGTTTAGGACTGATCATGTTCTCTTCGTAGTATTCCTCTTCACCTATTTGGAATGGTCTGCCTTTCTGTAGCATCTGTAAGCATTTGGAGGTGATTTTCCATCCTTGGAAGTTCACCTTCTGTAAACTCTTTCCGCCCCCAAAGCTTTATGACATCATTCTGGACCCCTTTTTGGATTTTTGATTTGAGGTGAATTTATAGCCATGACCCTGCATTAGAACGTACTATAACTTCCAGATTCACATCCTCATTGCTTTAGACTTCTGTGTAGCTTACAACATCTTCACCAGTGTAAGACTAATCACAGGCCCTCACCACACACTTGTGCCTAATCTTCTCTTTCACCCTACGTCACCGCCCCTCTTTGCCTCTGGGAGCCCGCATACAAATGTTCAGTGCCACCTGTTGGTTAGTGCTTGCTTTTTCTTCTCCTTGTAAGTGAGATTCTATGGTATTTGAATTTCTCCCTGGGGCTTGTTACACTTCCCCTAAAACCCTCACAGCCATTCCGGTGGTCACAAATGGCTGGATTGCATCATTTGTTCCGGCTGAGTGGTATACCATTGTGTGGCTATAGCCCATCTTCCTTCTCCAATCATCCCTTGCTGGACACCAGGGTGCTTTCCAAGTCTTGGATATCAGGAGTAAGACTGTGGTGAACACAGCCATGCACATGTCTTTATGCGGTAGTCTTTCTGACTTTTTTGGATAAACAAGCGGCAGATTAATAGCTGGGTCATACGGGACATGGATACTTAAACTTCTGAGGCAGTTCCACACCTTTGGCATCGTGGCTGCACCGGGTTACACTCCCACCAGCAGTGCAGGAGGCTTCCCTTCTCTCCACCTCCTCTCTGACACTTGTTATTTCCTGTCTGCTTCCTTCTAGCCATGCTGACCATGGTGAGCTGCCATGGCCTTGCAGTTTGGATTTGCATTTTCCTGAGACTTAATGATGGTGAACAAGTTTTCATGCACCTACTGGCCCTCTTTCTGTCTTCTTCGGAGAAATCTCTGCTTCCATCTTTTGACCAGGTTTTCATTGGCTTGTTTTTTTTCTTGTGGAGACGTGCGAGTTGATTGTATCTTTGGGCTTTTCACCCCTTGTCCGATGTGTGGTTTGCAAACATCCTCTCCCAATTGTTGTGGTGTCTTAGTATTCAGTTGATGGTTTCCTTGAGTGGGCAGAAGTGTGTGCATTTGATGTGGTCCCGTTTGTTTCTTGTTTCCTTTGTTGCCCTTGCCCAGTCAGACATGCTTCTTCCCAATAGGCGGCTCAGACAGATGGCAAAGAGCACTCTGCCTAGGTCTTCTCCTACAAGGTTCACGGTTTCAAGTCTGCCATTCAATTCTTTAATCCACTTCAGGTGGTGTGTGTGCCAGGTGTAACATCATGGTGTACTCTCGTTGTGTTCCATGTGGCTGTGCAGGCTTCCCAGCACCGTTTATTGTAGAGACTCTCCTTTCTCCGCTGTCTCCACTTTGCTCCCTGGTCCAAAATGGGCTGTCCATGTAAGTTTGAGTTGGGCTCTGGGCTCTCAATTGTTTTGCATGGGTCTTCATGCCTGTTTTGGGGCCCAGACTGTGCCGTTTCGGTACCTAGCGCTTCGTCCTCTATGTTGAAATCAGAAATTGTGACACGTGCTGCTTTGTTCGTTTTCCTGAGGATTCCTTTGCCTAGTCAGGGTCTCGTGTTGCTGGCTAGAAACTTTAGGATTCTCTCTTCTTCTCTGTGGCAAATACTGCTGCAACTTTGACTGGGATTGCATGGAATCCAGAGATTCCTTACTGCGGTATGAACCTTTCAAGTGTGTTAATCCTTCCATTCCTAGATCCCTCGATATCTTTTTTTTTCTTGTGTCTTCTTGAGTTTCTTTCCCCAAAGGTTTGCTAGTTTTTGAATTAACATAGAATTCACCTGTTTTGCTAAGGTTATTCACAGAGATCCTATTCTTCGTAATGGCAAGCTCCTGTTTTTTTGTTTTTTTTTTCCTTAGCTTCAGTTTTTCTAATCTTTGCAACTTTTAATTGGTTTTGTTTTGGCACAAGTGCATTGCTGTGCTCACATCTGCTGGCAATGCTCCTGTATTTGCTGTGGAAGTGTGGCCCTGTCCAACGTCCCTTCCCATCTGCCTCTACTCTACCTCGGACGCCTGCACCAGAACAACTGAAGCAGTGGTGAGGAGGCCCAAACCGAGGATTCCACCCAGCCCATACTGGGCCACAGACCCAGAAGGTGCGGACCTCACCACTGCACCACCGGCCGGCCACTTACATGTTCAGTGGCAACGTGCAGTTGTGTGCAATGGGAGTTAAATATACTAGTGAGCCCAACTCTAGCACTGTGTAGATGAGGCTAGGTTGTTTTTCGGGTCCATTGTGATGTCAGAGGATTTGTCATAATTGTGTCTCTGAGGTCCAGCATGCTTCCTGGATACAGGTTTCAGAGCCTGCTTGGAGCAGTCTCATAACTCACCCTTCCCAGTTAGCCCATGCTTGACCTTCGCTGCCGTTTTTTGGCTTGTGAATTTCTCTGACTTTCAAACGTTCCAGCAGAGTCTGTCTAAAGACGGACATCATCTTTCATTGTGGATAATTCAGGTGTGATTTCTGTTCACCTTCCATTTTCTGGGTCCTCTTTTTCTTTTCCATAGTATACTCGTCATGGTCTTTCTCAGCTATCTCCCTTAGACATGCTTATCAGTCCGTTCTCCTTCATTCCAAGGGATTAGTTTGTATTTCTTTAATCGCTGTATGTTCTCTAGGGTGAGGTGTGAGTGCTTTCGTGACTCTTGGTTGTTGTCCTTGAATTTGCACCGGTCACTTGTAGGACTCTTGGCTATCCTAGCCTAGGTCAAACTAAGCACTGAGAACACGTGGTCATGTGGGTTGGTTTGACATCCTGAGATCAGAAACTCCAAATTCGAGGTGGTCCTGGCAACTCCCTTCACGGACACAATGTTTCCAAGACAACTTAGACAAATCGGATGAATTCCACTCTCCAGGAAAGATATTTTTCTGTCTCTTTTCCGGATTTGGGAAGTTTCGAACTTGACCCCTGATCCTTGAACGTTCCCCTAGATTCCGTCCAGATACGGGCTTACTTAATTTTTATAGGGTGTGCCATTTGTTTGCCCTACATCCTCTACCCTGGCCTGTTTATTTTTCTTGAAACACAACTGTAAAGTTCTAATTTTCGTGCAACTTCCTTACATATGGTGTCAAAACACATAATCAATAATCCTTCTACGGCAAGAGGTAGGGGGAGAGAATTTCGATGGAGGCAAACAGAGCACACTAGCCTGGGAGGGCAGCCTTCACGAAGGAACGAAGCCCTGTGGAAGAGGGTGCTTATCAGCACCCTTGTAGAGCACTTCCAAACAAAGAGACATACCCCAAGCGTGACAGGGCTCCATTCCTTCAAGGCTTCCAAGACATCTCTTGGGACACATTGCCATGTGCCCAGTGGGCCCACGTGACACCAGAGCTTCGGAAAAAGAGACTGACCTTCAAAGAATGCTATGGGCCTTGGAAAGGAGGCATCGATTCTTCTCTTCAATGTCCTCAAGACATCTTTCTTGACTTTGCATTATGCTTAAGGCACAAGGGCACTGTAGGTGTGATGAACCCCAAGTCCGGCCACTTGTTTCCAATGAAGTTGCAAGCTTGAATCAGCATGACCTCCCCATAGACTTGAATAGATGACAATGTTCTCCTCTCCGTGCCTGTCCCTCTATTCTCACTTGTGGCCTAGGGTTCCTTTCTTATCCCTTGCATCAGACTCTGTTTTATCTCTTCTAGTTTCTGTGCCTGCTTTCTGTTTGCCAAACCTGTTTCTGGGTATCTGTCCCTTTAATAGCCTAGCCTAGGCCAATCCTCAGACTGTAACCATGCGGCCACCCTGGGGGACATGTTCACCGTGATGTCATAAGGGACCTCAAAATTCGAAGTTGTCCTGACAACCTCCGTGCACACAGAGTTTCACAGCCATCTCAGACCAGTCTGACTCCTCACCCTGTCTAGGTAGGATAGTTTTCCTTTTTCTGCAATTGTTGTCAGTTTCTATCTTTCTCCTTGAACTTCGAAAGGGCTCCTACATTCTCTCTAGACACTGGTTTCACTCCTGTAAGATTATCCTGGGTTTTATCTCTTATATCTTGGGTAGATGGCAAAATGGGTGGACCTTACCCAGAAAAAGTCCTGGACTCCCTCACAAGTTGAAGTTGCCCAGGGAATGTTCTGATGCACAATGATGGTGTCATCTCGTGGCACTCTGCCAATTCCACCTTGGCAGGTCACAAGATTTCCTTCCTTCTGCCTTTGGGAAGTGTACCAGATACTTCCATAGATTGTAATATTCTTATGGTTCCTTTTCTTGTGCGTATTGATAACGTATCCTCACAATTGCTGCTTATTTATGATCTCTGCCCGCACCATACCATGAAATCTATATTTCCTAACACTACTAATGTGATATGCACTCGTAATGTGAAACAGTGAGGCCCGGGCCGCCCAAGCGGAATGTGGGCACTTACCTGCTCCACCACAGGGCCGGCCCTGAATTGTACTTTTGGACCAACCTTTTGCCTGAACTTGGGAAGACGTGGGCCTGTTTGGATTATTCGTGAAGGTGATTAGTAAGAACATCATGGACGGTAACATTTTCCGTTCGTTCATGGGTTTAGGACTGATCATGTTCTCTTCGTAGTATTCCTCTTCACCTATTTGGAATGGTCTGCCTTTCTGTAGCATCTGTAAGCATTTGGAGGTGATTTTCCATCCTTGGAAGTTCACCTTCTGTAAACTCTTTCCGCCCCCAAAGCTTTATGACATCATTCTGGACCCCTTTTTGGATTTTTGATTTGAGGTGAATTTATAGCCATGACCCTGCATTAGAACGTACTATAACTTCCAGATTCACATCCTCATTGCTTTAGACTTCTGTGTAGCTTACAACATCTTCACCAGTGTAAGACTAATCACAGGCCCTCACCACACACTTGTGCCTAATCTTCTCTTTCACCCTACGTCACCGCCCCTCTTTGCCTCTGGGAGCCCGCATACAAATGTTCAGTGCCACCTGTTGGTTAGTGCTTGCTTTTTCTTCTCCTTGTAAGTGAGATTCTATGGTATTTGAATTTCTCCCTGGGGCTTGTTACACTTCCCCTAAAACCCTCACAGCCATTCTGGTGGTCACAAATGGCTGGATTGCATCATTTGTTCCGGCTGAGTGGTATACCATTGTGTGGCTATAGCCCATCTTCCTTCTCCAATCATCCCTTGCTGGACACCAGGGTGCTTTCCAAGTCTTGGATATCAGGAGTAAGACTGTGGTGAACACAGCCATGCACATGTCTTTATGCGGTAGTCTTTCTGACTTTTTTGGATAAACAAGCGGCAGATTAATAGCTGGGTCATACGGGACATGGATACTTAAACTTCTGAGGCAGTTCCACACCTTTGGCATCGTGGCTGCACCGGGTTACACTCCCACCAGCAGTGCAGGAGGCTTCCCTTCTCTCCACCTCCTCTCTGACACTTGTTATTTCCTGTCTGCTTCCTTCTAGCCATGCTGACCATGGTGAGCTGCCATGGCCTTGCAGTTTGGATTTGCATTTTCCTGAGACTTAATGATGGTGAACAAGTTTTCATGCACCTACTGGCCCTCTTTCTGTCTTCTTCGGAGAAATCTCTGCTTCCATCTTTTGACCAGGTTTTCATTGGCTTGTTTTTTTTCTTGTGGAGACGTGCGAGTTGATTGTATCTTTGGGCTTTTCACCCCTTGTCCGATGTGTGGTTTGCAAACATCCTCTCCCAATTGTTGTGGTGTCTTAGTATTCAGTTGATGGTTTCCTTGAGTGGGCAGAAGTGTGTGCATTTGATGTGGTCCCGTTTGTTTCTTGTTTCCTTTGTTGCCCTTGCCCAGTCAGACATGCTTCTTCCCAATAGGCGGCTCAGACAGATGGCAAAGAGCACTCTGCCTAGGTCTTCTCCTACAAGGTTCACGGTTTCAAGTCTGCCATTCAATTCTTTAATCCACTTCAGGTGGTGTGTGTGCCAGGTGTAACATCATGGTGTACTCTCGTTGTGTTCCATGTGGCTGTGCAGGCTTCCCAGCACCGTTTATTGTAGAGACTCTCCTTTCTCCGCTGTCTCCACTTGGCTCCCTGGTCCAAAATGGGCTGTCCATGTAAGTTTGAGTTGGGCTCTGGGCTCTCAATTGTTTTGCATGGGTCTTCATGCCTGTTTTGGGGCCCAGACTGTGCCGTTTCGGTACCTAGCGCTTCGTCCTCTATGTTGAAATCAGAAATTGTGACACGTGCTGCTTTGTTCGTTTTCCTGAGGATTCCTTTGCCTAGTCAGGGTCTCGTGTTGCTGGCTAGAAACTTTAGGATTCTCTCTTCTTCTCTGTGGCAAATACTGCTGCAACTTTGACTGGGATTGCATGGAATCCAGAGATTCCTTACTGCGGTATGAACCTTTCAAGTGTGTTAATCCTTCCATTCCTAGATCCCTCGATATCTTTTTTTTTCTTGTGTCTTCTTGAGTTTCTTTCCCCAAAGGTTTGCTAGTTTTTGAATTAACATAGAATTCACCTGTTTTGCTAAGGTTATTCACAGAGATCCTATTCTTCGTAATGGCAAGCTCCTGTTTTTTTGTTTTTTTTTTCCTTAGCTTCAGTTTTTCTATTCTTTGCAACTTTTAATTGGTTTTGTTTTGGCACAAGTGCATTGCTGTGCTCACATCTGCTGGCAATGCTCCTGTATTTGCTGTGGAAGTCTGGCCCTGTCCAACGTCCCTTCCCATCTGCCTCTACTCTACCTCGGACGCCTGCACCAGAACAACTGAAGCAGTGGTGAGGAGGCCCAAACCGAGGATTCCACCCAGCCCATACTGGGCCACAGACCCAGAAGGTGCGGACCTCACCACTGCACCACCGGCCGGCCACTTACATGTTCAGTGGCAACGTGCAGTTGAGTGCAATGGGAGTTAAATATACTAGTGAGCCCAACTCTAGCACTGTGTAGATGAGGCTAGGTTGTTTTTCGGGTCCATTGTGATGTCAGAGGATTTGTCATAATTGTGTCTCTGAGGTCCAGCATGCTTCCTGGATACAGGTTTCAGAGCCTGCTTGGAGCAGTCTCATAACTCACCCTTCCCAGTTAGCCCATGCTTGACCTTCGCTGCCGTTTTTTGGCTTGTGAATTTCTCTGACTTTCAAACGTTCCAGCAGAGTCTGTCTAAAGACGGACATCATCTTTCATTGTGGATAATTCAGGTGTGATTTCTGTTCACCTTCCATTTTCTGGGTCCTCTTTTTCTTTTCCATAGTATACTCGTCATGGTCTTTCTCAGCTATCTCCCTTAGACATGCTTATCAGTCCGTTCTCCTTCATTCCAAGGGATTAGTTTGTATTTCTTTAATCGCTGTATGTTCTCTAGGGTGAGGTGTGAGTGCTTTCGTGACTCTTGGTTGTTGTCCTTGAATTTGCACCGGTCACTTGTAGGACTCTTGGCTATCCTAGCCTAGGTCAAACTAAGCACTGAGAACACGTGGTCATGTGGGTTGGTTTGACATCCTGAGATCAGAAACTCCAAATTCGAGGTGGTCCTGGCAACTCCCTTCACGGACACAATGTTTCCAAGACAACTTAGACAAATCGGATGAATTCCACTCTCCAGGAAAGATATTTTTCTGTCTCTTTTCCGGATTTGGGAAGTTTCGAACTTGACCCCTGATCCTTGAACGTTCCCCTAGATTCCGTCCAGATACGGGCTTACTTAATTTTTATAGGGTGTGCCATTTGTTTGCCCTACATCCTCTACCCTGGCCTGTTTATTTTTCTTGAAACACAACTGTAAAGTTCTAATTTTCGTGCAACTTCCTTACATATGGTGTCAAAACACATAATCAATAATCCTTCTACGGCAAGAGGTAGGGGGAGAGAATTTCGATGGAGGCAAACAGAGCACACTAGCCTGGGAGGGCAGCCTTCACGAAGGAACGAAGCCCTGTGGAAGAGGGTGCTTATCAGCACCCTTGTAGAGCACTTCCAAACAAAGAGACATACCCCAAGCGTGACAGGGCTCCATTCCTTCAAGGCTTCCAAGACATCTCTTGGGACACATTGCCATGTGCCCAGTGGGCCCACGTGACACCAGAGCTTCGGAAAAAGAGACTGACCTTCAAAGAATGCTATGGGCCTTGGAAAGGAGGCATCGATTCTTCTCTTCAATGTCCTCAAGACATCTTTCTTGACTTTGCATTATGCTTAAGGCACAAGGGCACTGTAGGTGTGATGAACGCCAAGTCCGGCCACTTGTTTCCAATGAAGTTGCAAGCTTGAATCAGCATGACCTCCCCATAGACTTGAATAGATGACAATGTTCTCCTCTCCGTGCCTGTCCCTCTATTCTCACTTGTGGCCTAGGGTTCCTTTCTTATCCCTTGCATCAGACTCTGTTTTATCTCTTCTAGTTTCTGTGCCTGCTTTCTGTTTGCCAAACCTGTTTCTGGGTATCTGTCCCTTTAATAGCCTAGCCTAGGCCAATCCTCAGACTGTAACCATGCGGCCACCCTGGGGGACATGTTCACCGTGATGTCATAAGCGACCTCAAAATTCGAAGTTGTCCTGACAACCTCCGTGCACACAGAGTTTCACAGCCATCTCAGACCAGTCTGACTCCTCACCCTGTCTAGGTAGGATAGTTTTCCTTTTTCTGCAATTGTTGTCAGTTTCTATCTTTCTCCTTGAACTTCGAAAGGGCTCCTACATTCTCTCTAGACACTGGTTTCACTCCTGTAAGATTATCCTGGGTTTTATCTCTTATATCTTGGGTAGATGGCAAAATGGGTGGACCTTACCCAGAAAAAGTCCTGGACTCCCTCACAAGTTGAAGTTGCCCAGGGAATGTTCTGATGCACAATGATGGTGTCATCTCGTGGCACTCTGCCAATTCCACCTTGGCAGGTCACAAGTTTTCCTTCCTTCTGCCTTTGGGAAGTGTACCAGATACTTCCATAGATTGTAATATTCTTATGGTTCCTTTTCTTGTGCGTATTGATAACGTATCCTCACAATTGCTGCTTATTTATGATCTCTGCCCGCACCATACCATGAAATCTATATTTCCTAACACTACTAATGTGATATGCACTCGTAATGTGAAACAGTGAGGCCCGGGCCGCCCAAGCGGAATGTGGGCACTTACCTGCTCCACCACAGGGCCGGCCCTGAATTGTACTTTTGGACCAACCTTTTGCCTGAACTTGGGAAGACGTGGGCCTGTTTGGATTATTCGTGAAGGTGATTAGTAATAACATCATGGACGGTAACATTTTCCGTTCGTTCATGGGTTTAGGACTGATCATGTTCTCTTCGTAGTATTCCTCTTCACCTATTTGGAATGGTCTGCCTTTCTGTAGCATCTGTAAGCATTTGGAGGTGATTTTCCATCCTTGGAAGTTCACCTTCTGTAAACTCTTTCCGCCCCCAAAGCTTTATGACATCATTCTGGACCCCTTTTTGGATTTTTGATTTGAGGTGAATTTATAGCCATGACCCTGCATTAGAACGTACTATAACTTCCAGATTCACATCCTCATTGCTTTAGACTTCTGTGTAGCTTACAACATCTTCACCAGTGTAAGACTAATCACAGGCCCTCACCACACACTTGTGCCTAATCTTCTCTTTCACCCTACGTCACCGCCCCTCTTTGCCTCTGGGAGCCCGCATACAAATGTTCAGTGCCACCTGTTGGTTAGTGCTTGCTTTTTCTTCTCCTTGTAAGTGAGATTCTATGGTATTTGAATTTCTCCCTGGGGCTTGTTACACTTCCCCTAAAACCCTCACAGCCATTCTGGTGGTCACAAATGGCTGGATTGCATCATTTGTTCCGGCTGAGTGGTATACCATTGTGTGGCTATAGCCCATCTTCCTTCTCCAATCATCCCTTGCTGGACACCAGGGTGCTTTCCAAGTCTTGGATATCAGGAGTAAGACTGTGGTGAACACAGCCATGCACATGTCTTTATGCGGTAGTCTTTCTGACTTTTTTGGATAAACAAGCGGCAGATTAATAGCTGGGTCATACGGGACATGGATACTTAAACTTCTGAGGCAGTTCCACACCTTTGGCATCGTGGCTGCACCGGGTTACACTCCCACCAGCAGTGCAGGAGGCTTCCCTTCTCTCCACCTCCTCTCTGACACTTGTTATTTCCTGTCTGCTTCCTTCTAGCCATGCTGACCACGGTGAGCTGCCATGGCCTTGCAGTTTGGATTTGCATTTTCCTGAGACTTAATGATGGTGAACAAGTTTTCATGCACCTACTGGCCCTCTTTCTGTCTTCTTCGGAGAAATCTCTGCTTCCATCTTTTGACCAGGTTTTCATTGGCTTGTTTTTTTTCTTGTGGAGACGTGCGAGTTGATTGTATCTTTGGGCTTTTCACCCCTTGTCCGATGTGTGGTTTGCAAACATCCTCTCCCAATTGTTGTGGTGTCTTAGTATTCAGTTGATGGTTTCCTTGAGTGGGCAGAAGTGTGTGCATTTGATGTGGTCCCGTTTGTTTCTTGTTTCCTTTGTTGCCCTTGCCCAGTCAGACATGCTTCTTCCCAATAGGCGGCTCAGACAGATGGCAAAGAGCACTCTGCCTAGGTCTTCTCCTACAAGGTTCACGGTTTCAAGTCTGCCATTCAATTCTTTAATCCACTTCAGGTGGTGTGTGTGCCAGGTGTAACATCATGGTGTACTCTCGTTGTGTTCCATGTGGCTGTGCAGGCTTCCCAGCACCGTTTATTGTAGAGACTCTCCTTTCTCCGCTGTCTCCACTTGGCTCCCTGGTCCAAAATGGGCTGTCCATGTAAGTTTGAGTTGGGCTCTGGGCTCTCAATTGTTTTGCATGGGTCTTCATGCCTGTTTTGGGGCCCAGACTGTGCCGTTTCGGTACCTAGCGCTTCGTCCTCTATGTTGAAATCAGAAATTGTGACACGTGCTGCTTTGTTCGTTTTCCTGAGGATTCCTTTGCCTAGTCAGGGTCTCGTGTTGCTGGCTAGAAACTTTAGGATTCTCTCTTCTTCTCTGTGGCAAATACTGCTGCAACTTTGACTGGGATTGCATGGAATCCAGAGATTCCTTACTGCGGTATGAACCTTTCAAGTGTGTTAATCCTTCCATTCCTAGATCCCTCGATATCTTTTTTTTTCTTGTGTCTTCTTGAGTTTCTTTCCCCAAAGGTTTGCTAGTTTTTGAATTAACATAGAATTCACCTGTTTTGCTAAGGTTATTCACAGAGATCCTATTCTTCGTAATGGCAAGCTCCTGTTTTTTTGTTTTTTTTTTCCTTAGCTTCAGTTTTTCTAATCTTTGCAACTTTTAATTGGTTTTGTTTTGGCACAAGTGCATTGCTGTGCTCACATCTGCTGGCAATGCTCCTGTATTTGCTGTGGAAGTGTGGCCCTGTCCAACGTCCCTTCCCATCTGCCTCTACTCTACCTCGGACGCCTGCACCAGAACAACTGAAGCAGTGGTGAGGAGGCCCAAACCGAGGATTCCACCCAGCCCATACTGGGCCACAGACCCAGAAGGTGCGGACCTCACCACTGCACCACCGGCCGGCCACTTACATGTTCAGTGGCAACGTGCAGTTGTGTGCAATGGGAGTTAAATATACTAGTGAGCCCAACTCTAGCACTGTGTAGATGAGGCTAGGTTGTTTTTCGGGTCCATTGTGATGTCAGAGGATTTGTCATAATTGTGTCTCTGAGGTCCAGCATGCTTCCTGGATACAGGTTTCAGAGCCTGCTTGGAGCAGTCTCATAACTCACCCTTCCCAGTTAGCCCATGCTTGACCTTCGCTGCCGTTTTTTGGCTTGTGAATTTCTCTGACTTTCAAACGTTCCAGCAGAGTCTGTCTAAAGACGGACATCATCTTTCATTGTGGATAATTCAGGTGTGATTTCTGTTCACCTTCCATTTTCTGGGTCCTCTTTTTCTTTTCCATAGTATACTCGTCATGGTCTTTCTCAGCTATCTCCCTTAGACATGCTTATCAGTCCGTTCTCCTTCATTCCAAGGGATTAGTTTGTATTTCTTTAATCGCTGTATGTTCTCTAGGGTGAGGTGTGAGTGCTTTCGTGACTCTTGGTTGTTGTCCTTGAATTTGCACCGGTCACTTGTAGGACTCTTGGCTATCCTAGCCTAGGTCAAACTAAGCACTGAGAACACGTGGTCATGTGGGTTGGTTTGACATCCTGAGATCAGAAACTCCAAATTCGAGGTGGTCCTGGCAACTCCCTTCACGGACACAATGTTTCCAAGACAACTTAGACAAATCGGATGAATTCCACTCTCCAGGAAAGATATTTTTCTGTCTCTTTTCCGGATTTGGGAAGTTTCGAACTTGACCCCTGATCCTTGAACGTTCCCCTAGATTCCGTCCAGATACGGGCTTACTTAATTTTTATAGGGTGTGCCATTTGTTTGCCCTACATCCTCTACCCTGGCCTGTTTATTTTTCTTGAAACACAACTGTAAAGTTCTAATTTTCGTGCAACTTCCTTACATATGGTGTCAAAACACATAATCAATAATCCTTCTACGGCAAGAGGTAGGGGGAGAGAATTTCGATGGAGGCAAACAGAGCACACTAGCCTGGGAGGGCAGCCTTCACGAAGGAACGAAGCCCTGTGGAAGAGGGTGCTTATCAGCACCCTTGTAGAGCACTTCCAAACAAAGAGACATACCCCAAGCGTGACAGGGCTCCATTCCTTCAAGGCTTCCAAGACATCTCTTGGGACACATTGCCATGTGCCCAGTGGGCCCACGTGACACCAGAGCTTCGGAAAAAGAGACTGACCTTCAAAGAATGCTATGGGCCTTGGAAAGGAGGCATCGATTCTTCTCTTCAATGTCCTCAAGACATCTTTCTTGACTTTGCATTATGCTTAAGGCACAAGGGCACTGTAGGTGTGATGAACGCCAAGTCCGGCCACTTGTTTCCAATGAAGTTGCAAGCTTGAATCAGCATGACCTCCCCATAGACTTGAATAGATGACAATGTTCTCCTCTCCGTGCCTGTCCCTCTATTCTCACTTGTGGCCTAGGGTTCCTTTCTTATCCCTTGCATCAGACTCTGTTTTATCTCTTCTAGTTTCTGTGCCTGCTTTCTGTTTGCCAAACCTGTTTCTGGGTATCTGTCCCTTTAATAGCCTAGCCTAGGCCAATCCTCAGACTGTAACCATGCGGCCACCCTGGGGGACATGTTCACCGTGATGTCATAAGCGACCTCAAAATTCGAAGTTGTCCTGACAACCTCCGTGCACACAGAGTTTCACAGCCATCTCAGACCAGTCTGACTCCTCACCCTGTCTAGGTAGGATAGTTTTCCTTTTTCTGCAATTGTTGTCAGTTTCTATCTTTCTCCTTGAACTTCGAAAGGGCTCCTACATTCTCTCTAGACACTGGTTTCACTCCTGTAAGATTATCCTGGGTTTTATCTCTTATATCTTGGGTAGATGGCAAAATGGGTGGACCTTACCCAGAAAAAGTCCTGGACTCCCTCACAAGTTGAAGTTGCCCAGGGAATGTTCTGATGCACAATGATGGTGTCATCTCGTGGCACTCTGCCAATTCCACCTTGGCAGGTCACAAGTTTTCCTTCCTTCTGCCTTTGGGAAGTGTACCAGATACTTCCATAGATTGTAATATTCTTATGGTTCCTTTTCTTGTGCGTATTGATAACGTATCCTCACAATTGCTGCTTATTTATGATCTCTGCCCGCACCATACCATGAAATCTATATTTCCTAACACTACTAATGTGATATGCACTCGTAATGTGAAACAGTGAGGCCCGGGCCGCCCAAGCGGAATGTGGGCACTTACCTGCTCCACCACAGGGCCGGCCCTGAATTGTACTTTTGGACCAACCTTTTGCCTGAACTTGGGAAGACGTGGGCCTGTTTGGATTATTCGTGAAGGTGATTAGTAATAACATCATGGACGGTAACATTTTCCGTTCGTTCATGGGTTTAGGACTGATCATGTTCTCTTCGTAGTATTCCTCTTCACCTATTTGGAATGGTCTGCCTTTCTGTAGCATCTGTAAGCATTTGGAGGTGATTTTCCATCCTTGGAAGTTCACCTTCTGTAAACTCTTTCCGCCCCCAAAGCTTTATGACATCATTCTGGACCCCTTTTTGGATTTTTGATTTGAGGTGAATTTATAGCCATGACCCTGCATTAGAACGTACTATAACTTCCAGATTCACATCCTCATTGCTTTAGACTTCTGTGTAGCTTACAACATCTTCACCAGTGTAAGACTAATCACAGGCCCTCACCACACACTTGTGCCTAATCTTCTCTTTCACCCTACGTCACCGCCCCTCTTTGCCTCTGGGAGCCCGCATACAAATGTTCAGTGCCACCTGTTGGTTAGTGCTTGCTTTTTCTTCTCCTTGTAAGTGAGATTCTATGGTATTTGAATTTCTCCCTGGGGCTTGTTACACTTCCCCTAAAACCCTCACAGCCATTCTGGTGGTCACAAATGGCTGGATTGCATCATTTGTTCCGGCTGAGTGGTATACCATTGTGTGGCTATAGCCCATCTTCCTTCTCCAATCATCCCTTGCTGGACACCAGGGTGCTTTCCAAGTCTTGGATATCAGGAGTAAGACTGTGGTGAACACAGCCATGCACATGTCTTTATGCGGTAGTCTTTCTGACTTTTTTGGATAAACAAGCGGCAGATTAATAGCTGGGTCATACGGGACATGGATACTTAAACTTCTGAGGCAGTTCCACACCTTTGGCATCGTGGCTGCACCGGGTTACACTCCCACCAGCAGTGCAGGAGGCTTCCCTTCTCTCCACCTCCTCTCTGACACTTGTTATTTCCTGTCTGCTTCCTTCTAGCCATGCTGACCACGGTGAGCTGCCATGGCCTTGCAGTTTGGATTTGCATTTTCCTGAGACTTAATGATGGTGAACAAGTTTTCATGCACCTACTGGCCCTCTTTCTGTCTTCTTCGGAGAAATCTCTGCTTCCATCTTTTGACCAGGTTTTCATTGGCTTGTTTTTTTTCTTGTGGAGACGTGCGAGTTGATTGTATCTTTGGGCTTTTCACCCCTTGTCCGATGTGTGGTTTGCAAACATCCTCTCCCAATTGTTGTGGTGTCTTAGTATTCAGTTGATGGTTTCCTTGAGTGGGCAGAAGTGTGTGCATTTGATGTGGTCCCGTTTGTTTCTTGTTTCCTTTGTTGCCCTTGCCCAGTCAGACATGCTTCTTCCCAATAGGCGGCTCAGACAGATGGCAAAGAGCACTCTGCCTAGGTCTTCTCCTACAAGGTTCACGGTTTCAAGTCTGCCATTCAATTCTTTAATCCACTTCAGGTGGTGTGTGTGCCAGGTGTAACATCATGGTGTACTCTCGTTGTGTTCCATGTGGCTGTGCAGGCTTCCCAGCACCGTTTATTGTAGAGACTCTCCTTTCTCCGCTGTCTCCACTTGGCTCCCTGGTCCAAAATGGGCTGTCCATGTAAGTTTGAGTTGGGCTCTGGGCTCTCAATTGTTTTGCATGGGTCTTCATGCCTGTTTTGGGGCCCAGACTGTGCCGTTTCGGTACCTAGCGCTTCGTCCTCTATGTTGAAATCAGAAATTGTGACACGTGCTGCTTTGTTCGTTTTCCTGAGGATTCCTTTGCCTAGTCAGGGTCTCGTGTTGCTGGCTAGAAACTTTAGGATTCTCTCTTCTTCTCTGTGGCAAATACTGCTGCAACTTTGACTGGGATTGCATGGAATCCAGAGATTCCTTACTGCGGTATGAACCTTTCAAGTGTGTTAATCCTTCCATTCCTAGATCCCTCGATATCTTTTTTTTTCTTGTGTCTTCTTGAGTTTCTTTCCCCAAAGGTTTGCTAGTTTTTGAATTAACATAGAATTCACCTGTTTTGCTAAGGTTATTCACAGAGATCCTATTCTTCGTAATGGCAAGCTCCTGTTTTTTTGTTTTTTTTTTCCTTAGCTTCAGTTTTTCTAATCTTTGCAACTTTTAATTGGTTTTGTTTTGGCACAAGTGCATTGCTGTGCTCACATCTGCTGGCAATGCTCCTGTATTTGCTGTGGAAGTGTGGCCCTGTCCAACGTCCCTTCCCATCTGCCTCTACTCTACCTCGGACGCCTGCACCAGAACAACTGAAGCAGTGGTGAGGAGGCCCAAACCGAGGATTCCACCCAGCCCATACTGGGCCACAGACCCAGAAGGTGCGGACCTCACCACTGCACCACCGGCCGGCCACTTACATGTTCAGTGGCAACGTGCAGTTGTGTGCAATGGGAGTTAAATATACTAGTGAGCCCAACTCTAGCACTGTGTAGATGAGGCTAGGTTGTTTTTCGGGTCCATTGTGATGTCAGAGGATTTGTCATAATTGTGTCTCTGAGGTCCAGCATGCTTCCTGGATACAGGTTTCAGAGCCTGCTTGGAGCAGTCTCATAACTCACCCTTCCCAGTTAGCCCATGCTTGACCTTCGCTGCCGTTTTTTGGCTTGTGAATTTCTCTGACTTTCAAACGTTCCAGCAGAGTCTGTCTAAAGACGGACATCATCTTTCATTGTGGATAATTCAGGTGTGATTTCTGTTCACCTTCCATTTTCTGGGTCCTCTTTTTCTTTTCCATAGTATACTCGTCATGGTCTTTCTCAGCTATCTCCCTTAGACATGCTTATCAGTCCGTTCTCCTTCATTCCAAGGGATTAGTTTGTATTTCTTTAATCGCTGTATGTTCTCTAGGGTGAGGTGTGAGTGCTTTCGTGACTCTTGGTTGTTGTCCTTGAATTTGCACCGGTCACTTGTAGGACTCTTGGCTATCCTAGCCTAGGTCAAACTAAGCACTGAGAACACGTGGTCATGTGGGTTGGTTTGACATCCTGAGATCAGAAACTCCAAATTCGAGGTGGTCCTGGCAACTCCCTTCACGGACACAATGTTTCCAAGACAACTTAGACAAATCGGATGAATTCCACTCTCCAGGAAAGATATTTTTCTGTCTCTTTTCCGGATTTGGGAAGTTTCGAACTTGACCCCTGATCCTTGAACGTTCCCCTAGATTCCGTCCAGATACGGGCTTACTTAATTTTTATAGGGTGTGCCATTTGTTTGCCCTACATCCTCTACCCTGGCCTGTTTATTTTTCTTGAAACACAACTGTAAAGTTCTAATTTTCGTGCAACTTCCTTACATATGGTGTCAAAACACATAATCAATAATCCTTCTACGGCAAGAGGTAGGGGGAGAGAATTTCGATGGAGGCAAACAGAGCACACTAGCCTGGGAGGGCAGCCTTCACGAAGGAACGAAGCCCTGTGGAAGAGGGTGCTTATCAGCACCCTTGTAGAGCACTTCCAAACAAAGAGACATACCCCAAGCGTGACAGGGCTCCATTCCTTCAAGGCTTCCAAGACATCTCTTGGGACACATTGCCATGTGCCCAGTGGGCCCACGTGACACCAGAGCTTCGGAAAAAGAGACTGACCTTCAAAGAATGCTATGGGCCTTGGAAAGGAGGCATCGATTCTTCTCTTCAATGTCCTCAAGACATCTTTCTTGACTTTGCATTATGCTTAAGGCACAAGGGCACTGTAGGTGTGATGAACGCCAAGTCCGGCCACTTGTTTCCAATGAAGTTGCAAGCTTGAATCAGCATGACCTCCCCATAGACTTGAATAGATGACAATGTTCTCCTCTCCGTGCCTGTCCCTCTATTCTCACTTGTGGCCTAGGGTTCCTTTCTTATCCCTTGCATCAGACTCTGTTTTATCTCTTCTAGTTTCTGTGCCTGCTTTCTGTTTGCCAAACCTGTTTCTGGGTATCTGTCCCTTTAATAGCCTAGCCTAGGCCAATCCTCAGACTGTAACCATGCGGCCACCCTGGGGGACATGTTCACCGTGATGTCATAAGCGACCTCAAAATTCGAAGTTGTCCTGACAACCTCCGTGCACACAGAGTTTCACAGCCATCTCAGACCAGTCTGACTCCTCACCCTGTCTAGGTAGGATAGTTTTCCTTTTTCTGCAATTGTTGTCAGTTTCTATCTTTCTCCTTGAACTTCGAAAGGGCTCCTACATTCTCTCTAGACACTGGTTTCACTCCTGTAAGATTATCCTGGGTTTTATCTCTTATATCTTGGGTAGATGGCAAAATGGGTGGACCTTACCCAGAAAAAGTCCTGGACTCCCTCACAAGTTGAAGTTGCCCAGGGAATGTTCTGATGCACAATGATGGTGTCATCTCGTGGCACTCTGCCAATTCCACCTTGGCAGGTCACAAGTTTTCCTTCCTTCTGCCTTTGGGAAGTGTACCAGATACTTCCATAGATTGTAATATTCTTATGGTTCCTTTTCTTGTGCGTATTGATAACGTATCCTCACAATTGCTGCTTATTTATGATCTCTGCCCGCACCATACCATGAAATCTATATTTCCTAACACTACTAATGTGATATGCACTCGTAATGTGAAACAGTGAGGCCCGGGCCGCCCAAGCGGAATGTGGGCACTTACCTGCTCCACCACAGGGCCGGCCCTGAATTGTACTTTTGGACCAACCTTTTGCCTGAACTTGGGAAGACGTGGGCCTGTTTGGATTATTCGTGAAGGTGATTAGTAATAACATCATGGACGGTAACATTTTCCGTTCGTTCATGGGTTTAGGACTGATCATGTTCTCTTCGTAGTATTCCTCTTCACCTATTTGGAATGGTCTGCCTTTCTGTAGCATCTGTAAGCATTTGGAGGTGATTTTCCATCCTTGGAAGTTCACCTTCTGTAAACTCTTTCCGCCCCCAAAGCTTTATGACATCATTCTGGACCCCTTTTTGGATTTTTGATTTGAGGTGAATTTATAGCCATGACCCTGCATTAGAACGTACTATAACTTCCAGATTCACATCCTCATTGCTTTAGACTTCTGTGTAGCTTACATCATCTTCACCAGTGTAAGACTAATCACAGGCCCTCACCACACACTTGTGCCTAATCTTCTCTTTCACCCTCCGTCACTGCCCCTCTTTGCCTCTGGGAGCCCGCATACAAATGTTCAGTGCCACCTGTTGGTTAGTGCTTGCTTTTTCTCCTCCTTGTAAGTGAGATTCTATGGTATTTGAATTTCTCACTGGGGCTTGTTACACTTCCCCTAAAACCCTCACAGCCATTCTGGTGGTCACAAATGGCTGGATTGCATCAATTGTTCCGGCTGAGTGGTATACCATTGTGTGGCTATAGCCCATCTTCCTTCTCCAATCATCCCTTGCTGGACACCAGGGTGCTTTCCAAGTCTTGGATATCAGGAGTAAGACTGTGGTGAACACAGCCATGCACATGTCTTTATGCGGTAGTCTTTCTGACTTTTTTGGATAAACAAGCGGCAGATTAATAGCTGGGTCATACGGGACATGGATACTTAGATTTCTGAGGCAGTTCCACACCTTTGGCATCGTGGCTGCACCGGGTTACACTCCCACCAGCAGTGCAGGAGGCTTCCCTTCTCTCCACCTCCTCTCTGACACTTGTTATTTCCTGTCTGCTTCCTTCTAGCCATGCTGACCACAGTGAGCTGCCATGGCCTTGCAGTTTGGATTTGCATTTTCCTGAGACTTAATGATGGTGAACAAGTTTTCATGCACCTACTGGCCCTCTTTCTGTCTTCTTCGGAGAAATCTCTGCTTCCATCTTTTGACCAGGTTTTCATTGGCTTGTTTTTTTTCTTGTGGAGACGTGCGAGTTGATTGTATCTTTGGGCTTTTCACCCCTTGTCCGATGTGTGGTTTGCAAACATCCTCTCCCAATTGTTGTGGTGTCTTAGTATTCAGTTGATGGTTTCCTTGCGTGGGCAGAAGTGTGTGCATTTGATGTGGTCCCGTTTGTTTCTTGTTTCCTTTGTTGCCCTTGCCCAGTCAGACATGCTTCTTCCCAATAGGCGGCTCAGACAGATGGCAAAGAGCACTCTGCCTAGGTCTTCTCCTACAAGGTTCACGGTTTCAAGTCTGCCATTCAAGGCTTTAATCCATTTCAGGTGGTGTGTGTGCCAGGTGTAACATCATGGTGTACTCTCGTTGTGTTCCATGTGGCTGTGCAGGCTTCCCAGCACCGTTTATTGTAGAGACTCTCCTTTCTCCGCTGTCTCCACTTGGCTCCCTGGTCCAAAATGGGCTGTCCATGTAAGTTTGAGTTGGGCTCTGGGCTCTCAATTGTTTTGCATGGGTCTTCATGCCTGTTTTGGGGCCCAGACTGTGCCGTTTCGGTACCTAGCGCTTCGTCCTCTATGTTGAAATCAGAAATTGTGACACGTGCTGCTTTGTTCGTTTTCCTGAGGATTCCTTTGCCTAGTCAGGGTCTCGTGTTGCTGGCTAGAAACTTTAGGATTCTCTCTTCTTCTCTGTGGCAAATACTGCTGCAACTTTGACTGGGATTGCATGGAATCCAGAGATTCCTTACTGCGGTATGAACCTTTCAAGTGTGTTAATCCTTCCATTCCTAGATCCCTCGATATCTTTTTTTTTCTTGTGTCTTCTTGAGTTTCTTTCCCCAAAGGTTTGCTAGTTTTTGAATTAACATAGAATTCACCTGTTTTGCTAAGGTTATTCACAGAGATCCTATTCTTCGTAATGGCAAGCTCCTGTTTTTTGTTTTTTATTTCCTTAGCTTCAGTTTTTCTAATCTTTGCAACTTTTAATTGGTTTTGTTTTGGCACAAGTGCATTGCTGTGCTCACATCTGCTGGCAATGCTCCTGTATTTGCTGTGGAAGTGTGGCCCTGTCCAACGTCCCTTCCCATCTGCCTCTACTCTACCTCGGACGCCTGCACCAGAACAACTGAAGCAGTGGTGAGGAGGCCCAAACCGAGGATTCCACCCAGCCCATACTGGGCCACAGACCCAGAAGGTGCGGACCTCACCACTGCACCACCGGCCGGCCACTTACATGTTCAGTGGCAACGTGCAGTTGTGTGCAATGGGAGTTAAATATACTAGTGAGCCCAACTCTAGCACTGTGTAGATGAGGCTAGGTTGTTTTTCGGGTCCATTGTGATGTCAGAGGATTTGTCATAATTGTGTCTCTGAGGTCCAGCATGCTTCCTGGATACAGGTTTCAGAGCCTGCTTGGAGCAGTCTCATAACTCACCCTTCCCAGTTAGCCCATGCTTGACCTTCGCTGCCGTTTTTTGGCTTGTGAATTTCTCTGACTTTCAAACGTTCCAGCAGAGTCTGTCTAAAGACGGACATCATCTTTCATTGTGGATAATTCAGGTGTGATTTCTGTTCACCTTCCATTTTCTGGGTCCTCTTTTTCTTTTCCATAGTATACTCGTCATGGTCTTTCTCAGCTATCTCCCTTAGACATGCTTATCAGTCCGTTCTCCTTCATTCCAAGGGATTAGTTTGTATTTCTTTAATCGCTGTATGTTCTCTAGGGTGAGGTGTGAGTGCTTTCGTGACTCTTGGTTGTTGTCCTTGAATTTGCACCGGTCACTTGTAGGACTCTTGGCTACCCTAGCCTAGGTCAAACTAAGCACTGAGAACACGTGGTCATGTGGGTTGGTTTGACATCCTGAGATCAGAAACTCCAAATTCGAGGTGGTCCTGGCAACCCCCTTCACGGACACAATGTTTCCAAGACAGCTTAGACAAATCGGATGAATTCCACTCTCCAGGAAAGATATTTTTCTGTCTCTTTTCCGGATTTGGGAAGTTTCGAACTTGACCCCTGATCCTTGAACGTTCCCCTAGATTCCGTCCAGATACGGGCTTACTTAATTTTTATAGGGTGTGCCATTTGTTTGCCCTACATCCTCTACCCTGGCCTGTTTATTTTTCTTGAAACACAACTGTAAAGTTCTAATTTTCGTGCAACTTCCTTACATATGGTGTCAAAACACATAATCAATAATCCTTCTACGGCAAGAGGTAGGGGGAGAGAATTTCGATGGAGGCAAACAGAGCACACTAGCCTGGGAGGGCAGCCTTCACGAAGGAACGAAGCCCTGTGGAAGAGGGTGCTTTTCAGCACCCTTGTAGAGCACTTCCAAACAAAGAGACATACCCCAAGCGTGACAGGGCTCCATTCCTTCAAGGCTTCCAAGACATCTCTTGGGACACATTACCATGTGCCCAGTGGGCCCACGTGACACCAGAGCTTCGGAAAAAGAGACTGACCTGCAAAGAATGCTATGGGCCTTGGAAAGGAGGCATCGATTCTTCTCTTCAATGTCCTCAAGACATCTTTCTTGACTTTGCATTATGCTTAAGGCACAAGGGCACTGTAGGTGTGATGAACGCCAAGTCCGGCCACTTGTTTCCAATGAAGTTGCAAGCTTGAATCAGCATGACCTCCCCATAGACTTGAATAGATGACAATGTTCTCCTCTCCGTGCCTGTCCCTCTATTCTCACTTGTGGCCTAGGGTTCCTTTCTTATCCCTTGCATCAGACTCTGTTTTATCTCTTCTAGTTTCTGTGCCTGCTTTCTGTTTGCCAAACCTGTTTCTGGGTATCTGTCCCTTTAATAGCCTAGCCTAGGCCAATCCTCAGACTGTAACCATGCGGCCACCCTGGGGGACATGTTCACCGTGATGTCATAAGCGACCTCAAAATTCGAAGTTGTCCTGACAACCTCCGTGCACACAGAGTTTCACAGCCATCTCAGACCAGTCTGACTCCTCACCCTGTCTAGGTAGGATAGTTTTCCTTTTTCTGCAATTGTTGTCAGTTTCTATCTTTCTCCTTGAACTTCGAAAGGGCTCCTACATTCTCTCTAGACACTGGTTTCACTCCTGTAAGATTATCCTGGGTTTTATCTCTTATATCTTGGGTAGATGGCAAAATGGGTGGACCTTACCCAGAAAAAGTCCTGGACTCCCTCACAAGTTGAAGTTGCCCAGGGAATGTTCTGATGCACAATGATGGTGTCATCTCGTGGCACTCTGCCAATTCCACCTTGGCAGGTCACAAGTTTTCCTTCCTTCTGCCTTTGGGAAGTGTACCAGATACTTCCATAGATTGTAATATTCTTATGGTTCCTTTTCTTGTGCGTATTGATAACGTATCCTCACAATTGCTGCTTATTTATGATCTCTGCCCGCACCATACCATGAAATCTATATTTCCTAACACTACTAATGTGATATGCACTCGTAATGTGAAACAGTGAGGCCCGGGCCGCCCAAGCGGAATGTGGGCACTTACCTGCTCCACCACAGGGCCGGCCCTGAATTGTACTTTTGGACCAACCTTTTGCCTGAACTTGGGAAGACGTGGGCCTGTTTGGATTATTCGTGAAGGTGATTAGTAATAACATCATGGACGGTAACATTTTCCGTTCGTTCATGGGTTTAGGACTGATCATGATCTCTTCGTAGTATTCCTCTTCACCTATTTGGAATGGTCTGCCTTTCTGTAGCATCTGTAAGCATTTGGAGGTGATTTTCCATCCTTGGAAGTTCACCTTCCGTAAACTCTTTCCGCCCCCAAAGCTTTATGACATCATTCTGGACCCCTTTTTGGATTTTTGATTTGAGGTGAATTTCTAGCCATGACCCTGCATTAGAACGTACTATAACTTCCAGATTCACATCCTCATTGCTTTAGACTTCTGTGTAGCTTACATCATCTTCACCAGTGTAAGACTAATCACAGGCCCTCACCACACACTTGTGCCTAATCTTCTCTTTCACCCTCCGTCACCGCCCCTCTTTGCCTCTGGGAGCCCGCATACAAATGTTCAGTGCCACCTGATGGTTAGTGCTTGCTTTTTCTTCTCCTTGTAAGTGAGATTCTATGGTATTTGAATTTCTCCCTGGGGCTTGTTACACTTCCCCTAAAACCCTCACAGCCATTCTGGTGGTCACAAATGGCTGGATTGCATCATTTGTTCCGGCTGAGTGGTATACCATTGTGTGGCTATAGCCCATCTTCCTTCTCCAATCATCCCTTGCTGGACACCAGGGTGCTTTCCAAGTCTTGGATATCAGGAGTAAGACTGTGGTGAACACAGCCATGCACATGTCTTTATGCGGTAGTCTTTCTGACTTTTTTGGATAAACAAGCGGCAGATTAATAGCTGGGTCATACGGGACATGGATACTTAAACTTCTGAGGCAGTTCCACACCTTTGGCATCGTGGCTGCACCGGGTTACACTCCCACCAGCAGTGCAGGAGGCTTCCCTTCTCTCCACCTCCTCTCTGACACTTGTTATTTCCTGTCTGCTTCCTTCTAGCCATGCTGACCACAGTGAGCTGCCATGGCCTTGCAGTTTGGATTTGCATTTTCCTGAGACTTAATGATGGTGAACAAGTTTTCATGCACCTACTGGCCCTCTTTCTGTCTTCTTCGGAGAAATCTCTGCTTCCATCTTTTGACCAGGTTTTCATTGGCTTGTTTTTTTTCTTGTGGAGACGTGCGAGTTGATTGTATCTTTGGGCTTTTCACCCCTTGTCCGATGTGTGGTTTGCAAACATCCTCTCCCAATTGTTGTGGTGTCTTAGTATTCAGTTGATGGTTTCCTTGAGTGGGCAGAAGTGTGTGCATTTGATGTGGTCCCGTTTGTTTCTTGTTTCCTTTGTTGCCCTTGCCCAGTCAGACATGCTTCTTCCCAATAGGCGGCTCAGACAGATGGCAAAGAGCACTCTGCCTAGGTCTTCTCCTACAAGGTTCACGGTTTCAAGTCTGCCATTCAAGGCTTTAATCCACTTCAGGTGGTGTGTGTGCCAGGTGTAACATCATGGCGTACTCTCGTTGTGTTCCATGTGGCTGTGCAGGCTTCCCAGCACCGTTTATTGTAGAGACTCTCCTTTCTCCGCTGTCTCCACTTGGCTCCCTGGTCCAAAATGGGCTGTCCATGCAAGTTTGAGTTGGGCTCTGGGCTCTCAATTGTTTTGCATGTGTCTTCATGCCTGTTTTGGGGCCCAGACTGTGCCGTTTCGGTACCTAGCGCTTCGTCCTCTATGTTGAAATCAGAAATTGTGACACGTGCTGCTTTGTTCGTTTTCCTGAGGATTCCTTTGCCTAGTCAGGGTCTCGCGTTGCTGGCTAGAAACTTTAGGATTCTCTCTTCTTCTCTGTGGCAAATACTGCTGCAACTTTGACTGGGATTGCATGGAATCCAGAGATTCCTTACTGCGGTATGAACCTTTCAAGTGTGTTAATCCTTCCATTCCTAGATCCCTCGATATCTTTTTTTTTCTTGTGTCTTCTTGAGTTTCTTTCCCCAAAGGTTTGCTAGTTTTTGAATTAACATAGAATTCACCTGTTTTGCTAAGGTTATTCACAGAGATCCTATTCTTCGTAATGGCAAGCTCCTGTTTTTTTGGTTTTTTTTTCCTTAGCTTCAGTTTTTCTATTCTTTGCAACTTTTAATTGGTTTTGTTTTGGCACAAGTGCATTGCTGTGCTCACATCTGCTGGCAATGCTCCTGTATTTGCTGTGGAAGTGTGGCCCTGTCCAACGTCCCTTCCCATCTGCCTCTACTCTACCTCGGACGCCTGCACCAGAACAACTGAAGCAGTGGTGAGGAGGCCCAAACCGAGGATTCCACCCAGCCCATACTGGGCCACAGACCCAGAAGGTGCGGACCTCACCACTGCACCACCGGCCGGCCACTTACATGTTCAGTGGCAACGTGCAGTTGAGTGCAATGGGAGTTAAATATACTAGTGAGCCCAACTCTAGCACTGTGTAGATGAGGCTAGGTTGTTTTTCGGGTCCATTGTGATGTCAGAGGATTTGTCATAATTGTGTCTCTGAGGTCCAGCATGCTTCCTGGATACAGGTTTCAGAGCCTGCTTGGAGCAGTCTCATAACTCACCCTTCCCAGTTAGCCCATGCTTGACCTTCGCTGCCGTTTTTTGGCTTGTGAATTTCTCTGACTTTCAAACGTTCCAGCAGAGTCTGTCTAAAGACGGACATCATCTTTCATTGTGGATAATTCAGGTGTGATTTCTGTTCACCTTCCATTTTCTGGGTCCTCTTTTTCTTTTCCATAGTATACTCGTCATGGTCTTTCTCAGCTATCTCCCTTAGACATGCTTATCAGTCCGTTCTCCTTCATTCCAAGGGATTAGTTTGTATTTCTTTAATCGCTGTATGTTCTCTAGGGTGAGGTGTGAGTGCTTTCGTGACTCTTGGTTGTTGTCCTTGAATTTGCACCGGTCACTTGTAGGACTCTTGGCTACCCTAGCCAAGGTCAAACTAAGCACTGAGAACACGTGGTCATGCGGGTTGGTTTGACATCCTGAGATCAGAAACTCCAAATTCGAGGTGGTCCTGGCAACCCCCTTCACGGACACAATGTTTCCAAGACAACTTAGACAAATCGGATGAATTCCACTCTCCAGGAAAGATATTTTTCTGTCTCTTTTCCGGATTTGGGAAGTTTCGAACTTGACCCCTGATCCTTGAACGTTCCCCTAGATTCCGTCCAGATACGGGCTTACTTAATTTTTATAGGGTGTGCCATTTGTTTGCCCTACATCCTCTACCCTGGCCTGTTTATTTTTCTTGAAACACAACTGTAAAGTTCTAATTTTCGTGCAACTTCCTTACATATGGTGTCAAAACACATAATCAATAATCCTTCTACGGCAAGAGGTAGGGGGAGAGAATTTCGATGGAGGCAAACAGAGCACACTAGCCTGGGAGGGCAGCCTTCACGAAGGAACGAAGCCCTGTGGAAGAGGGTGCTTTTCAGCACCCTTGTAGAGCACTTCCAAACAAAGAGACATACCCCAAGCGTGACAGGGCTCCATTCCTTCAAGGCTTCCAAGACATCTCTTGGGACACATTACCATGTGCCCAGTGGGCCCACGTGACACCAGAGCTTCGGAAAAAGAGACTGACCTTCAAAGAATGCTATGGGCCTTGGAAAGGAGGCATCGATTCTTCTCTTCAATGTCCTCAAGACATCTTTCTTGACTTTGCATTATGCTTAAGGCACAAGGGCACTGTAGGTGTGATGAACCCCAAGTCCGGCCACTTGTTTCCAATGAAGTTGCAAGCTTGAATCAGCATGACCTCCCCATAGACTTGAATAGATGACAATGTTCTCCTCTCCGTGCCTGTCCCTCTATTCTCACTTGTGGCCTAGGGTTCCTTTCTTATCCCTTGCATCAGACTCTGTTTTATCTCTTCTAGTTTCTGTGCCTGCTTTCTGTTTGCCAAACCTGTTTCTGGGTATCTGTCCCTTTAATAGCCTAGCCTAGGCCAATCCTCAGACTGTAACCATGCGGCCACCCTGGGGGACATGTTCACCGTGATGTCATAAGCGACCTCAAAATTCGAAGTTGTCCTGACAACCTCCGTGCACACAGAGTTTCACAGCCATCTCAGACCAGTCTGACTCCTCACCCTGTCTAGGTAGGATAGTTTTCCTTTTTCTGCAATTGTTGTCAGTTTCTATCTTTCTCCTTGAACTTCGAAAGGGCTCCTACATTCTCTCTAGACACTGGTTTCACTCCTGTAAGATTATCCTGGGTTTTATCTCTTATATCTTGGGTAGATGGCAAAATGGGTGGACCTTACCCAGAAAAAGTCCTGGACTCCCTCACAAGTTGAAGTTGCCCAGGGAATGTTCTGATGCACAATGATGGTGTCATCTCGTGGCACTCTGCCAATTCCACCTTGGCAGGTCACAAGTTTTCCTTCCTTCTGCCTTTGGGAAGTGTACCAGATACTTCCATAGATTGTAATATTCTTATGGTTCCTTTTCTTGTGCGTATTGATAACGTATCCTCACAATTGCTGCTTATTTATGATCTCTGCCCGCACCATACCATGAAATCTATATTTCCTAACACTACTAATGTGATATGCACTCGTAATGTGAAACAGTGAGGCCCGGGCCGCCCAAGCGGAATGTGGGCACTTACCTGCTCCACCACAGGGCCGGCCCTGAATTGTACTTTTGGACCAACCTTTTGCCTGAACTTGGGAAGACGTGGGCCTGTTTGGATTATTCGTGAAGGTGATTAGTAATAACATCATGGACGGTAACATTTTCCGTTCGTTCATGGGTTTAGGACTGATCATGTTCTCTTCGTAGTATTCCTCTTCACCTATTTGGAATGGTCTGCCTTTCTGTAGCATCTGTAAGCATTTGGAGGTGATTTTCCATCCTTGGAAGTTCACCTTCCGTAAACTCTTTCCGCCCCCAAAGCTTTATGACATCATTCTGGACCCCTTTTTGGATTTTTGATTTGAGGTGAATTTATAGCCATGACCCTGCATTAGAACGTACTATAACTTCCAGATTCACATCCACATTGCTTTAGACTTCTGTGTAGCTTACATCATCTTCACCAGTGTAAGACTAATCACAGGCCCTCACCACACACTTGTGCCTAATCTTCTCTTTCACCCTCCGTCACCGCCCCTCTTTGCCTCTGGGAGCCCGCATACAAATGTTCAGTGCCACCTGTTGGTTAGTGCTTGCTTTTTCTCCTCCTTGTAAGTGAGATTCTATGGTATTTGAATTTCTCCCTGGGGCTTGTTACACTTCCCCTAAAACCCTCACAGCCATTCTGGTGGTCACAAATGGCTGGATTGCATCATTTGTTCCGGCTGAGTGGTATACCATTGTGTGGCTATAGCCCATCTTCCTTCTCCAATCATCCCTTGCTGGACACCAGGGTGCTTTCCAAGTCTTGGATATCAGGAGTAAGACTGTGGTGAACACAGCCATGCACATGTCTTTATGCGGTAGTCTTTCTGACTTTTTTGGATAAACAAGCGGCAGATTAATAGCTGGGTCATACGGGACATGGATACTTAAACTTCTGAGGCAGTTCCACACCTTTGGCATCGTGGCTGCACCGGGTTACACTCCCACCAGCAGTGCAGGAGGCTTCCCTTCTCTCCACCTCCTCTCTGACACTTGTTATTTCCTGTCTGCTTCCTTCTAGCCATGCTGACCACAGTGAGCTGCCATGGCCTTGCAGTTTGGATTTGCATTTTCCTGAGACTTCATGATGGTGAACAAGTTTTCATGCACCTACTGGCCCTCTTTCTGTCTTCTTCGGAGAAATCTCTGCTTCCATCTTTTGACCAGGTTTTCATTGGCTTGTTTTTTTTCTTGTGGAGACGTGCGAGTTGATTGTATCTTTGGGCTTTTCACCCCTTGTCCGATGTGTGGTTTGCAAACATCCTCTCCCAATTGTTGTGGTGTCTTAGTATTCAGTTGATGGTTTCCTTGAGTGGGCAGAAGTGTGTGCATTTGATGTGGTCCCGTTTGTTTCTTGTTTCCTTTGTTGCCCTTGCCCAGTCAGACATGCTTCTTCCCAATAGGCGGCTCAGACAGATGGCAAAGAGCACTCTGCCTAGGTCTTCTCCTACAAGGTTCACGGTTTCAAGTCTGCCATTCAAGGCTTTAATCCATTTCAGGTGGTGTGTGTGCCAGGTGTAACATCATGGTGTACTCTCGTTGTGTTCCATGTGGCTGTGCAGGCTTCCCAGCACCGTTTATTGTAGAGACTCTCCTTTCTCCGCTGTCTCCACTTGGCTCCCTGGTCCAAAATGGGCTGTCCATGTAAGTTTGAGTTGGGCTCTGGGCTCTCAATTGTTTTGCATGGGTCTTCATGCCTGTTTTGGGGCCCAGACTGTGCCGTTTCGGTACCTAGCGCTTCGTCCTCTATGTTGAAATCAGAAATTGTGACACATGCCGCTTTGTTCGTTTTCCTGAGGATTCCTTTGCCTAGTCAGGGTCTCGTGTTGCTGGCTAGAAACTTTAGGATTCTCTCTTCTTCTCTGTGGCAAATACTGCTGCAACTTTGACTGGGATTGCATGGAATCCAGAGATTCCTTACTGCGGTATGAACCTTTCAAGTGTGTTAATCCTTCCATTCCTAGATCCCTCGATATCTTTTTTTTTCTTGTGTCTTCTTGAGTTTCTTTCCCCAAAGGTTTGCTAGTTTTTGAATTAACATAGAATTCACCTGTTTTGCTAAGGTTATTCACAGAGATCCTATTCTTCGTAATGGCAAGCTCCTGTTTTTTTGGTTTTTTTTTCCTTAGCTTCAGTTTTTCTATTCTTTGCAACTTTTAATTGGTTTTGTTTTGGCACAAGTGCATTGCTGTGCTCACATCTGCTGGCAATGCTCCTGTATTTGCTGTGGAAGTCTGGCCCTGTCCAACGTCCCTTCCCATCTGCCTCTACTCTACCTCGGACGCCTGCACCAGAACAACTGAAGCAGTGGTGAGGAGGCCCAAACCGAGGATTCCACCCAGCCCATACTGGGCCACAGACCCAGAAGGTGCGGACCTCACCACTGCACCACCGGCCGGCCACTTACATGTTCAGTGGCAACGTGCAGTTGAGAGCAATGGGAGTTAAATATACTAGTGAGCCCAACTCTAGCACTGTGTAGATGAGGCTAGGTTGTTTTTTGGGTCCATTGTGATGTCAGAGGATTTGTCATAATTGTGTCTCTGAGGTCCAGCATGCTTCCTGGATACAGGTTTCAGAGCCTGCTTGGAGCAGTCTCATAACTCACCCTTCCCAGTTAGCCCATGCTTGACCTTCGCTGCCGTTTTTTGGCTTGTGAATTTCTCTGACTTTCAAACGTTCCAGCAGAGTCTGTCTAAAGACGGACATCATCTTTCATTGTGGATAATTCAGGTGTGATTTCTGTTCACCTTCCATTTTCTGGGTCCTCTTTTTCTTTTCCATAGTATACTCGTCATGGTCTTTCTCAGCTATCTCCCTTAGACATGCTTATCAGTCCGTTCTCCTTCATTCCAAGTGATTAGTTTGTATTTCTTTAATCGCTGTATGTTCTCTAGGGTGAGGTGTGAGTGCTTTCGTGACTCTTGGTTGTTGTCCTTGAATTTGCACCGGTCACTTGTAGGACTCTTGGCTATCCTAGCCTAGGTCAAACTAAGCACTGAGAACACGTGGTCATGTGGGTTGGTTTGACATCCTGAGATCAGAAACTCCAAATTCGAGGTGGTCCTGGCAACTCCCTTCACGGACACAATGTTTCCAAGACAACTTAGACAAATCGGATGAATTCCACTCTCCAGGAAAGATATTTTTCTGTCTCTTTTCCGGATTTGGGAAGTTTCGAACTTGACTCCTGATCCTTGAACGTTCCCCTAGATTCCGTCCAGATACGGGCTTACTTAATTTTTATAGGGTGTGCCATTTGTTTGCCCTACATCCTCTACCCTGGCCTGTTTATTTTTCTTGAAACACAACTGTAAAGTTCTAATTTTCGTGCAACTTCCTTACATATGGTGTCAAAACACATAATCAATAATCCTTCTACGGCAAGAGGTAGGGGGAGAGAATTTCGATGGAGGCAAACAGAGCACACTAGCCTGGGAGGGCAGCCTTCACGAAGGAACGAAGCCCTGTGGAAGAGGGTGCTTTTCAGCACCCTTGTAGAGCACTTCCAAACAAAGAGACATACCCCAAGCGTGACAGGGCTCCATTCCTTCAAGGCTTCCAAGACATCTCTTGGGACACATTACCATGTGCCCAGTGGGCCCACGTGACACCAGAGCTTCGGAAAAAGAGACTGACCTTCAAAGAATGCTATGGGCCTTGGAAAGGAGGCATCGATTCTTCTCTTCAATGTCCTCAAGACATCTTTCTTGACTTTGCATTATGCTTAAGGCACAAGGGCACTGTAGGTGTGATGAACCCCAAGTCCGGCCACTTGTTTCCAATGAAGTTGCAAGCTTGAATCAGCATGACCTCCCCATAGACTTGAATAGATGACAATGTTCTCCTCTCCGTGCCTGTCCCTCTATTCTCACTTGTGGCCTAGGGTTCCTTTCTTATCCCTTGCATCAGACTCTGTTTTATCTCTTCTAGTTTCTGTGCCTGCTTTCTGTTTGCCAAACCTGTTTCTGGGTATCTGTCCCTTTAATAGCCTAGCCTAGGCCAATCCTCAGACTGTAACCATGCGGCCACCCTGGGGGACATGTTCACCGTGATGTCATAAGCGACCTCAAAATTCGAAGTTGTCCTGACAACCTCCGTGCACACAGAGTTTCACAGCCATCTCAGACCAGTCTGACTCCTCACCCTGTCTAGGTAGGATAGTTTTCCTTTTTCTGCAATTGTTGTCAGTTTCTATCTTTCTCCTTGAACTTCGAAAGGGCTCCTACATTCTCTCTAGACACTGGTTTCACTCCTGTAAGATTATCCTGGGTTTTATCTCTTATATCTTGGGTAGATGGCAAAATGGGTGGACCTTACCCAGAAAAAGTCCTGGACTCCCTCACAAGTTGAAGTTGCCCAGGGAATGTTCTGATGCACAATGATGGTGTCATCTCGTGGCACTCTGCCAATTCCACCTTGGCAGGTCACAAGATTTCCTTCCTTCTGCCTTTGGGAAGTGTACCAGATACTTCCATAGATTGTAATATTCTTATGGTTCCTTTTCTTGTGCGTATTGATAACGTATCCTCACAATTGCTGCTTATTTATGATCTCTGCCCGCACCATACCATGAAATCTATATTTCCTAACACTACTAATGTGATATGCACTCGTAATGTGAAACAGTGAGGCCCGGGCCGCCCAAGCGGAATGTGGGCACTTACCTGCTCCACCACAGGGCCGGCCCTGAATTGTACTTTTGGACCAACCTTTTGCCTGAACTTGGGAAGACGTGGGCCTGTTTGGATTATTCGTGAAGGTGATTAGTAATAACATCATGGACGGTAACATTTTCCGTTCGTTCATGGGTTTAGGACTGATCATGTTCTCTTCGTAGTATTCCTCTTCACCTATTTGGAATGGTCTGCCTTTCTGTAGCATCTGTAAGCATTTGGAGGTGATTTTCCATCCTTGGAAGTTCACCTTCCGTAAACTCTTTCCGCCCCCAAAGCTTTATGACATCATTCTGGACCCCTTTTTGGATTTTTGATTTGAGGTGAATTTATAGCCATGACCCTGCATTAGAACGTACTATAACTTCCAGATTCACATCCACATTGCTTTAGACTTCTGTGTAGCTTACATCATCTTCACCAGTGTAAGACTAATCACAGGCCCTCACCACACACTTGTGCCTAATCTTCTCTTTCACCCTCCGTCACCGCCCCTCTTTGCCTCTGGGAGCCCGCATACAAATGTTCAGTGCCACCTGTTGGTTAGTGCTTGCTTTTTCTTCTCCTTGTAAGTGAGATTCTATGGTATTTGAATTTCTCCCTGGGGCTTGTTACACTTCCCCTAAAACCCTCACAGCCATTCTGGTGGTCACAAATGGCTGGATTGCATCATTTGTTCCGGCTGAGTGGTATACCATTGTGTGGCTATAGCCCATCTTCCTTCTCCAATCATCCCTTGCTGGACACCAGGGTGCTTTCCAAGTCTTGGATATCAGGAGTAAGACTGTGGTGAACACAGCCATGCACATGTCTTTATGCGGTAGTCTTTCTGACTTTTTTGGATAAACAAGCGGCAGATTAATAGCTGGGTCATACGGGACATGGATACTTAAACTTCTGAGGCAGTTCCACACCTTTGGCATCGTGGCTGCACCGGGTTACACTCCCACCAGCAGTGCAGGAGGCTTCCCTTCTCTCCACCTCCTCTCTGACACTTGTTATTTCCTGTCTGCTTCCTTCTAGCCATGCTGACCACAGTGAGCTGCCATGGCCTTGCAGTTTGGATTTGCATTTTCCTGAGACTTAATGATGGTGAACAAGTTTTCATGCACCTACTGGCCCTCTTTCTTTCTTCTTTGGAGAAATCTCTGCTACCATCTTTTGACCAGGTTTTCATTGGCTTGTTTTTTTTCTTGTGGAGACTTGCGAGTTGATTGTATCTTTGGGCTTTTCACCCCTTGTCCGATGTGTGGTTTGCAAACATCCTCTCCCAATTGTTGTGGTGTCTTAGTATTCAGTTGATGGTTTCCTTGAGTGGGCAGAAGTGTGTGCATTTGATGTGGTCCCGTTTGTTTCTTGTTTCCTTTGTTGCCCTTGCCCAGTCAGACATGCTTCTTCCCAATAGGCGGCTCAGACAGATGGCAAAGAGCACTCTGCCTAGGTCTTCTCCTACAAGGTTCACGGTTTCAAGTCTGCCATTCAAGGCTTTAATCCATTTCAGGTGGTGTGTGTGCCAGGTGTAACATCATGGTGTACTCTCGTTGTGTTCCATGTGGCTGTGCAGGCTTCCCAGCACCGTTTATTGTAGAGACTCTCCTTTCTCCGCTGTCTCCACTTGGCTCCCTGGTCCAAAATGGGCTGTCCATGTAAGTTTGAGTTGGGCTCTGGGCTCTCAATTGTTTTGCATGGGTCTTCATGCCTGTTTTGGGGCCCAGACTGTGCCGTTTCGGTACCTAGCGCTTCGTCCTCTATGTTGAAATCAGAAATTGTGACACATGCCGCTTTGTTCGTTTTCCTGAGGATTCCTTTGCCTAGTCAGGGTCTCGTGTTGCTGGCTAGAAACTTTAGGATTCTCTCTTCTTCTCTGTGGCAAATACTGCTGCAACTTTGACTGGGATTGCATGGAATCCAGAGATTCCTTACTGCGGTATGAACCTTTCAAGTGTGTTAATCCTTCCATTCCTAGATCCCTCGATATCTTTTTTTTTCTTGTGTCTTCTTGAGTTTCTTTCCCCAAAGGTTTGCTAGTTTTTGAATTAACATAGAATTCACCTGTTTTGCTAAGGTTATTCACAGAGATCCTATTCTTCGTAATGGCAAGCTCCTGTTTTTTTGGTTTTTTTTTTCCTTAGCTTCAGTTTTTCTATTCTTTGCAACTTTTAATTGGTTTTGTTTTGGCACAAGTGCATTGCTGTGCTCACATCTGCTGGCAATGCTCCTGTATTTGCTGTGGAAGTCTGGCCCTGTCCAACGTCCCTTCCCATCTGCCTCTACTCTACCTCGGACGCCTGCACCAGAACAACTGAAGCAGTGGTGAGGAGGCCCAAACCGAGGATTCCACCCAGCCCATACTGGGCCACAGACCCAGAAGGTGCGGACCTCACCACTGCACCACCGGCCGGCCACTTACATGTTCAGTGGCAACGTGCAGTTGAGTGCAATGGGAGTTAAATATACTAGTGAGCCCAACTCTAGCACTGTGTAGATGAGGCTAGGTTGTTTTTCGGGTCCATTGTGATGTCAGAGGATTTGTCATAATTGTGTCTCTGAGGTCCAGCATGCTTCCTGGATACAGGTTTCAGAGCCTGCTTGGAGCAGTCTCATAACTCACCCTTCCCAGTTAGCCCATGCTTGACCTTCGCTGCCGTTTTTTGGCTTGTGAATTTCTCTGACTTTCAAACGTTCCAGCAGAGTCTGTCTAAAGACGGACATCATCTTTCATTGTGGATAATTCAGGTGTGATTTCTGTTCACCTTCCATTTTCTGGGTCCTCTTTTTCTTTTCCATAGTATACTCGTCATGGTCTTTCTCAGCTATCTCCCTTAGACATGCTTATCAGTCCGTTCCCCTTCATTCCAAGTGATTAGTTTGTATTTCTTTAATCGCTGTATGTTCTCTAGGGTGAGGTGTGAGTGCTTTCGTGACTCTTGGTTGTTGTCCTTGAATTTGCACCGGTCACTTGTAGGACTCTTGGCTACCCTAGCCAAGGTCAAACTAAGCACTGAGAACACGTGGTCATGTGGGTTGGTTTGACATCCTGAGATCAGAAACTCCAAATTCGAGGTGGTCCTGGCAACCCCCTTCACGGACACAATGTTTCCAAGACAACTTAGACAAATCGGATGAATTCCACTCTCCAGGAAAGATATTTTTCTGTCTCTTTTCCGGATTTGGGAAGTTTCGAACTTGACCCCTGATCCTTGAACGTTCCCCTAGATTCCGTCCAGATACGGGCTTACTTAATTTTTATAGGGTGTGCCATTTGTTTGCCCTACATCCTCTACCCTGGCCTGTTTATTTTTCTTGAAACACAACTTTAAAGTTCTAATTTTCGTGCAACTTCCTTACATATGGTGTCAAAACACATAATCAATAATCCTTCTACGGCAAGAGGTAGGGGGAGAGAATTTCGATGGAGGCAAACAGAGCACACTAGCCTGGGAGGGCAGCCTTCACGAAGGAACGAAGCCCTGTGGAAGAGGGTGCTTATCAGCACCCTTGTAGAGCACTTCCAAACAAAGAGACATACCCCAAGCGTGACAGGGCTCCATTCCTTCAAGGCTTCCAAGACATCTCTTGGGACACATTACCATGTGCCCAGTGGGCCCACGTGACACCAGAGCTTCGGAAAAAGAGACTGACCTTCAAAGAATGCTATGGGCCTTGGAAAGGAGGCATCGATTCTTCTCTTCAATGTCCTCAAGACATCTTTCTTGACTTTGCATTATGCTTAAGGCACAAGGGCACTGTAGGTGTGATGAACGCCAAGTCCGGCCACTTGTTTCCAATGAAGTTGCAAGCTTGAATCAGCATGACCTCCCCATAGACTTGAATAGATGACAATGTTCTCCTCTCCGTGCCTGTCCCTCTATTCTCACTTGTGGCCTAGGGTTCCTTTCTTATCCCTTGCATCAGACTCTGTTTTATCTCTTCTAGTTTCTGTGCCTGCTTTCTGTTTGCCAAACCTGTTTCTGGGTATCTGTCCCTTTAATAGCCTAGCCTAGGCCAATCCTCAGACTGTAACCATGCGGCCACCCTGGGGGACATGTTCACCGTGATGTCATAAGCGACCTCAAAATTCGAAGTTGTCCTGACAACCTCCGTGCACACAGAGTTTCACAGCCATCTCAGACCAGTCTGACTCCTCACCCTGTCTAGGTAGGATAGTTTTCCTTTTTCTGCAATTGTTATCAGTTTCTATCTTTCTCCTTGAACTTCGAAAGGGCTCCTACATTCTCTCTAGACACTGGTTTCACTCCTGTAAGATTATCCTGGGTTTTATCTCTTATATCTTGGGTAGATGGCAAAATGGGTGGACCTTACCCAGAAAAAGTCCTGGACTCCCTCACAAGTTGAAGTTGCCCAGGGAATGTTCTGATGCACAATGATGGTGTCATCTCGTGGCACTCTGCCAATTCCACCTTGGCAGGTCACAAGATTTCCTTCCTTCTGCCTTTGGGAAGTGTACCAGATACTTCCATAGATTGTAATATTCTTATGGTTCCTTTTCTTGTGCGTATTGATAACGTATCCTCACAATTGCTGCTTATTTATGATCTCTGCCCGCACCATACCATGAAATCTATATTTCCTAACACTACTAATGTGATATGCACTCGTAATGTGAAACAGTGAGGCCCGGGCCGCCCAAGCGGAATGTGGGCACTTACCTGCTCCACCACAGGGCCGGCCCTGAATTGTACTTTTGGACCAACCTTTTGCCTGAACTTGGGAAGACGTGGGCCTGTTTGGATTATTCGTGAAGGTGATTAGTAATAACATCATGGACGGTAACATTTTCCGTTCGTTCATGGGTTTAGGACTGATCATGTTCTCTTCGTAGTATTCCTCTTCACCTATTTGGAATGGTCTGCCTTTCTGTAGCATCTGTAAGCATTTGGAGGTGATTTTCCATCCTTGGAAGTTCACCTTCTGTAAACTCTTTCCGCCCCCAAAGCTTTATGACATCATTCTGGACCCCTTTTTGGATTTTTGATTTGAGGTGAATTTATAGCCATGACCCTGCATTAGAACGTACTATAACTTCCAGATTCACATCCTCATTGCTTTAGACTTCTGTGTAGCTTACATCATCTTCACCAGTGTAAGACTAATCACAGGCCCTCACCACACACTTGTGCCTAATCTTCTCTTTCACCCTCCGTCACCGCCCCTCTTTGCCTCTGGGAGCCCGCATACAAATGTTCAGTGCCACCTGATGGTTAGTGCTTGCTTTTTCTTCTCCTTGTAAGTGAGATTCTATGGTATTTGAATTTCTCACTGGGGCTTGTTACACTTCCCCTAAAACCCTCACAGCCATTCTGGTGGTCACAAATGGCTGGATTGCATCATTTGTTCCGGCTGAGTGGTATACCATTGTGTGGCTATAGCCCATCTTCCTTCTCCAATCATCCCTTGCTGGACACCAGGGTGCTTTCCAAGTCTTGGATATCAGGAGTAAGACTGTGGTGAACACAGCCATGCACATGTCTTTATGCGGTAGTCTTTCTGACTTTTTTGGATAAACAAGCGGCAGATTAATAGCTGGGTCATACGGGACATGGATACTTAAACTTCTGAGGCAGTTCCACACCTTTGGCATCGTGGCTGCACCGGGTTACACTCCCACCAGCAGTGCAGGAGGCTTCCCTTCTCTCCACCTCCTCTCTGACACTTGTTATTTCCTGTCTGCTTCCTTCTAGCCATGCTGACCACAGTGAGCTGCCATGGCCTTGCAGTTTGGATTTGCATTTTCCTGAGACTTAATGATGGTGAACAAGTTTTCATGCACCTACTGGCCCTCTTTCTGTCTTCTTCGGAGAAATCTCTGCTTCCATCTTTTGACCAGGTTTTCATTGGCTTGTTTTTTTTCTTGTGGAGACTTGCGAGTTGATTGTATCTTTGGGCTTTTCACCCCTTGTCCGATGTGTGGTTTGCAAACATCCTCTCCCAATTGTTGTGGTGTCTTAGTATTCAGTTGATGGTTTCCTTGAGTGGGCAGAAGTGTGTGCATTTGATGTGGTCCCGTTTGTTTCTTGTTTCCTTTGTTGCCCTTGCCCAGTCAGACATGCTTCTTCCCAATAGGCGGCTCAGACAGATGGCAAAGAGCACTCTGCCTAGGTCTTCTCCTACAAGGTTCACGGTTTCAAGTCTGCCATTCAAGGCTTTAATCCATTTCAGGTGGTGTGTGTGCCAGGTGTAACATCATGGTGTACTCTCGTTGTGTTCCATGTGGCTGTGCAGGCTTCCCAGCACCGTTTATTGTAGAGACTCTCCTTTCTCCGCTGTCTCCACTTGGCTCCCTGGTCCAAAATGGGCTGTCCATGTAAGTTTGAGTTGGGCTCTGGGCTCTCAATTGTTTTGCATGGGTCTTCATGCCTGTTTTGGGGCCCAGACTGTGCCGTTTCGGTACCTAGCGCTTCGTCCTCTATGTTGAAATCAGAAATTGTGACACGTGCCGCTTTGTTCGTTTTCCTGAGGATTCCTTTGCCTAGTCAGGGTCTCGTGTTGCTGGCTAGAAACTTTAGGATTCTCTCTTCTTCTCTGTGGCAAATACTGCTGCAACTTTGACTGGGATTGCATGGAATCCAGAGATTCCTTACTGCGGTATGAACCTTTCAAGTGTGTTAATCCTTCCATTCCTAGATCCCTCGATATCTTTTTTTTTCTTGTGTCTTCTTGAGTTTCTTTCCCCAAAGGTTTGCTAGTTTTTGAATTAACATAGAATTCACCTGTTTTGCTAAGGTTATTCACAGAGATCCTATTCTTCGTAATGGCAAGCTCCTGTTTTTTTGTTTTTTTTTTTCCTTAGCTTCAGTTTTTCTATTCTTTGCAACTTTTAATTGGTTTTGTTTTGGCACAAGTGCATTGCTGTGCTCACATCTGCTGGCAATGCTCCTGTATTTGCTGTGGAAGTCTGGCCCTGTCCAACGTCCCTTCCCATCTGCCTCTACTCTACCTCGGACGCCTGCACCAGAACAACTGAAGCAGTGGTGAGGAGGCCCAAACCGAGGATTCCACCCAGCCCATACTGGGCCACAGACCCAGAAGGTGCGGACCTCACCACTGCACCACCGGCCGGCCACTTACATGTTCAGTGGCAACGTGCAGTTGAGTGCAATGGGAGTTAAATATACTAGTGAGCCCAACTCTAGCACTGTGTAGATGAGGCTAGGTTGTTTTTCGGGTCCATTGTGATGTCAGAGGATTTGTCATAATTGTGTCTCTGAGGTCCAGCATGCTTCCTGGATACAGGTTTCAGAGCCTGCTTGGAGCAGTCTCATAACTCACCCTTCCCAGTTAGCCCATGCTTGACCTTCGCTGCCGTTTTTTGGCTTGTGAATTTCTCTGACTTTCAAACGTTCCAGCAGAGTCTGTCTAAAGACGGACATCATCTTTCATTGTGGATAATTCAGGTGTGATTTCTGTTCACCTTCCATTTTCTGGGTCCTCTTTTTCTTTTCCATAGTATACTCGTCATGGTCTTTCTCAGCTATCTCCCTTAGACATGCTTATCAGTCCGTTCTCCTTCATTCCAAGTGATTAGTTTGTATTTCTTTAATCACTGTATGTTCTCTAGGGTGAGGTGTGAGTGCTTTCGTGACTCTTGGTTGTTGTCCTTGAATTTGCACCGGTCACTTGTAGGACTCTTGGCTACCCTAGCCAAGGTCAAACTAAGCACTGAGAACACGTGGTCATGTGGGTTGGTTTGACATCCTGAGATCAGAAACTCCAAATTCGAGGTGGTCCTGGCAACTCCCTTCACGGACACAATGTTTCCAAGACAACTTAGACAAATCGGATGAATTCCACTCTCCAGGAAAGATATTTTTCTGTCTCTTTTCCGGATTTGGGAAGTTTCGAACTTGACCCCTGATCCTTGAACGTTCCCCTAGATTCCGTCCAGATACGGGCTTACTTAATTTTTATAGGGTGTGCCATTTGTTTGCCCTACATCCTCTACCCTGGCCTGTTTATTTTTCTTGAAACACAACTGTAAAGTTCTAATTTTCGTGCAACTTCCTTACATATGGTGTCAAAACACATAATCAATAATCCTTCTACGGCAAGAGGTAGGGGGAGAGAATTTCGATGGAGGCAAACAGAGCACACTAGCCTGGGAGGGCAGCCTTCACGAAGGAACGAAGCCCTGTGGAAGAGGGTGCTTATCAGCACCCTTGTAGAGCACTTCCAAACAAAGAGACATACCCCAAGCGTGACAGGGCTCCATTCCTTCAAGGCTTCCAAGACATCTCTTGGGACACATTACCATGTGCCCAGTGGGCCCACGTGACACCAGAGCTTCGGAAAAAGAGACTGACCTTCAAAGAATGCTATGGGCCTTGGAAAGGAGGCATCGATTCTTCTCTTCAATGTCCTCAAGACATCTTTCTTGACTTTGCATTATGCTTAAGGCACAAGGGCACTGTAGGTGTGATGAACGCCAAGTCCGGCCACTTGTTTCCAATGAAGTTGCAAGCTTGAATCAGCATGACCTCCCCATAGACTTGAATAGATGACAATGTTCTCCTCTCCGTGCCTGTCCCTCTATTCTCACTTGTGGCCTAGGGTTCCTTTCTTATCCCTTGCATCAGACTCTGTTTTATCTCTTCTAGTTTCTGTGCCTGCTTTCTGTTTGCCAAACCTGTTTCTGGGTATCTGTCCCTTTAATAGCCTAGCCTAGGCCAATCCTCAGACTGTAACCATGCGGCCACCCTGGGGGACATGTTCACCGTGATGTCATAAGCGACCTCAAAATTCGAAGTTGTCCTGACAACCTCCGTGCACACAGAGTTTCACAGCCATCTCAGACCAGTCTGACTCCTCACCCTGTCTAGGTAGGATAGTTTTCCTTTTTCTGCAATTGTTGTCAGTTTCTATCTTTCTCCTTGAACTTCGAAAGGGCTCCTACATTCTCTCTAGACACTGGTTTCACTCCTGTAAGATTATCCTGGGTTTTATCTCTTATATCTTGGGTAGATGGCAAAATGGGTGGACCTTACCCAGAAAAAGTCCTGGACTCCCTCACAAGTTGAAGTTGCCCAGGGAATGTTCTGATGCACAATGATGGTGTCATCTCGTGGCACTCTGCCAATTCCACCTTGGCAGGTCACAAGTTTTCCTTCCTTCTGCCTTTGGGAAGTGTACCAGATACTTCCATAGATTGTAATATTCTTATGGTTCCTTTTCTTGTGCGTATTGATAACGTATCCTCACAATTGCTGCTTATTTATGATCTCTGCCCGCACCATACCATGAAATCTATATTTCCTAACACTACTAATGTGATATGCACTCGTAATGTGAAACAGTGAGGCCCGGGCCGCCCAAGCGGAATGTGGGCACTTACCTGCTCCACCACAGGGCCGGCCCTGAATTGTACTTTTGGACCAACCTTTTGCCTGAACTTGGGAAGACGTGGGCCTGTTTGGATTATTCGTGAAGGTGATTAGTAATAACATCATGGACGGTAACATTTTCCGTTCGTTCATGGGTTTAGGACTGATCATGATCTCTTCGTAGTATTCCTCTTCACCTATTTGGAATGGTCTGCCTTTCTGTAGCATCTGTAAGCATTTGGAGGTGATTTTCCATCCTTGGAAGTTCACCTTCCGTAAACTCTTTCCGCCCCCAAAGCTTTATGACATCATTCTGGACCCCTTTTTGGATTTTTGATTTGAGGTGAATTTCTAGCCATGACCCTGCATTAGAACGTACTATAACTTCCAGATTCACATCCTCATTGCTTTAGACTTCTGTGTAGCTTACATCATCTTCACCAGTGTAAGACTAATCACAGGCCCTCACCACACACTTGTGCCTAATCTTCTCTTTCACCCTCCGTCACCGCCCCTCTTTGCCTCTGGGAGCCCGCATACAAATGTTCAGTGCCACCTGATGGTTAGTGCTTGCTTTTTCTTCTCCTTGTAAGTGAGATTCTATGGTATTTGAATTTCTCACTGGGGCTTGTTACACTTCCCCTAAAACCCTCACAGCCATTCTGGTGGTCACAAATGGCTGGATTGCATCATTTGTTCCGGCTGAGTGGTATACCATTGTGTGGCTATAGCCCATCTTCCTTCTCCAATCATCCCTTGCTGGACACCAGGGTGCTTTCCAAGTCTTGGATATCAGGAGTAAGACTGTGGTGAACACAGCCATGCACATGTCTTTATGCGGTAGTCTTTCTGACTTTTTTGGATAAACAAGCGGCAGATTAATAGCTGGGTCATACGGGACATGGATACTTAAACTTCTGAGGCAGTTCCACACCTTTGGCATCGTGGCTGCACCGGGTTACACTCCCACCAGCAGTGCAGGAGGCTTCCCTTCTCTCCACCTCCTCTCTGACACTTGTTATTTCCTGTCTGCTTCCTTCTAGCCATGCTGACCACAGTGAGCTGCCATGGCCTTGCAGTTTGGATTTGCATTTTCCTGAGACTTAATGATGGTGAACAAGTTTTCATGCACCTACTGGCCCTCTTTCTGTCTTCTTCGGAGAAATCTCTGCTTCCATCTTTTGACCAGGTTTTCATTGGCTTGTTTTTTTTCTTGTGGAGACTTGCGAGTTGATTGTATCTTTGGGCTTTTCACCCCTTGTCCGATGTGTGGTTTGCAAACATCCTCTCCCAATTGTTGTGGTGTCTTAGTATTCAGTTGATGGTTTCCTTGAGTGGGCAGAAGTGTGTGCATTTGATGTGGTCCCGTTTGTTTCTTGTTTCCTTTGTTGCCCTTGCCCAGTCAGACATGCTTCTTCCCAATAGGCGGCTCAGACAGATGGCAAAGAGCACTCTGCCTAGGTCTTCTCCTACAAGGTTCACGGTTTCAAGTCTGCCATTCAAGGCTTTAATCCATTTCAGGTGGTGTGTGTGCCAGGTGTAACATCATGGTGTACTCTCGTTGTGTTCCATGTGGCTGTGCAGGCTTCCCAGCACCGTTTATTGTAGAGACTCTCCTTTCTCCGCTGTCTCCACTTGGCTCCCTGGTCCAAAATGGGCTGTCCATGTAAGTTTGAGTTGGGCTCTGGGCTCTCAATTGTTTTGCATGGGTCTTCATGCCTGTTTTGGGGCCCAGACTGTGCCGTTTCGGTACCTAGCGCTTCGTCCTCTATGTTGAAATCAGAAATTGTGACACGTGCCGCTTTGTTCGTTTTCCTGAGGATTCCTTTGCCTAGTCAGGGTCTCGTGTTGCTGGCTAGAAACTTTAGGATTCTCTCTTCTTCTCTGTGGCAAATACTGCTGCAACTTTGACTGGGATTGCATGGAATCCAGAGATTCCTTACTGCGGTATGAACCTTTCAAGTGTGTTAATCCTTCCATTCCTAGATCCCTCGATATCTTTTTTTTTCTTGTGTCTTCTTGAGTTTCTTTCCCCAAAGGTTTGCTAGTTTTTGAATTAACATAGAATTCACCTGTTTTGCTAAGGTTATTCACAGAGATCCTATTCTTCGTAATGGCAAGCTCCTGTTTTTTTGTTTTTTTTTTTCCTTAGCTTCAGTTTTTCTATTCTTTGCAACTTTTAATTGGTTTTGTTTTGGCACAAGTGCATTGCTGTGCTCACATCTGCTGGCAATGCTCCTGTATTTGCTGTGGAAGTCTGGCCCTGTCCAACGTCCCTTCCCATCTGCCTCTACTCTACCTCGGACGCCTGCACCAGAACAACTGAAGCAGTGGTGAGGAGGCCCAAACCGAGGATTCCACCCAGCCCATACTGGGCCACAGACCCAGAAGGTGCGGACCTCACCACTGCACCACCGGCCGGCCACTTACATGTTCAGTGGCAACGTGCAGTTGAGTGCAATGGGAGTTAAATATACTAGTGAGCCCAACTCTAGCACTGTGTAGATGAGGCTAGGTTGTTTTTCGGGTCCATTGTGATGTCAGAGGATTTGTCATAATTGTGTCTCTGAGGTCCAGCATGCTTCCTGGATACAGGTTTCAGAGCCTGCTTGGAGCAGTCTCATAACTCACCCTTCCCAGTTAGCCCATGCTTGACCTTCGCTGCCGTTTTTTGGCTTGTGAATTTCTCTGACTTTCAAACGTTCCAGCAGAGTCTGTCTAAAGACGGACATCATCTTTCATTGTGGATAATTCAGGTGTGATTTCTGTTCACCTTCCATTTTCTGGGTCCTCTTTTTCTTTTCCATAGTATACTCGTCATGGTCTTTCTCAGCTATCTCCCTTAGACATGCTTATCAGTCCGTTCTCCTTCATTCCAAGTGATTAGTTTGTATTTCTTTAATCGCTGTATGTTCTCTAGGGTGAGGTGTGAGTGCTTTCGTGACTCTTGGTTGTTGTCCTTGAATTTGCACCGGTCACTTGTAGGACTCTTGGCTACCCTAGCCAAGGTCAAACTAAGCACTGAGAACACGTGGTCATGTGGGTTGGTTTGACATCCTGAGATCAGAAACTCCAAATTCGAGGTGGTCCTGGCAACTCCCTTCACGGACACAATGTTTCCAAGACAACTTAGACAAATCGGATGAATTCCACTCTCCAGGAAAGATATTTTTCTGTCTCTTTTCCGGATTTGGGAAGTTTCGAACTTGACCCCTGATCCTTGAACGTTCCCCTAGATTCCGTCCAGATACGGGCTTACTTAATTTTTATAGGGTGTGCCATTTGTTTGCCCTACATCCTCTACCCTGGCCTGTTTATTTTTCTTGAAACACAACTGTAAAGTTCTAATTTTCGTGCAACTTCCTTACATATGGTGTCAAAACACATAATCAATAATCCTTCTACGGCAAGAGGTAGGGGGAGAGAATTTCGATGGAGGCAAACAGAGCACACTAGCCTGGGAGGGCAGCCTTCACGAAGGAACGAAGCCCTGTGGAAGAGGGTGCTTATCAGCACCCTTGTAGAGCACTTCCAAACAAAGAGACATACCCCAAGCGTGACAGGGCTCCATTCCTTCAAGGCTTCCAAGACATCTCTTGGGACACATTACCATGTGCCCAGTGGGCCCACGTGACACCAGAGCTTCGGAAAAAGAGACTGACCTTCAAAGAATGCTATGGGCCTTGGAAAGGAGGCATCGATTCTTCTCTTCAATGTCCTCAAGACATCTTTCTTGACTTTGCATTATGCTTAAGGCACAAGGGCACTGTAGGTGTGATGAACGCCAAGTCCGGCCACTTGTTTCCAATGAAGTTGCAAGCTTGAATCAGCATGACCTCCCCATAGACTTGAATAGATGACAATGTTCTCCTCTCCGTGCCTGTCCCTCTATTCTCACTTGTGGCCTAGGGTTCCTTTCTTATCCCTTGCATCAGACTCTGTTTTATCTCTTCTAGTTTCTGTGCCTGCTTTCTGTTTGCCAAACCTGTTTCTGGGTATCTGTCCCTTTAATAGCCTAGCCTAGGCCAATCCTCAGACTGTAACCATGCGGCCACCCTGGGGGACATGTTCACCGTGATGTCATAAGCGACCTCAAAATTCGAAGTTGTCCTGACAACCTCCGTGCACACAGAGTTTCACAGCCATCTCAGACCAGTCTGACTCCTCACCCTGTCTAGGTAGGATAGTTTTCCTTTTTCTGCAATTGTTGTCAGTTTCTATCTTTCTCCTTGAACTTCGAAAGGGCTCCTACATTCTCTCTAGACACTGGTTTCACTCCTGTAAGATTATCCTGGGTTTTATCTCTTATATCTTGGGTAGATGGCAAAATGGGTGGACCTTACCCAGAAAAAGTCCTGGACTCCCTCACAAGTTGAAGTTGCCCAGGGAATGTTCTGATGCACAATGATGGTGTCATCTCGTGGCACTCTGCCAATTCCACCTTGGCAGGTCACAAGTTTTCCTTCCTTCTGCCTTTGGGAAGTGTACCAGATACTTCCATAGATTGTAATATTCTTATGGTTCCTTTTCTTGTGCGTATTGATAACGTATCCTCACAATTGCTGCTTATTTATGATCTCTGCCCGCACCATACCATGAAATCTATATTTCCTAACACTACTAATGTGATATGCACTCGTAATGTGAAACAGTGAGGCCCGGGCCGCCCAAGCGGAATGTGGGCACTTACCTGCTCCACCACAGGGCCGGCCCTGAATTGTACTTTTGGACCAACCTTTTGCCTGAACTTGGGAAGACGTGGGCCTGTTTGGATTATTCGTGAAGGTGATTAGTAATAACATCATGGACGGTAACATTTTCCGTTCGTTCATGGGTTTAGGACTGATCATGATCTCTTCGTAGTATTCCTCTTCACCTATTTGGAATGGTCTGCCTTTCTGTAGCATCTGTAAGCATTTGGAGGTGATTTTCCATCCTTGGAAGTTCACCTTCCGTAAACTCTTTCCGCCCCCAAAGCTTTATGACATCATTCTGGACCCCTTTTTGGATTTTTGATTTGAGGTGAATTTCTAGCCATGACCCTGCATTAGAACGTACTATAACTTCCAGATTCACATCCTCATTGCTTTAGACTTCTGTGTAGCTTACATCATCTTCACCAGTGTAAGACTAATCACAGGCCCTCACCACACACTTGTGCCTAATCTTCTCTTTCACCCTCCGTCACCGCCCCTCTTTGCCTCTGGGAGCCCGCATACAAATGTTCAGTGCCACCTGATGGTTAGTGCTTGCTTTTTCTTCTCCTTGTAAGTGAGATTCTATGGTATTTGAATTTCTCCCTGGGGCTTGTTACACTTCCCCTAAAACCCTCACAGCCATTCTGGTGGTCACAAATGGCTGGATTGCATCATTTGTTCCGGCTGAGTGGTATACCATTGTGTGGCTATAGCCCATCTTCCTTCTCCAATCATCCCTTGCTGGACACCAGGGTGCTTTCCAAGTCTTGGATATCAGGAGTAAGACTGTGGTGAACACAGCCATGCACATGTCTTTATGCGGTAGTCTTTCTGACTTTTTTGGATAAACAAGCGGCAGATTAATAGCTGGGTCATACGGGACATGGATACTTAAACTTCTGAGGCAGTTCCACACCTTTGGCATCGTGGCTGCACCGGGTTACACTCCCACCAGCAGTGCAGGAGGCTTCCCTTCTCTCCACCTCCTCTCTGACACTTGTTATTTCCTGTCTGCTTCCTTCTAGCCATGCTGACCACAGTGAGCTGCCATGGCCTTGCAGTTTGGATTTGCATTTTCCTGAGACTTAATGATGGTGAACAAGTTTTCATGCACCTACTGGCCCTCTTTCTGTCTTCTTCGGAGAAATCTCTGCTTCCATCTTTTGACCAGGTTTTCATTGGCTTGTTTTTTTTCTTGTGGAGACGTGCGAGTTGATTGTATCTTTGGGCTTTTCACCCCTTGTCCGATGTGTGGTTTGCAAACATCCTCTCCCAATTGTTGTGGTGTCTTAGTATTCAGTTGATGGTTTCCTTGAGTGGGCAGAAGTGTGTGCATTTGATGTGGTCCCGTTTGTTTCTTGTTTCCTTTGTTGCCCTTGCCCAGTCAGACATGCTTCTTCCCAATAGGCGGCTCAGACAGATGGCAAAGAGCACTCTGCCTAGGTCTTCTCCTACAAGGTTCACGGTTTCAAGTCTGCCATTCAAGGCTTTAATCCATTTCAGGTGGTGTGTGTGCCAGGTGTAACATCATGGTGTACTCTCGTTGTGTTCCATGTGGCTGTGCAGGCTTCCCAGCACCGTTTATTGTAGAGACTCTCCTTTCTCCGCTGTCTCCACTTGGCTCCCTGGTCCAAAATGGGCTGTCCATGTAAGTTTGAGTTGGGCTCTGGGCTCTCAATTGTTTTGCATGGGTCTTCATGCCTGTTTTGGGGCCCAGACTGTGCCGTTTCGGTACCTAGCGCTTCGTCCTCTATGTTGAAATCAGAAATTGTGACACGTGCCGCTTTGTTCGTTTTCCTGAGGATTCCTTTGCCTAGTCAGGGTCTCGTGTTGCTGGCTAGAAACTTTAGGATTCTCTCTTCTTCTCTGTGGCAAATACTGCTGCAACTTTGACTGGGATTGCATGGAATCCAGAGATTCCTTACTGCGGTATGAACCTTTCAAGTGTGTTAATCCTTCCATTCCTAGATCCCTCGATATCTTTTTTTTTCTTGTGTCTTCTTGAGTTTCTTTCCCCAAAGGTTTGCTAGTTTTTGAATTAACATAGAATTCACCTGTTTTGCTAAGGTTATTCACAGAGATCCTATTCTTCGTAATGGCAAGCTCCTGTTTTTTTGTTTTTTTTTTTCCTTAGCTTCAGTTTTTCTATTCTTTGCAACTTTTAATTGGTTTTGTTTTGGCACAAGTGCATTGCTGTGCTCACATCTGCTGGCAATGCTCCTGTATTTGCTGTGGAAGTCTGGCCCTGTCCAACGTCCCTTCCCATCTGCCTCTACTCTACCTCGGACGCCTGCACCAGAACAACTGAAGCAGTGGTGAGGAGGCCCAAACCGAGGATTCCACCCAGCCCATACTGGGCCACAGACCCAGAAGGTGCGGACCTCACCACTGCACCACCGGCCGGCCACTTACATGTTCAGTGGCAACGTGCAGTTGAGTGCAATGGGAGTTAAATATACTAGTGAGCCCAACTCTAGCACTGTGTAGATGAGGCTAGGTTGTTTTTCGGGTCCATTGTGATGTCAGAGGATTTGTCATAATTGTGTCTCTGAGGTCCAGCATGCTTCCTGGATACAGGTTTCAGAGCCTGCTTGGAGCAGTCTCATAACTCACCCTTCCCAGTTAGCCCATGCTTGACCTTCGCTGCCGTTTTTTGGCTTGTGAATTTCTCTGACTTTCAAACGTTCCAGCAGAGTCTGTCTAAAGACGGACATCATCTTTCATTGTGGATAATTCAGGTGTGATTTCTGTTCACCTTCCATTTTCTGGGTCCTCTTTTTCTTTTCCATAGTATACTCGTCATGGTCTTTCTCAGCTATCTCCCTTAGACATGCTTATCAGTCCGTTCTCCTTCATTCCAAGTGATTAGTTTGTATTTCTTTAATCGCTGTATGTTCTCTAGGGTGAGGTGTGAGTGCTTTCGTGACTCTTGGTTGTTGTCCTTGAATTTGCACCGGTCACTTGTAGGACTCTTGGCTACCCTAGCCAAGGTCAAACTAAGCACTGAGAACACGTGGTCATGTGGGTTGGTTTGACATCCTGAGATCAGAAACTCCAAATTCGAGGTGGTCCTGGCAACTCCCTTCACGGACACAATGTTTCCAAGACAACTTAGACAAATCGGATGAATTCCACTCTCCAGGAAAGATATTTTTCTGTCTCTTTTCCGGATTTGGGAAGTTTCGAACTTGACCCCTGATCCTTGAACGTTCCCCTAGATTCCGTCCAGATACGGGCTTACTTAATTTTTATAGGGTGTGCCATTTGTTTGCCCTACATCCTCTACCCTGGCCTGTTTATTTTTCTTGAAACACAACTGTAAAGTTCTAATTTTCGTGCAACTTCCTTACATATGGTGTCAAAACACATAATCAATAATCCTTCTACGGCAAGAGGTAGGGGGAGAGAATTTCGATGGAGGCAAACAGAGCACACTAGCCTGGGAGGGCAGCCTTCACGAAGGAACGAAGCCCTGTGGAAGAGGGTGCTTATCAGCACCCTTGTAGAGCACTTCCAAACAAAGAGACATACCCCAAGCGTGACAGGGCTCCATTCCTTCAAGGCTTCCAAGACATCTCTTGGGACACATTACCATGTGCCCAGTGGGCCCACGTGACACCAGAGCTTCGGAAAAAGAGACTGACCTTCAAAGAATGCTATGGGCCTTGGAAAGGAGGCATCGATTCTTCTCTTCAATGTCCTCAAGACATCTTTCTTGACTTTGCATTATGCTTAAGGCACAAGGGCACTGTAGGTGTGATGAACGCCAAGTCCGGCCACTTGTTTCCAATGAAGTTGCAAGCTTGAATCAGCATGACCTCCCCATAGACTTGAATAGATGACAATGTTCTCCTCTCCGTGCCTGTCCCTCTATTCTCACTTGTGGCCTAGGGTTCCTTTCTTATCCCTTGCATCAGACTCTGTTTTATCTCTTCTAGTTTCTGTGCCTGCTTTCTGTTTGCCAAACCTGTTTCTGGGTATCTGTCCCTTTAATAGCCTAGCCTAGGCCAATCCTCAGACTGTAACCATGCGGCCACCCTGGGGGACATGTTCACCGTGATGTCATAAGCGACCTCAAAATTCGAAGTTGTCCTGACAACCTCCGTGCACACAGAGTTTCACAGCCATCTCAGACCAGTCTGACTCCTCACCCTGTCTAGGTAGGATAGTTTTCCTTTTTCTGCAATTGTTGTCAGTTTCTATCTTTCTCCTTGAACTTCGAAAGGGCTCCTACATTCTCTCTAGACACTGGTTTCACTCCTGTAAGATTATCCTGGGTTTTATCTCTTATATCTTGGGTAGATGGCAAAATGGGTGGACCTTACCCAGAAAAAGTCCTGGACTCCCTCACAAGTTGAAGTTGCCCAGGGAATGTTCTGATGCACAATGATGGTGTCATCTCGTGGCACTCTGCCAATTCCACCTTGGCAGGTCACAAGTTTTCCTTCCTTCTGCCTTTGGGAAGTGTACCAGATACTTCCATAGATTGTAATATTCTTATGGTTCCTTTTCTTGTGCGTATTGATAACGTATCCTCACAATTGCTGCTTATTTATGATCTCTGCCCGCACCATACCATGAAATCTATATTTCCTAACACTACTAATGTGATATGCACTCGTAATGTGAAACAGTGAGGCCCGGGCCGCCCAAGCGGAATGTGGGCACTTACCTGCTCCACCACAGGGCCGGCCCTGAATTGTACTTTTGGACCAACCTTTTGCCTGAACTTGGGAAGACGTGGGCCTGTTTGGATTATTCGTGAAGGTGATTAGTAATAACATCATGGACGGTAACATTTTCCGTTCGTTCATGGGTTTAGGACTGATCATGATCTCTTCGTAGTATTCCTCTTCACCTATTTGGAATGGTCTGCCTTTCTGTAGCATCTGTAAGCATTTGGAGGTGATTTTCCATCCTTGGAAGTTCACCTTCCGTAAACTCTTTCCGCCCCCAAAGCTTTATGACATCATTCTGGACCCCTTTTTGGATTTTTGATTTGAGGTGAATTTCTAGCCATGACCCTGCATTAGAACGTACTATAACTTCCAGATTCACATCCTCATTGCTTTAGACTTCTGTGTAGCTTACATCATCTTCACCAGTGTAAGACTAATCACAGGCCCTCACCACACACTTGTGCCTAATCTTCTCTTTCACCCTCCGTCACCGCCCCTCTTTGCCTCTGGGAGCCCGCATACAAATGTTCAGTGCCACCTGATGGTTAGTGCTTGCTTTTTCTTCTCCTTGTAAGTGAGATTCTATGGTATTTGAATTTCTCACTGGGGCTTGTTACACTTCCCCTAAAACCCTCACAGCCATTCTGGTGGTCACAAATGGCTGGATTGCATCATTTGTTCCGGCTGAGTGGTATACCATTGTGTGGCTATAGCCCATCTTCCTTCTCCAATCATCCCTTGCTGGACACCAGGGTGCTTTCCAAGTCTTGGATATCAGGAGTAAGACTGTGGTGAACACAGCCATGCACATGTCTTTATGCGGTAGTCTTTCTGACTTTTTTGGATAAACAAGCGGCAGATTAATAGCTGGGTCATACGGGACATGGATACTTAAACTTCTGAGGCAGTTCCACACCTTTGGCATCGTGGCTGCACCGGGTTACACTCCCACCAGCAGTGCAGGAGGCTTCCCTTCTCTCCACCTCCTCTCTGACACTTGTTATTTCCTGTCTGCTTCCTTCTAGCCATGCTGACCACAGTGAGCTGCCATGGCCTTGCAGTTTGGATTTGCATTTTCCTGAGACTTAATGATGGTGAACAAGTTTTCATGCACCTACTGGCCCTCTTTCTGTCTTCTTCGGAGAAATCTCTGCTTCCATCTTTTGACCAGGTTTTCATTGGCTTGTTTTTTTTCTTGTGGAGACGTGCGAGTTGATTGTATCTTTGGGCTTTTCACCCCTTGTCCGATGTGTGGTTTGCAAACATCCTCTCCCAATTGTTGTGGTGTCTTAGTATTCAGTTGATGGTTTCCTTGAGTGGGCAGAAGTGTGTGCATTTGATGTGGTCCCGTTTGTTTCTTGTTTCCTTTGTTGCCCTTGCCCAGTCAGACATGCTTCTTCCCAATAGGCGGCTCAGACAGATGGCAAAGAGCACTCTGCCTAGGTCTTCTCCTACAAGGTTCACGGTTTCAAGTCTGCCATTCAAGGCTTTAATCCACTTCAGGTGGTGTGTGTGCCAGGTGTAACATCATGGTGTATTCTCGTTGTGTTCCATGTGGCTGTGCAGGCTTCCCAGCACCGTTTATTGTAGAGACTCTCCTTTCTCCGCTGTCTCCACTTGGCTCCCTGGTCCAAAATGGGCTGTCCATGCAAGTTTGAGTTGGGCTCTGGGCTCTCAATTGTTTTGCATGGGTCTTCATGCCTGTTTTGGGGCCCAGACTGTGCCGTTTCGGTACCTAGCGCTTCGTCCTCTATGTTGAAATCAGAAATTGTGACACGTGCTGCTTTGTTCGTTTTCCTGAGGATTCCTTTGCCTAGTCAGGGTCTCGCGTTGCTGGCTAGAAACTTTAGGATTCTCTCTTCTTCTCTGTGGCAAATACTGCTGCAACTTTGACTGGGATTGCATGGAATCCAGAGATTCCTTACTGCGGTATGAACCTTTCAAGTGTGTTAATCCTTCCATTCCTAGATCCCTCGATATCTTTTTTTTTCTTGTGTCTTCTTGAGTTTCTTTCCCCAAAGGTTTGCTAGTTTTTGAATTAACATAGAATTCACCTGTTTTGCTAAGGTTATTCACAGAGATCCTATTCTTCGTAATGGCAAGCTCCTGTTTTTTTGGTTTTTTTTTCCTTAGCTTCAGTTTTTCTATTCTTTGCAACTTTTAATTGGTTTTGTTTTGGCACAAGTGCATTGCTGTGCTCACATCTGCTGGCAATGCTCCTGTATTTGCTGTGGAAGTGTGGCCCTGTCCAACGTCCCTTCCCATCTGCCTCTACTCTACCTCGGACGCCTGCACCAGAACAACTGAAGCAGTGGTGAGGAGGCCCAAACCGAGGATTCCACCCAGCCCATACTGGGCCACAGACCCAGAAGGTGCGGACCTCACCACTGCACCACCGGCCGGCCACTTACATGTTCAGTGGCAACGTGCAGTTGAGTGCAATGGGAGTTAAATATACTAGTGAGCCCAACTCTAGCACTGTGTAGATGAGGCTAGGTTGTTTTTCGGGTCCATTGTGATGTCAGAGGATTTGTCATAATTGTGTCTCTGAGGTCCAGCATGCTTCCTGGATACAGGTTTCAGAGCCTGCTTGGAGCAGTCTCATAACTCACCCTTCCCAGTTAGCCCATGCTTGACCTTCGCTGCCGTTTTTTGGCTTGTGAATTTCTCTGACTTTCAAACGTTCCAGCAGAGTCTGTCTAAAGACGGACATCATCTTTCATTGTGGATAATTCAGGTGTGATTTCTGTTCACCTTCCATTTTCTGGGTCCTCTTTTTCTTTTCCATAGTATACTCGTCATGGTCTTTCTCAGCTATCTCCCTTAGACATGCTTATCAGTCCGTTCTCCTTCATTCCAAGTGATTAGTTTGTATTTCTTTAATCGCTGTATGTTCTCTAGGGTGAGGTGTGAGTGCTTTCGTGACTCTTGGTTGTTGTCCTTGAATTTGCACCGGTCACTTGTAGGACTCTTGGCTACCCTAGCCAAGGTCAAACTAAGCACTGAGAACACGTGGTCATGTGGGTTGGTTTGACATCCTGAGATCAGAAACTCCAAATTCGAGGTGGTCCTGGCAACCCCCTTCACGGACACAATGTTTCCAAGACAGCTTAGACAAATCGGATGAATTCCACTCTCCAGGAAAGATATTTTTCTGTCTCTTTTCCGGATTTGGGAAGTTTCGAACTTGACCCCTGATCCTTGAACGTTCCCCTAGATTCCGTCCAGATACGGGCTTACTTAATTTTTATAGGGTGTGCCATTTGTTTGCCCTACATCCTCTACCCTGGCCTGTTTATTTTTCTTGAAACACAACTGTAAAGTTCTAATTTTCGTGCAACTTCCTTACATATGGTGTCAAAACACATAATCAATAATCCTTCTACGGCAAGAGGTAGGGGGAGAGAATTTCGATGGAGGCAAACAGAGCACACTAGCCTGGGAGGGCAGCCTTCACGAAGGAACGAAGCCCTGTGGAAGAGGGTGCTTTTCAGCACCCTTGTAGAGCACTTCCAAACAAAGAGACATACCCCAAGCGTGACAGGGCTCCATTCCTTCAAGGCTTCCAAGACATCTCTTGGGACACATTACCATGTGCCCAGTGGGCCCACGTGACACCAGAGCTTCGGAAAAAGAGACTGACCTTCAAAGAATGCTATGGGCCTTGGAAAGGAGGCATCGATTCTTCTCTTCAATGTCCTCAAGACATCTTTCTTGACTTTGCATTATGCTTAAGGCACAAGGGCACTGTAGGTGTGATGAACCCCAAGTCCGGCCACTTGTTTCCAATGAAGTTGCAAGCTTGAATCAGCATGACCTCCCCATAGACTTGAATAGATGACAATGTTCTCCTCTCCGTGCCTGTCCCTCTATTCTCACTTGTGGCCTAGGGTTCCTTTCTTATCCCTTGCATCAGACTCTGTTTTATCTCTTCTAGTTTCTGTGCCTGCTTTCTGTTTGCCAAACCTGTTTCTGGGTATCTGTCCCTTTAATAGCCTAGCCTAGGCCAATCCTCAGACTGTAACCATGCGGCCACCCTGGGGGACATGTTCACCGTGATGTCATAAGCGACCTCAAAATTCGAAGGTGTCCTGACAACCTCCGTGCACACAGAGTTTCACAGCCATCTCAGACCAGTCTGACTCCTCACCCTGTCTAGGTAGGATAGTTTTCCTTTTTCTGCAATTGTTGTCAGTTTCTATCTTTCTCCTTGAACTTCGAAAGGGCTCCTACATTCTCTCTAGACACTGGTTTCACTCCTGTAAGATTATCCTGGGTTTTATCTCTTATATCTTGGGTAGATGGCAAAATGGGTGGACCTTACCCAGAAAAAGTCCTGGACTCCCTCACAAGTTGAAGTTGCCCAGGGAATGTTCTGATGCACAATGATGGTGTCATCTCGTGGCACTCTGCCAATTCCACCTTGGCAGGTCACAAGATTTCCTTCCTTCTGCCTTTGGGAAGTGTACCAGATACTTCCATAGATTGTAATATACTTATGGTTCCTTTTCTTGTGCGTATTGATAACGTATCCTCACAATTGCTGCTTATTTATGATCTCTGCCCGCACCATACCATGAAATCTATATTTCCTAACACTACTAATGTGATATGCACTCGTAATGTGAAACAGTGAGGCCCGGGCCGCCCAAGCGGAATGTGGGCACTTACCTGCTCCACCACAGGGCCGGCCCTGAATTGTACTTTTGGACCAACCTTTTGCCTGAACTTGGGAAGACGTGGGCCTGTTTGGATTATTCGTGAAGGTGATTAGTAATAACATCATGGACGGTAACATTTTCCGTTCGTTCATGGGTTTAGGACTGATCATGTTCTCTTCGTAGTATTCCTCTTCACCTATTTGGAATGGTCTGCCTTTCTGTAGCATCTGTAAGCATTTGGAGGTGATTTTCCATCCTTGGAAGTTCACCTTCTGTAAACTCTTTCCGCCCCCAAAGCTTTATGACATCATTCTGGACCCCTTTTTGGATTTTTGATTTGAGGTGAATTTATAGCCATGACCCTGCATTAGAACGTACTATAACTTCCAGATTCACATCCTCATTGCTTTAGACTTCTGTGTAGCTTACATCATCTTCACCAGTGTAAGACTAATCACAGGCCCTCACCACACACTTGTGCCTAATCTTCTCTTTCACCCTCCGTCACCGCCCCTCTTTGCCTCTGGGAGCCCGCATACAAATGTTCAGTGCCACCTGATGGTTAGTGCTTGCTTTTTCTTCTCCTTGTAAGTGAGATTCTATGGTATTTGAATTTCTCACTGGGGCTTGTTACACTTCCCCTAAAACCCTCACAGCCATTCTGGTGGTCACAAATGGCTGGATTGCATCATTTGTTCCGGCTGAGTGGTATACCATTGTGTGGCTATAGCCCATCTTCCTTCTCCAATCATCCCTTGCTGGACACCAGGGTGCTTTCCAAGTCTTGGATATCAGGAGTAAGACTGTGGTGAACACAGCCATGCACATGTCTTTATGCGGTAGTCTTTCTGACTTTTTTGGATAAACAAGCGGCAGATTAATAGCTGGGTCATACGGGACATGGATACTTAAACTTCTGAGGCAGTTCCACACCTTTGGCATCGTGGCTGCACCGGGTTACACTCCCACCAGCAGTGCAGGAGGCTTCCCTTCTCTCCACCTCCTCTCTGACACTTGTTATTTCCTGTCTGCTTCCTTCTAGCCATGCTGACCACGGTGAGCTGCCATGGCCTTGCAGTTTGGATTTGCATTTTCCTGAGACTTAATGATGGTGAACAAGTTTTCATGCACCTACTGGCCCTCTTTCTGTCTTCTTCGGAGAAATCTCTGCTTCCATCTTTTGACCAGGTTTTCATTGGCTTGTTTTTTTTCTTGTGGAGACGTGCGAGTTGATTGTATCTTTGGGCTTTTCACCCCTTGTCCGATGTGTGGTTTGCAAACATCCTCTCCCAATTGTTGTGGTGTCTTAGTATTCAGTTGATGGTTTCCTTGAGTGGGCAGAAGTGTGTGCATTTGATGTGGTCCCGTTTGTTTCTTGTTTCCTTTGTTGCCCTTGCCCAGTCAGACATGCTTCTTCCCAATAGGCGGCTCAGACAGATGGCAAAGAGCACTCTGCCTAGGTCTTCTCCTACAAGGTTCACGGTTTCAAGTCTGCCATTCAAGGCTTTAATCCACTTCAGGTGGTGTGTGTGCCAGGTGTAACATCATGGCGTACTCTCGTTGTGTTCCATGTGGCTGTGCAGGCTTCCCAGCACCGTTTATTGTAGAGACTCTCCTTTCTCCGCTGTCTCCACTTGGCTCCCTGGTCCAAAATGGGCTGTCCATGTAAGTTTGAGTTGGGCTCTGGGCTCTCAATTGTTTTGCATGGGTCTTCATGCCTGTTTTGGGGCCCAGACTGTGCCGTTTCGGTACCTAGCGCTTCGTCCTCTATGTTGAAATCAGAAATTGTGACACGTGCCGCTTTGTTCGTTTTCCTGAGGATTCCTTTGCCTAGTCAGGGTCTCGTGTTGCTGGCTAGAAACTTTAGGATTCTCTCTTCTTCTCTGTGGCAAATACTGCTGCAACTTTGACTGGGATTGCATGGAATCCAGAGATTCCTTACTGCGGTATGAACCTTTCAAGTGTGTTAATCCTTCCATTCCTAGATCCCTCGATATCTTTTTTTTTCTTGTGTCTTCTTGAGTTTCTTTCCCCAAAGGTTTGCTAGTTTTTGAATTAACATAGAATTCACCTGTTTTGCTAAGGTTATTCACAGAGATCCTATTCTTCGTAATGGCAAGCTCCTGTTTTTTTGTTTTTTTTTTCCTTAGCTTCAGTTTTTCTATTCTTTGCAACTTTTAATTGGTTTTGTTTTGGCACAAGTGCATTGCTGTGCTCACATCTGCTGGCAATGCTCCTGTATTTGCTGTGGAAGTCTGGCCCTGTCCAACGTCCCTTCCCATCTGCCTCTACTCTACCTCGGACGCCTGCACCAGAACAACTGAAGCAGTGGTGAGGAGGCCCAAACCGAGGATTCCACCCAGCCCATACTGGGCCACAGACCCAGAAGGTGCGGACCTCACCACTGCACCACCGGCCGGCCACTTACATGTTCAGTGGCAACGTGCAGTTGAGTGCAATGGGAGTTAAATATACTAGTGAGCCCAACTCTAGCACTGTGTAGATGAGGCTAGGTTGTTTTTCGGGTCCATTGTGATGTCAGAGGATTTGTCATAATTGTGTCTCTGAGGTCCAGCATGCTTCCTGGATACAGGTTTCAGAGCCTGCTTGGAGCAGTCTCATAACTCACCCTTCCCAGTTAGCCCATGCTTGACCTTCGCTGCCGTTTTTTGGCTTGTGAATTTCTCTGACTTTCAAACGTTCCAGCAGAGTCTGTCTAAAGACGGACATCATCTTTCATTGTGGATAATTCAGGTGTGATTTCTGTTCACCTTCCATTTTCTGGGTCCTCTTTTTCTTTTCCATAGTATACTCGTCATGGTCTTTCTCAGCTATCTCCCTTAGACATGCTTATCAGTCCGTTCTCCTTCATTCCAAGTGATTAGTTTGTATTTCTTTAATCGCTGTATGTTCTCTAGGGTGAGGTGTGAGTGCTTTCGTGACTCTTGGTTGTTGTCCTTGAATTTGCACCGGTCACTTGTAGGACTCTTGGCTATCCTAGCCAAGGTCAAACTAAGCACTGAGAACACGTGGTCATGTGGGTTGGTTTGACATCCTGAGATCAGAAACTCCAAATTCGAGGTGGTCCTGGCAACCCCCTTCACGGACACAATGTTTCCAAGACAACTTAGACAAATCGGATGAATTCCACTCTCCAGGAAAGATATTTTTCTGTCTCTTTTCCGGATTTGGGAAGTTTCGAACTTGACCCCTGATCCTTGAACGTTCCCCTAGATTCCGTCCAGATACGGGCTTACTTAATTTTTATAGGGTGTGCCATTTGTTTGCCCTACATCCTCTACCCTGGCCTGTTTATTTTTCTTGAAACACAACTGTAAAGTTCTAATTTTCGTGCAACTTCCTTACATATGGTGTCAAAACACATAATCAATAATCCTTCTACGGCAAGAGGTAGGGGGAGAGAATTTCGATGGAGGCAAACAGAGCACACTAGCCTGGGAGGGCAGCCTTCACGAAGGAACGAAGCCCTGTGGAAGAGGGTGCTTATCAGCACCCTTGTAGAGCACTTCCAAACAAAGAGACATACCCCAAGCGTGACAGGGCTCCATTCCTTCAAGGCTTCCAAGACATCTCTTGGGACACATTACCATGTGCCCAGTGGGCCCACGTGACACCAGAGCTTCGGAAAAAGAGACTGACCTTCAAAGAATGCTATGGGCCTTGGAAAGGAGGCATCGATTCTTCTCTTCAATGTCCTCAAGACATCTTTCTTGACTTTGCATTATGCTTAAGGCACAAGGGCACTGTAGGTGTGATGAACGCCAAGTCCGGCCACTTGTTTCCAATGAAGTTGCAAGCTTGAATCAGCATGACCTCCCCATAGACTTGAATAGATGACAATGTTCTCCTCTCCGTGCCTGTCCCTCTATTCTCACTTGTGGCCTAGGGTTCCTTTCTTATCCCTTGCATCAGACTCTGTTTTATCTCTTCTAGTTTCTGTGCCTGCTTTCTGTTTGCCAAACCTGTTTCTGGGTATCTGTCCCTTTAATAGCCTAGCCTAGGCCAATCCTCAGACTGTAACCATGCGGCCACCCTGGGGGACATGTTCACCGTGATGTCATAAGCGACCTCAAAATTCGAAGTTGTCCTGACAACCTCCGTGCACACAGAGTTTCACAGCCATCTCAGACCAGTCTGACTCCTCACCCTGTCTAGGTAGGATAGTTTTCCTTTTTCTGCAATTGTTGTCAGTTTCTATCTTTCTCCTTGAACTTCGAAAGGGCTCCTACATTCTCTCTAGACACTGGTTTCACTCCTGTAAGATTATCCTGGGTTTTATCTCTTATATCTTGGGTAGATGGCAAAATGGGTGGACCTTACCCAGAAAAAGTCCTGGACTCCCTCACAAGTTGAAGTTGCCCAGGGAATGTTCTGATGCACAATGATGGTGTCATCTCGTGGCACTCTGCCAATTCCACCTTGGCAGGTCACAAGATTTCCTTCCTTCTGCCTTTGGGAAGTGTACCAGATACTTCCATAGATTGTAATATTCTTATGGTTCCTTTTCTTGTGCGTATTGATAACGTATCCTCACAATTGCTGCTTATTTATGATCTCTGCCCGCACCATACCATGAAATCTATATTTCCTAACACTACTAATGTGATATGCACTCGTAATGTGAAACAGTGAGGCCCGGGCCGCCCAAGCGGAATGTGGGCACTTACCTGCTCCACCACAGGGCCGGCCCTGAATTGTACTTTTGGACCAACCTTTTGCCTGAACTTGGGAAGACGTGGGCCTGTTTGGATTATTCGTGAAGGTGATTAGTAATAACATCATGGACGGTAACATTTTCCGTTCGTTCATGGGTTTAGGACTGATCATGTTCTCTTCGTAGTATTCCTCTTCACCTATTTGGAATGGTCTGCCTTTCTGTAGCATCTGTAAGCATTTGGAGGTGATTTTCCATCCTTGGAAGTTCACCTTCCGTAAACTCTTTCCGCCCCCAAAGCTTTATGACATCATTCTGGACCCCTTTTTGGATTTTTGCTTTGAGGTGAATTTCTAGCCATGACCCTGCATTAGAACGTACTATAAATTCCAGATTCACATCCTCATTGCTTTAGACTTCTGTGTAGCTTACATCATCTTCACCAGTGTAAGACTAATCACAGGCCCTCACCACACACTTGTGCCTAATCTTCTCTTTCACCCTCCGTCACCGCCCCTCTTTGCCTCTGGGAGCCCGCATACAAATGTTCAGTGCCACCTGATGGTTAGTGCTTGCTTTTTCTTCTCCTTGTAAGTGAGATTCTATGGTATTTGAATTTCTCCCTGGGGCTTGTTACACTTCCCCTAAAACCCTCACAGCCATTCTGGTGGTCACAAATGGCTGGATTGCATCATTTGTTCCGGCTGAGTGGTATACCATTGTGTGGCTATAGCCCATCTTCCTTCTCCAATCATCCCTTGCTGGACACCAGGGTGCTTTCCAAGTCTTGGATATCAGGAGTAAGACTGTGGTGAACACAGCCATGCACATGTCTTTATGCGGTAGTCTTTCTGACTTTTTTGGATAAACAAGCGGCAGATTAATAGCTGGGTCATACGGGACATGGATACTTAAACTTCTGAGGCAGTTCCACACCTTTGGCATCGTGGCTGCACCGGGTTACACTCCCACCAGCAGTGCAGGAGGCTTCCCTTCTCTCCACCTCCTCTCTGACACTTGTTATTTCCTGTCTGCTTCCTTCTAGCCATGCTGACCACAGTGAGCTGCCATGGCCTTGCAGTTTGGATTTGCATTTTCCTGAGACTTAATGATGGTGAACAAGTTTTCATGCACCTACTGGCCCTCTTTCTGTCTTCTTCGGAGAAATCTCTGCTTCCATCTTTTGACCAGGTTTTCATTGGCTTGTTTTTTTTCTTGTGGAGACGTGCGAGTTGATTGTATCTTTGGGCTTTTCACCCCTTGTCCGATGTGTGGTTTGCAAACATCCTCTCCCAATTGTTGTGGTGTCTTAGTATTCAGTTGATGGTTTCCTTGAGTGGGCAGAAGTGTGTGCATTTGATGTGGTCCCGTTTGTTTCTTGTTTCCTTTGTTGCCCTTGCCCAGTCAGACATGCTTCTTCCCAATAGGCGGCTCAGACAGATGGCAAAGAGCACTCTGCCTAGGTCTTCTCCTACAAGGTTCACGGTTTCAAGTCTGCCATTCAAGGCTTTAATCCACTTCAGGTGGTGTGTGTGCCAGGTGTAACATCATGGCGTACTCTCGTTGTGTTCCATGTGGCTGTGCAGGCTTCCCAGCACCGTTTATTGTAGAGACTCTCCTTTCTCCGCTGTCTCCACTTGGCTCCCTGGTCCAAAATGGGCTGTCCATGTAAGTTTGAGTTGGGCTCTGGGCTCTCAATTGTTTTGCATGGGTCTTCATGCCTGTTTTGGGGCCCAGACTGTGCCGTTTCGGTACCTAGCGCTTCGTCCTCTATGTTGAAATCAGAAATTGTGACACGTGCCGCTTTGTTCGTTTTCCTGAGGATTCCTTTGCCTAGTCAGGGTCTCGTGTTGCTGGCTAGAAACTTTAGGATTCTCTCTTCTTCTCTGTGGCAAATACTGCTGCAACTTTGACTGGGATTGCATGGAATCCAGAGATTCCTTACTGCGGTATGAACCTTTCAAGTGTGTTAATCCTTCCATTCCTAGATCCCTCGATATCTTTTTTTTTCTTGTGTCTTCTTGAGTTTCTTTCCCCAAAGGTTTGCTAGTTTTTGAATTAACATAGAATTCACCTGTTTTGCTAAGGTTATTCACAGAGATCCTATTCTTCGTAATGGCAAGCTCCTGTTTTTTTGTTTTTTTTTTCCTTAGCTTCAGTTTTTCTATTCTTTGCAACTTTTAATTGGTTTTGTTTTGGCACAAGTGCATTGCTGTGCTCACATCTGCTGGCAATGCTCCTGTATTTGCTGTGGAAGTCTGGCCCTGTCCAACGTCCCTTCCCATCTGCCTCTACTCTACCTCGGACGCCTGCACCAGAACAACTGAAGCAGTGGTGAGGAGGCCCAAACCGAGGATTCCACCCAGCCCATACTGGGCCACAGACCCAGAAGGTGCGGACCTCACCACTGCACCACCGGCCGGCCACTTACATGTTCAGTGGCAACGTGCAGTTGAGTGCAATGGGAGTTAAATATACTAGTGAGCCCAACTCTAGCACTGTGTAGATGAGGCTAGGTTGTTTTTCGGGTCCATTGTGATGTCAGAGGATTTGTCATAATTGTCTCTGAGGTCCAGCATGCTTCCTGGATACAGGTTTCAGAGCCTGCTTGGAGCAGTCTCATAACTCACCCTTCCCAGTTAGCCCATGCTTGACCTTCGCTGCCGTTTTTTGGCTTGTGAATTTCTCTGACTTTCAAACGTTCCAGCAGAGTCTGTCTAAAGACGGACATCATCTTTCATTGTGGATAATTCAGGTGTGATTTCTGTTCACCTTCCATTTTCTGGGTCCTCTTTTTCTTTTCCATAGTATACTCGTCATGGTCTTTCTCAGCTATCTCCCTTAGACATGCTTATCAGTCCGTTCTCCTTCATTCCAAGTGATTAGTTTGTATTTCGTTAATCGCTGTATGTTCTCTAGGGTGAGGTGTGAGTGCTTTCGTGACTCTTGGTTGTTGTCCTTGAATTTGCACCGGTCACTTGTAGGACTCTTGGCTACCCTAGCCAAGGTCAAACTAAGCACTGAGAACACGTGGTCATGTGGGTTGGTTTGACATCCTGAGATCAGAAACTCCAAATTCGAGGTGGTCCTGGCAACCCCCTTCACGGACACAATGTTTCCAAGACAGCTTAGACAAATCGGATGAATTCCACTCTCCAGGAAAGATATTTTTCTGTCTCTTTTCCGGATTTGGGAAGTTTCGAACTTGACCCCTGATCCTTGAACGTTCCCCTAGATTCCGTCCAGATACGGGCTTACTTAATTTTTATAGGGTGTGCCATTTGTTTGCCCTACATCCTCTACCCTGGCCTGTTTATTTTTCTTGAAACACAACTGTAAAGTTCTAATTTTCGTGCAACTTCCTTACATATGGTGTCAAAACACATAATCAATAATCCTTCTACGGCAAGAGGTAGGGGGAGAGAATTTCGATGGAGGCAAACAGAGCACACTAGCCTGGGAGGGCAGCCTTCACGAAGGAACGAAGCCCTGTGGAAGAGGGTGCTTATCAGCACCCTTGTAGAGCACTTCCAAACAAAGAGACATACCCCAAGCGTGACAGGGCTCCATTCCTTCAAGGCTTCCAAGACATCTCTTGGGACACATTACCATGTGCCCAGTGGGCCCACGTGACACCAGAGCTTCGGAAAAAGAGACTGACCTTCAAAGAATGCTATGGGCCTTGGAAAGGAGGCATCGATTCTTCTCTTCAATGTCCTCAAGACATCTTTCTTGACTTTGCATTATGCTTAAGGCACAAGGGCACTGTAGGTGTGATGAACGCCAAGTCCGGCCACTTGTTTCCAATGAAGTTGCAAGCTTGAATCAGCATGACCTCCCCATAGACTTGAATAGATGACAATGTCCTCCTCTCCGTGCCTGTCCCTCTATTCTCACTTGTGGCCTAGGGTTCCTTTCTTATCCCTTGCATCAGACTCTGTTTTATCTCTTCTAGTTTCTGTGCCTGCTTTCTGTTTGCCAAACCTGTTTCTGGGTATCTGTCCCTTTAATAGCCTAGCCTAGGCCAATCCTCAGACTGTAACCATGCGGCCACCCTGGGGGACATGTTCACCGTGATGTCATAAGCGACCTCAAAATTCGAAGTTGTCCTGACAACCTCCGTGCACACAGAGTTTCACAGCCATCTCAGACCAGTCTGACTCCTCACCCTGTCTAGGTAGGATAGTTTTCCTTTTTCTGCAATTGTTGTCAGTTTCTATCTTTCTCCTTGAACTTCGAAAGGGCTCCTACATTCTCTCTAGACACTGGTTTCACTCCTGTAAGATTATCCTGGGTTTTATCTCTTATATCTTGGGTAGATGGCAAAATGGGTGGACCTTACCCAGAAAAAGTCCTGGACTCCCTCACAAGTTGAAGTTGCCCAGGGAATGTTCTGATGCACAATGATGGTGTCATCTCGTGGCACTCTGCCAATTCCACCTTGGCAGGTCACAAGATTTCCTTCCTTCTGCCTTTGGGAAGTGTACCAGATACTTCCATAGATTGTAATATTCTTATGGTTCCTTTTCTTGTGCGTATTGATAACGTATCCTCACAATTGCTGCTTATTTATGATCTCTGCCCGCACCATACCATGAAATCTATATTTCCTAACACTACTAATGTGATATGCACTCGTAATGTGAAACAGTGAGGCCCGGGCCGCCCAAGCGGAATGTGGGCACTTACCTGCTCCACCACAGGGCCGGCCCTGAATTGTACTTTTGGACCAACCTTTTGCCTGAACTTGGGAAGACGTGGGCCTGTTTGGATTATTCGTGAAGGTGATTAGTAATAACATCATGGACGGTAACATTTTCCGTTCGTTCATGGGTTTAGGACTGATCATGTTCTCTTCGTAGTATTCCTCTTCACCTATTTGGAATGGTCTGCCTTTCTGTAGCATCTGTAAGCATTTGGAGGTGATTTTCCATCCTTGGAAGTTCACCTTCCGTAAACTCTTTCCGCCCCCAAAGCTTTATGACATCATTCTGGACCCCTTTTTGGATTTTTGATTTGAGGTGAATTTCTAGCCATGACCCTGCATTAGAACGTACTATAAATTCCAGATTCACATCCTCATTGCTTTAGACTTCTGTGTAGCTTACATCATCTTCACCAGTGTAAGACTAATCACAGGCCCTCACCACACACTTGTGCCTAATCTTCTCTTTCACCCTCCGTCACCGCCCCTCTTTGCCTCTGGGAGCCCGCATACAAATGTTCAGTGCCACCTGATGGTTAGTGCTTGCTTTTTCTTCTCCTTGTAAGTGAGATTCTATGGTATTTGAATTTCTCCCTGGGGCTTGTTACACTTCCCCTAAAACCCTCACAGCCATTCTGGTGGTCACAAATGGCTGGATTGCATCATTTGTTCCGGCTGAGTGGTATACCATTGTGTGGCTATAGCCCATCTTCCTTCTCCAATCATCCCTTGCTGGACACCAGGGTGCTTTCCAAGTCTTGGATATCAGGAGTAAGACTGTGGTGAACACAGCCATGCACATGTCTTTATGCGGTAGTCTTTCTGACTTTTTTGGATAAACAAGCGGCAGATTAATAGCTGGGTCATACGGGACATGGATACTTAAACTTCTGAGGCAGTTCCACACCTTTGGCATCGTGGCTGCACCGGGTTACACTCCCACCAGCAGTGCAGGAGGCTTCCCTTCTCTCCACCTCCTCTCTGACACTTGTTATTTCCTGTCTGCTTCCTTCTAGCCATGCTGACCACAGTGAGCTGCCATGGCCTTGCAGTTTGGATTTGCATTTTCCTGAGACTTAATGATGGTGAACAAGTTTTCATGCACCTACTGGCCCTCTTTCTGTCTTCTTCGGAGAAATCTCTGCTTCCATCTTTTGACCAGGTTTTCATTGGCTTGTTTTTTTTCTTGTGGAGACGTGCGAGTTGATTGTATCTTTGGGCTTTTCACCCCTTGTCCGATGTGTGGTTTGCAAACATCCTCTCCCAATTGTTGTGGTGTCTTAGTATTCAGTTGATGGTTTCCTTGAGTGGGCAGAAGTGTGTGCATTTGATGTGGTCCCGTTTGTTTCTTGTTTCCTTTGTTGCCCTTGCCCAGTCAGACATGCTTCTTCCCAATAGGCGGCTCAGACAGATGGCAAAGAGCACTCTGCCTAGGTCTTCTCCTACAAGGTTCACGGTTTCAAGTCTGCCATTCAAGGCTTTAATCCACTTCAGGTGGTGTGTGTGCCAGGTGTAACATCATGGCGTACTCTCGTTGTGTTCCATGTGGCTGTGCAGGCTTCCCAGCACCGTTTATTGTAGAGACTCTCCTTTCTCCGCTGTCTCCACTTGGCTCCCTGGTCCAAAATGGGCTGTCCATGTAAGTTTGAGTTGGGCTCTGGGCTCTCAATTGTTTTGCATGGGTCTTCATGCCTGTTTTGGGGCCCAGACTGTGCCGTTTCGGTACCTAGCGCTTCGTCCTCTATGTTGAAATCAGAAATTGTGACACGTGCCGCTTTGTTCGTTTTCCTGAGGATTCCTTTGCCTAGTCAGGGTCTCGTGTTGCTGGCTAGAAACTTTAGGATTCTCTCTTCTTCTCTGTGGCAAATACTGCTGCAACTTTGACTGGGATTGCATGGAATCCAGAGATTCCTTACTGCGGTATGAACCTTTCAAGTGTGTTAATCCTTCCATTCCTAGATCCCTCGATATCTTTTTTTTTCTTGTGTCTTCTTGAGTTTCTTTCCCCAAAGGTTTGCTAGTTTTTGAATTAACATAGAATTCACCTGTTTTGCTAAGGTTATTCACAGAGATCCTATTCTTCGTAATGGCAAGCTCCTGTTTTTTTGTTTTTTTTTTCCTTAGCTTCAGTTTTTCTATTCTTTGCAACTTTTAATTGGTTTTGTTTTGGCACAAGTGCATTGCTGTGCTCACATCTGCTGGCAATGCTCCTGTATTTGCTGTGGAAGTCTGGCCCTGTCCAACGTCCCTTCCCATCTGCCTCTACTCTACCTCGGACGCCTGCACCAGAACAACTGAAGCAGTGGTGAGGAGGCCCAAACCGAGGATTCCACCCAGCCCATACTGGGCCACAGACCCAGAAGGTGCGGACCTCACCACTGCACCACCGGCCGGCCACTTACATGTTCAGTGGCAACGTGCAGTTGAGTGCAATGGGAGTTAAATATACTAGTGAGCCCAACTCTAGCACTGTGTAGATGAGGCTAGGTTGTTTTTCGGGTCCATTGTGATGTCAGAGGATTTGTCATAATTGTCTCTGAGGTCCAGCATGCTTCCTGGATACAGGTTTCAGAGCCTGCTTGGAGCAGTCTCATAACTCACCCTTCCCAGTTAGCCCATGCTTGACCTTCGCTGCCGTTTTTTGGCTTGTGAATTTCTCTGACTTTCAAACGTTCCAGCAGAGTCTGTCTAAAGACGGACATCATCTTTCATTGTGGATAATTCAGGTGTGATTTCTGTTCACCTTCCATTTTCTGGGTCCTCTTTTTCTTTTCCATAGTATACTCGTCATGGTCTTTCTCAGCTATCTCCCTTAGACATGCTTATCAGTCCGTTCTCCTTCATTCCAAGTGATTAGTTTGTATTTCGTTAATCGCTGTATGTTCTCTAGGGTGAGGTGTGAGTGCTTTCGTGACTCTTGGTTGTTGTCCTTGAATTTGCACCGGTCACTTGTAGGACTCTTGGCTACCCTAGCCAAGGTCAAACTAAGCACTGAGAACACGTGGTCATGTGGGTTGGTTTGACATCCTGAGATCAGAAACTCCAAATTCGAGGTGGTCCTGGCAACCCCCTTCACGGACACAATGTTTCCAAGACAGCTTAGACAAATCGGATGAATTCCACTCTCCAGGAAAGATATTTTTCTGTCTCTTTTCCGGATTTGGGAAGTTTCGAACTTGACCCCTGATCCTTGAACGTTCCCCTAGATTCCGTCCAGATACGGGCTTACTTAATTTTTATAGGGTGTGCCATTTGTTTGCCCTACATCCTCTACCCTGGCCTGTTTATTTTTCTTGAAACACAACTGTAAAGTTCTAATTTTCGTGCAACTTCCTTACATATGGTGTCAAAACACATAATCAATAATCCTTCTACGGCAAGAGGTAGGGGGAGAGAATTTCGATGGAGGCAAACAGAGCACACTAGCCTGGGAGGGCAGCCTTCACGAAGGAACGAAGCCCTGTGGAAGAGGGTGCTTATCAGCACCCTTGTAGAGCACTTCCAAACAAAGAGACATACCCCAAGCGTGACAGGGCTCCATTCCTTCAAGGCTTCCAAGACATCTCTTGGGACACATTACCATGTGCCCAGTGGGCCCACGTGACACCAGAGCTTCGGAAAAAGAGACTGACCTTCAAAGAATGCTATGGGCCTTGGAAAGGAGGCATCGATTCTTCTCTTCAATGTCCTCAAGACATCTTTCTTGACTTTGCATTATGCTTAAGGCACAAGGGCACTGTAGGTGTGATGAACGCCAAGTCCGGCCACTTGTTTCCAATGAAGTTGCAAGCTTGAATCAGCATGACCTCCCCATAGACTTGAATAGATGACAATGTCCTCCTCTCCGTGCCTGTCCCTCTATTCTCACTTGTGGCCTAGGGTTCCTTTCTTATCCCTTGCATCAGACTCTGTTTTATCTCTTCTAGTTTCTGTGCCTGCTTTCTGTTTGCCAAACCTGTTTCTGGGTATCTGTCCCTTTAATAGCCTAGCCTAGGCCAATCCTCAGACTGTAACCATGCGGCCACCCTGGGGGACATGTTCACCGTGATGTCATAAGCGACCTCAAAATTCGAAGTTGTCCTGACAACCTCCGTGCACACAGAGTTTCACAGCCATCTCAGACCAGTCTGACTCCTCACCCTGTCTAGGTAGGATAGTTTTCCTTTTTCTGCAATTGTTGTCAGTTTCTATCTTTCTCCTTGAACTTCGAAAGGGCTCCTACATTCTCTCTAGACACTGGTTTCACTCCTGTAAGATTATCCTGGGTTTTATCTCTTATATCTTGGGTAGATGGCAAAATGGGTGGACCTTACCCAGAAAAAGTCCTGGACTCCCTCACAAGTTGAAGTTGCCCAGGGAATGTTCTGATGCACAATGATGGTGTCATCTCGTGGCACTCTGCCAATTCCACCTTGGCAGGTCACAAGATTTCCTTCCTTCTGCCTTTGGGAAGTGTACCAGATACTTCCATAGATTGTAATATTCTTATGGTTCCTTTTCTTGTGCGTATTGATAACGTATCCTCACAATTGCTGCTTATTTATGATCTCTGCCCGCACCATACCATGAAATCTATATTTCCTAACACTACTAATGTGATATGCACTCGTAATGTGAAACAGTGAGGCCCGGGCCGCCCAAGCGGAATGTGGGCACTTACCTGCTCCACCACAGGGCCGGCCCTGAATTGTACTTTTGGACCAACCTTTTGCCTGAACTTGGGAAGACGTGGGCCTGTTTGGATTATTCGTGAAGGTGATTAGTAATAACATCATGGACGGTAACATTTTCCGTTCGTTCATGGGTTTAGGACTGATCATGTTCTCTTCGTAGTATTCCTCTTCACCTATTTGGAATGGTCTGCCTTTCTGTAGCATCTGTAAGCATTTGGAGGTGATTTTCCATCCTTGGAAGTTCACCTTCTGTAAACTCTTTCCGCCCCCAAAGCTTTATGACATCATTCTGGACCCCTTTTTGGATTTTTGATTTGAGGTGAATTTCTAGCCATGACCCTGCATTAGAACGTACTATAAATTCCAGATTCACATCCTCATTGCTTTAGACTTCTGTGTAGCTTACATCATCTTCACCAGTGTAAGACTAATCACAGGCCCTCACCACACACTTGTGCCTAATCTTCTCTTTCACCCTCCGTCACCGCCCCTCTTTGCCTCTGGGAGCCCGCATACAAATGTTCAGTGCCACCTGATGGTTAGTGCTTGCTTTTTCTTCTCCTTGTAAGTGAGATTCTATGGTATTTGAATTTCTCACTGGGGCTTGTTACACTTCCCCTAAAACCCTCACAGCCATTCTGGTGGTCACAAATGGCTGGATTGCATCATTTGTTCCGGCTGAGTGGTATACCATTGTGTGGCTATAGCCCATCTTCCTTCTCCAATCATCCCTTGCTGGACACCAGGGTGCTTTCCAAGTCTTGGATATCAGGAGTAAGACTGTGGTGAACACAGCCATGCACATGTCTTTATGCGGTAGTCTTTCTGACTTTTTTGGATAAACAAGCGGCAGATTAATAGCTGGGTCATACGGGACATGGATACTTAAACTTCTGAGGCAGTTCCACACCTTTGGCATCGTGGCTGCACCGGGTTACACTCCCACCAGCAGTGCAGGAGGCTTCCCTTCTCTCCACCTCCTCTCTGACACTTGTTATTTCCTGTCTGCTTCCTTCTAGCCATGCTGACCACGGTGAGCTGCCATGGCCTTGCAGTTTGGATTTGCATTTTCCTGAGACTTAATGATGGTGAACAAGTTTTCATGCACCTACTGGCCCTCTTTCTGTCTTCTTCGGAGAAATCTCTGCTTCCATCTTTTGACCAGGTTTTCATTGGCTTGTTTTTTTTCTTGTGGAGACGTGCGAGTTGATTGTATCTTTGGGCTTTTCACCCCTTGTCCGATGTGTGGTTTGCAAACATCCTCTCCCAATTGTTGTGGTGTCTTAGTATTCAGTTGATGGTTTCCTTGAGTGGGCAGAAGTGTGTGCATTTGATGTGGTCCCGTTTGTTTCTTGTTTCCTTTGTTGCCCTTGCCCAGTCAGACATGCTTCTTCCCAATAGGCGGCTCAGACAGATGGCAAAGAGCACTCTGCCTAGGTCTTCTCCTACAAGGTTCACGGTTTCAAGTCTGCCATTCAAGGCTTTAATCCACTTCAGGTGGTGTGTGTGCCAGGTGTAACATCATGGTGTACTCTCGTTGTGTTCCATGTGGCTGTGCAGGCTTCCCAGCACCGTTTATTGTAGAGACTCTCCTTTCTCCGCTGTCTCCACTTGGCTCCCTGGTCCAAAATGGGCTGTCCATGTAAGTTTGAGTTGGGCTCTGGGCTCTCAATTGTTTTGCATGGGTCTTCATGCCTGTTTTGGGGCCCAGACTGTGCCGTTTCGGTGCCTAGCGCTTCGTCCTCTATGTTGAAATCAGAAATTGTGACACGTGCCGCTTTGTTCGTTTTCCTGAGGATTCCTTTGCCTAGTCAGGGTCTCGCGTTGCTGGCTAGAAAGTTTAGGATTCTCTCTTCTTCTCTGTGGCAAATACTGCTGCAACTTTGACTGGGATTGCATTTAATCCAGAGATTCCTTACTGCGGTATGAACCTTTCAAGTGTGTTAATCCTTCCATTCCTAGATCCCTCGATATCTTTTTTTTTCTTGTGTCTTCTTGAGTTTCTTTCCCCAAAGGTTTGCTAGTTTTTGAATTAACATAGAATTCACCTGTTTTGCTAAGGTTATTCACAGAGATCCTATTCTTCGTAATGGCAAGCTCCTGTTTTTTTGTTTTTTTTTTTCCTTAGCTTCAGTTTTTCTATTCTTTGCAACTTTTAATTGGTTTTGTTTTGGCACAAGTGCATTGCTGTGCTCACATCTGCTGGCAATGCTCCTGTATTTGCTGTGGAAGTCTGGCCCTGTCCAACGTCCCTTCCCATCTGCCTCTACTCTACCTCGGACGCCTGCACCAGAACAACTGAAGCAGTGGTGAGGAGGCCCAAACCGAGGATTCCACCCAGCCCATACTGGGCCACAGACCCAGAAGGTGCGGACCTCACCACTGCACCACCGGCCGGCCACTTACATGTTCAGTGGCAACGTGCAGTTGAGTGCAATGGGAGTTAAATATACTAGTGAGCCCAACTCTAGCACTGTGTAGATGAGGCTAGGTTGTTTTTCGGGTCCATTGTGATGTCAGAGGATTTGTCATAATTGTGTCTCTGAGGTCCAGCATGCTTCCTGGATACAGGTTTCAGAGCCTGCTTGGAGCAGTCTCATAACTCACCCTTCCCAGTTAGCCCATGCTTGACCTTCGCTGCCGTTTTTTGGCTTGTGAATTTCTCTGACTTTCAAACGTTCCAGCAGAGTCTGTCTAAAGACGGACATCATCTTTCATTGTGGATAATTCAGGTGTGATTTCTGTTCACCTTCCATTTTCTGGGTCCTCTTTTTCTTTTCCATAGTATACTCGTCATGGTCTTTCTCAGCTATCTCCCTTAGACATGCTTATCAGTCCGTTCTCCTTCATTCCAAGGGATTAGTTTGTATTTCTTTAATCGCTGTATGTTCTCTAGGGTGAGGTGTGAGTGCTTTCGTGACTCTTGGTTGTTGTCCTTGAATTTGCACCGGTCACTTGTAGGACTCTTGGCTATCCTAGCCAAGGTCAAACTAAGCACTGAGAACACGTGGTCATGTGGGTTGGTTTGACATCCTGAGATCAGAAACTCCAAATTCGAGGTGGTCCTGGCAACCCCCTTCACGGACACAATGTTTCCAAGACAACTTAGACAAATCGGATGAATTCCACTCTCCAGGAAAGATATTTTTCTGTCTCTTTTCCGGATTTGGGAAGTTTCGAACTTGACCCCTGATCCTTGAACGTTCCCCTAGATTCCGTCCAGATACGGGCTTACTTAATTTTTATAGGGTGTGCCATTTGTTTGCCCTACATCCTCTACCCTGGCCTGTTTATTTTTCTTGAAACACAACTGTAAAGTTCTAATTTTCGTGCAACTTCCTTACATATGGTGTCAAAACACATAATCAATAATCCTTCTACGGCAAGAGGTAGGGGGAGAGAATTTCGATGGAGGCAAACAGAGCACACTAGCCTGGGAGGGCAGCCTTCACGAAGGAACGAAGCCCTGTGGAAGAGGGTGCTTTTCAGCACCCTTGTAGAGCACTTCCAAACAAAGAGACATACCCCAAGCGTGACAGGGCTCCATTCCTTCAAGGCTTCCAAGACATCTCTTGGGACACATTACCATGTGCCCAGTGGGCCCACGTGACACCAGAGCTTCGGAAAAAGAGACTGACCTTCAAAGAATGCTATGGGCCTTGGAAAGGAGGCATCGATTCTTCTCTTCAATGTCCTCAAGACATCTTTCTTGACTTTGCATTATGCTTAAGGCACAAGGGCACTGTAGGTGTGATGAACGCCAAGTCCGGCCACTTGTTTCCAATGAAGTTGCAAGCTTGAATCAGCATGACCTCCCCATAGACTTGAATAGATGACAATGTTCTCCTCTCCGTGCCTGTCCCTCTATTCTCACTTGTGGCCTAGGGTTCCTTTCTTATCCCTTGCATCAGACTCTGTTTTATCTCTTCTAGTTTCTGTGCCTGCTTTCTGTTTGCCAAACCTGTTTCTGGGTATCTGTCCCTTTAATAGCCTAGCCTAGGCCAATCCTCAGACTGTAACCATGCGGCCACCCTGGGGGACATGTTCACCGTGATGTCATAAGCGACCTCAAAATTCGAAGTTGTCCTGACAACCTCCGTGCACACAGAGTTTCACAGCCATCTCAGACCAGTCTGACTCCTCACCCTGTCTAGGTAGGATAGTTTTCCTTTTTCTGCAATTGTTGTCAGTTTCTATCTTTCTCCTTGAACTTCGAAAGGGCTCCTACATTCTCTCTAGACACTGGTTTCACTCCTGTAACATTATCCTGGGTTTTATCTCTTATATCTTGGGTAGATGGCAAAATGGGTGGACCTTACCCAGAAAAAGTCCTGGACTCCCTCACAAGTTGAAGTTGCCCAGGGAATGTTCTGATGCACAATGATGGTGTCATCTCGTGGCACTCTGCCAATTCCACCTTGGCAGGTCACAAGTTTTCCTTCCTTCTGCCTTTGGGAAGTGTACCAGATACTTCCATAGATTGTAATATTCTTATGGTTCCTTTTCTTGTGCGTATTGATAACGTATCCTCACAATTGCTGCTTATTTATGATCTCTGCCCGCACCATACCATGAAATCTATATTTCCTAACACTACTAATGTGATATGCACTCGTAATGTGAAACAGTGAGGCCCGGGCCGCCCAAGCGGAATGTGGGCACTTACCTGCTCCACCACAGGGCCGGCCCTGAATTGTACTTTTGGACCAACCTTTTGCCTGAACTTGGGAAGACGTGGGCCTGTTTGGATTATTCGTGAAGGTGATTAGTAATAACATCATGGACGGTAACATTTTCCGTTCGTTCATGGGTTTAGGACTGATCATGATCTCTTCGTAGTATTCCTCTTCACCTATTTGGAATGGTCTGCCTTTCTGTAGCATCTGTAAGCATTTGGAGGTGATTTTCCATCCTTGGAAGTTCACCTTCCGTAAACTCTTTCCGCCCCCAAAGCTTTATGACATCATTCTGGACCCCTTTTTGGATTTTTGATTTGAGGTGAATTTATAGCCATGACCCTGCATTAGAACGTACTATAACTTCCAGATTCACATCCTCATTGCTTTAGACTTCTGTGTAGCTTACATCATCTTCACCAGTGTAAGACTAATCACAGGCCCTCACCACACACTTGTGCCTAATCTTCTCTTTCACCCTCCGTCACCGCCCCTCTTTGCCTCTGGGAGCCCGCATACAAATGTTCAGTGCCACCTGATGGTTAGTGCTTGCTTTTTCTTCTCCTTGTAAGTGAGATTCTATGGTATTTGAATTTCTCCCTGGGGCTTGTTACACTTCCCCTAAAACCCTCACAGCCATTCTGGTGGTCACAAATGGCTGGATTGCATCATTTGTTCCGGCTGAGTGGTATACCATTGTGTGGCTATAGCCCATCTTCCTTCTCCAATCATCCCTTGCTGGACACCAGGGTGCTTTCCAAGTCTTGGATATCAGGAGTAAGACTGTGGTGAACACAGCCATGCACATGTCTTTATGCGGTAGTCTTTCTGACTTTTTTGGATAAACAAGCGGCAGATTAATAGCTGGGTCATACGGGACATGGATACTTAAACTTCTGAGGCAGTTCCACACCTTTGGCATCGTGGCTGCACCGGGTTACACTCCCACCAGCAGTGCAGGAGGCTTCCCTTCTCTCCACCTCCTCTCTGACACTTGTTATTTCCTGTCTGCTTCCTTCTAGCCATGCTGACCACAGTGAGCTGCCATGGCCTTGCAGTTTGGATTTGCATTTTCCTGAGACTTAATGATGGTGAACAAGTTTTCATGCACCTACTGGCCCTCTTTCTGTCTTCTTCGGAGAAATCTCTGCTTCCATCTTTTGACCAGGTTTTCATTGGCTTGTTTTTTTTCTTGTGGAGACGTGCGAGTTGATTGTATCTTTGGGCTTTTCACCCCTTGTCCGATGTGTGGTTTGCAAACATCCTCTCCCAATTGTTGTGGTGTCTTAGTATTCAGTTGATGGTTTCCTTGAGTGGGCAGAAGTGTGTGCATTTGATGTGGTCCCGTTTGTTTCTTGTTTCCTTTGTTGCCCTTGCCCAGTCAGACATGCTTCTTCCAAATAGGCGGCTCAGACAGATGGCAAAGAGCACTCTGCCTAGGTCTTCTCCTACAAGGTTCACGGTTTCAAGTCTGCCATTCAAGGCTTTAATCCACTTCAGGTGGTGTGTGTGCCAGGTGTAACATCATGGTGTACTCTCGTTGTGTTCCATGTGGCTGTGCAGGCTTCCCAGCACCGTTTATTGTAGAGACTCTCCTTTCTCCGCTGTCTCCACTTGGCTCCCTGGTCCAAAATGGGCTGTCCATGCAAGTTTGAGTTGGGCTCTGGGCTCTCAATTGTTTTGCATGGGTCTTCATGCCTGTTTTGGGGCCCAGACTGTGCCGTTTCGGTGCCTAGCGCTTCGTCCTCTATGTTGAAATCAGAAATTGTGACACGTGCTGCTTTGTTCGTTTTCCTGAGGATTCCTTTGCCTAGTCAGGGTCTTGCGTTGCTGGCTAGAAACTTTAGGATTCTCTCTTCTTCTCTGTGGCAAATACTGCTGCAACTTTGACTGGGATTGCATGGAATCCAGAGATTCCTTACTGCGGTATGAACCTTTCAAGTGTGTTAATCCTTCCATTCCTAGATCCCTCGATATCTTTTTTTTTCTTGTGTCTTCTTGAGTTTCTTTCCCCAAAGGTTTGCTAGTTTTTGAATTAACATAGAATTCACCTGTTTTGCTAAGGTTATTCACAGAGATCCTATTCTTCGTAATGGCAAGCTCCTGTTTTTTTGTTTTTTTTTTTCCTTAGCTTCAGTTTTTCTATTCTTTGCAACTTTTAATTGGTTTTGTTTTGGCACAAGTGCATTGCTGTGCTCACATCTGCTGGCAATGCTCCTGTATTTGCTGTGGAAGTCTGGCCCTGTCCAACGTCCCTTCCCATCTGCCTCTACTCTACCTCGGACGCCTGCACCAGAACAACTGAAGCAGTGGTGAGGAGGCCCAAACCGAGGATTCCACCCAGCCCATACTGGGCCACAGACCCAGAAGGTGCGGACCTCACCACTGCACCACCGGCCGGCCACTTACATGTTCAGTGGCAACGTGCAGTTGAGTGCAATGGGAGTTAAATATACTAGTGAGCCCAACTCTAGCACTGTGTAGATGAGGCTAGGTTGTTTTTCGGGTCCATTGTGATGTCAGAGGATTTGTCATAATTGTGTCTCTGAGGTCCAGCATGCTTCCTGGATACAGGTTTCAGAGCCTGCTTGGAGCAGTCTCATAACTCACCCTTCCCAGTTAGCCCATGCTTGACCTTCGCTGCCGTTTTTTGGCTTGTGAATTTCTCTGACTTTCAAACGTTCCAGCAGAGTCTGTCTAAAGACGGACATCATCTTTCATTGTGGATAATTCAGGTGTGATTTCTGTTCACCTTCCATTTTCTGGGTCCTCTTTTTCTTTTCCATAGTATACTCGTCATGGTCTTTCTCAACTATCTCCCTTAGACATGCTTATCAGTCCGTTCTCCTTCATTCCAAGTGATTAGTTTGTATTTCTTTAATCGCTGTATGTTCTCTAGGGTGAGGTGTGAGTGCTTTCGTGACTCTTGGTTGTTGTCCTTGAATTTGCACCGGTCACTTGTAGGACTCTTGGCTACCCTAGCCAAGGTCAAACTAAGCACTGAGAACACGTGGTCATGTGGGTTGGTTTGACATCCTGAGATCAGAAAATCCAAATTCGAGGTGGTCCTGGCAACCCCCTTCACGGACACAATGTTTCCAAGACAGCTTAGACAAATCGGATGAATTCCACTCTCCAGGAAAGATATTTTTCTGTCTCTTTTCCGGATTTGGGAAGTTTCGAACTTGACCCCTGATCCTTGAACGTTCCCCTAGATTCCGTCCAGATACGGGCTTACTTAATTTTTATAGGGTGTGCCATTTGTTTGCCCTACATCCTCTACCCTGGCCTGTTTATTTTTCTTGAAACACAACTGTAAAGTTCTAATTTTCGTGCAACTTCCTTACATATGGTGTCAAAACACATAATCAATAATCCTTCTACAGCAAGAGGTAGGGGGAGAGAATTTCGATGGAGGCAAACAGAGCACACTAGCCTGGGAGGGCAGCCTTCACGAAGGAACGAAGCCCTGTGGAAGAGGGTGCTTATCAGCACCCTTGTAGAGCACTTCCAAACAAAGAGACATACCCCAAGCGTGACAGGGCTCCATTCCTTCAAGGCTTCCAAGACATCTCTTGGGACACATTACCATGTGCCCAGTGGGCCCACGTGACACCAGAGCTTCGGAAAAAGAGACTGACCTTCAAAGAATGCTATGGGCCTTGGAAAGGAGGCATCGATTCTTCTCTTCAATGTCCTCAAGACATCTTTCTTGACTTTGCATTATGCTTAAGGCACAAGGGCACTGTAGGTGTGATGAACGCCAAGTCCGGCCACTTGTTTCCAATGAAGTTGCAAGCTTGAATCAGCATGACCTCCCCATAGACTTGAATAGATGACAATGTTCTCCTCTCCGTGCCTGTCCCTCTATTCTCACTTGTGGCCTAGGGTTCCTTTCTTATCCCTTGCATCAGACTCTGTTTTATCTCTTCTAGTTTCTGTGCCTGCTTTCTGTTTGCCAAACCTGTTTCTGGGTATCTGTCCCTTTAATAGCCTAGCCTAGGCCAATCCTCAGACTGTAACCATGCGGCCACCCTGGGGGACATGTTCACCGTGATGTCATAAGCGACCTCAAAATTCGAAGTTGTCCTGACAACCTCCGTGCACACAGAGTTTCACAGCCATCTCAGACCAGTCTGACTCCTCACCCTGTCTAGGTAGGATAGTTTTCCTTTTTCTGCAATTGTTGTCAGTTTCTATCTTTCTCCTTGAACTTCGAAAGGGCTCCTACATTCTCTCTAGACACTGGTTTCACTCCTGTAAGATTATCCTGGGTTTTATCTCTTATATCTTGGGTAGATGGCAAAATGGGTGGACCTTACCCAGAAAAAGTCCTGGACTCCCTCACAAGTTGAAGTTGCCCAGGGAATGTTCTGATGCACAATGATGGTGTCATCTCGTGGCACTCTGCCAATTCCACCTTGGCAGGTCACAAGTTTTCCTTCCTTCTGCCTTTGGGAAGTGTACCAGATACTTCCATAGATTGTAATATTCTTATGGTTCCTTTTCTTGTGCGTATTGATAACGTATCCTCACAATTGCTGCTTATTTATGATCTCTGCCCGCACCATACCATGAAATCTATATTTCCTAACACTACTAATGTGATATGCACTCGTAATGTGAAACAGTGAGGCCCGGGCCGCCCAAGCGGAATGTGGGCACTTACCTGCTCCACCACAGGGCCGGCCCTGAATTGTACTTTTGGACCAACCTTTTGCCTGAACTTGGGAAGACGTGGGCCTGTTTGGATTATTCGTGAAGGTGATTAGTAATAACATCATGGACGGTAACATTTTCCGTTCGTTCATGGGTTTAGGACTGATCATGATCTCTTCGTAGTATTCCTCTTCACCTATTTGGAATGGTCTGCCTTTCTGTAGCATCTGTAAGCATTTGGAGGTGATTTTCCATCCTTGGAAGTTCACCTTCCGTAAACTCTTTCCGCCCCCAAAGCTTTATGACATCATTCTGGACCCCTTTTTGGATTTTTGATTTGAGGTGAATTTATAGCCATGACCCTGCATTAGAACGTACTATAACTTCCAGATTCACATCCTCATTGCTTTAGACTTCTGTGTAGCTTACAACATCTTCACCAGTGTAAGACTAATCACAGGCCCTCACCACACACTTGTGCCTAATCTTCTCTTTCACCCTCCGTCACCGCCCCTCTTTGCCTCTGGGAGCCCGCATACAAATGTTCAGTGCCACCTGTTGGTTAGTGCTTGCTTTTTCTTCTCCTTGTAAGTGAGATTCTATGGTATTTGAATTTCTCCCTGGGGCTTGTTACACTTCCCCTAAAACCCTCACAGCCATTCTGGTGGTCACAAATGGCTGGATTGCATCATTTGTTCCGGCTGAGTGGTATACCATTGTGTGGCTATAGCCCATCTTCCTTCTCCAATCATCCCTTGCTGGACACCAGGGTGCTTTCCAAGTCTTGGATATCAGGAGTAAGACTGTGGTGAACACAGCCATGCACATGTCTTTATGCGGTAGTCTTTCTGACTTTTTTGGATAAACAAGCGGCAGATTAATAGCTGGGTCATACGGGACATGGATACTTAAACTTCTGAGGCAGTTCCACACCTTTGGCATCGTGGCTGCACCGGGTTACACTCCCACCAGCAGTGCAGGAGGCTTCCCTTCTCTCCACCTCCTCTCTGACACTTGTTATTTCCTGTCTGCTTCCTTCTAGCCATGCTGACCACAGTGAGCTGCCATGGCCTTGCAGTTTGGATTTGCATTTTCCTGAGACTTAATGATGGTGAACAAGTTTTCATGCACCTACTGGCCCTCTTTCTGTCTTCTTCGGAGAAATCTCTGCTTCCATCTTTTGACCAGGTTTTCATTGGCTTGTTTTTTTTCTTGTGGAGACGTGCGAGTTGATTGTATCTTTGGGCTTTTCACCCCTTGTCCGATGTGTGGTTTGCAAACATCCTCTCCCAATTGTTGTGGTGTCTTAGTATTCAGTTGATGGTTTCCTTGAGTGGGCAGAAGTGTGTGCATTTGATGTGGTCCCGTTTGTTTCTTGTTTCCTTTGTTGCCCTTGCCCAGTCAGACATGCTTCTTCCCAATAGGCGGCTCGGACAGATGGCAAAGAGCACTCTGCCTAGGTCTTCTCCTACAAGGTTCACGGTTTCAAGTCTGCCATTCAAGGCTTTAATCCACTTCAGGTGGTGTGTGTGCCAGGTGTAACATCATGGTGTACTCTCGTTGTGTTCCATGTGGCTGTGCAGGCTTCCCAGCACCGTTTATTGTAGAGACTCTCCTTTCTCCGCTGTCTCCACTTGGCTCCCTGGTCCAAAATGGGCTGTCCATGTAAGTTTGAGTTGGGCTCTGGGCTCTCAATTGTTTTGCATGGGTCTTCATGCCTGTTTTGGGGCCCAGACTGTGCCGTTTCGGTACCTAGCGCTTCGTCCTCTATGTTGAAATCAGAAATTGTGACACGTGCCGCTTTGTTCGTTTTCCTGAGGATTCCTTTGCCTAGTCAGGGTCTCGTGTTGCTGGCTAGAAACTTTAGGATTCTCTCTTCTTCTCTGTGGCAAATACTGCTGCAACTTTGACTGGGATTGCATGGAATCCAGAGATTCCTTACTGCGGTATGAACCTTTCAAGTGTGTTAATCCTTCCATTCCTAGATCCCTCGATATCTTTTTTTTTCTTGTGTCTTCTTGAGTTTCTTTCCCCAAAGGTTTGCTAGTTTTTGAATTAACATAGAATTCACCTGTTTTGCTAAGGTTATTCACAGAGATCCTATTCTTCGTAATGGCAAGCTCCTGTTTTTTTGGTTTTTTTTTCCTTAGCTTCAGTTTTTCTATTCTTTGCAACTTTTAATTGGTTTTGTTTTGGCACAAGTGCATTGCTGTGCTCACATCTGCTGGCAATGCTCCTGTATTTGCTGTGGAAGTCTGGCCCTGTCCAACGTCCCTTCCCATCTGCCTCTACTCTACCTCGGACGCCTGCACCAGAACAACTGAAGCAGTGGTGAGGAGGCCCAAACCGAGGATTCCACCCAGCCCATACTGGGCCACAGACCCAGAAGGTGCGGACCTCACCACTGCACCACCGGCCGGCCACTTACATGTTCAGTGGCAACGTGCAGTTGAGTGCAATGGGAGTTAAATATACTAGTGAGCCCAACTCTAGCACTGTGTAGATGAGGCTAGGTTGTTTTTTGGGTCCATTGTGATGTCAGAGGATTTGTCATAATTGTGTCTCTGAGGTCCAGCATGCTTCCTGGATACAGGTTTCAGAGCCTGCTTGGAGCAGTCTCATAACTCACCCTTCCCAGTTAGCCCATGCTTGACCTTCGCTGCCATTTTTTGGCTTGTGAATTTCTCTGACTTTCAAACGTTCCAGCAGAGTCTGTCTAAAGACGGACATCATCTTTCATTGTGGATAATTCAGGTGTGATTTCTGTTCACCTTCCATTTTCTGGGTCCTCTTTTTCTTTTCCATAGTATACTCGTCAGGGTCTTTCTCAGCTATCTCCCTTAGACATGCTTATCAGTCCGTTCCCCTTCATTCCAAGTGATTAGTTTGTATTTCTTTAATTGCTGTATGTTCTCTAGGGTGAGGTGTGAGTGCTTTCGTGACTCTTGGTTGTTGTCCTTGAATTTGCACCGGTCACTTGTAGGACTCTTGGCTACCCTAGCCAAGGTCAAACTAAGCACTGAGAACACGTGGTCATGTGGGTTGGTTTGACATCCTGAGATCAGAAACTCCAAATTCGAGGTGGTCCTGGCAACCCCCTTCACGGACACAATGTTTCCAAGACAGCTTAGACAAATCGGATGAATTCCACTCTCCAGGAAAGATATTTTTCTGTCTCTTTTCCGGATTTGGGAAGTTTCGAACTTGACCCCTGATCCTTGAACGTTCCCCTAGATTCCGTCCAGATACGGGCTTACTTAATTTTTATAGGGTGTGCCATTTGTTTGCCCTACATCCTCTACCCTGGCCTGTTTATTTTTCTTGAAACACAACTGTAAAGTTCTAATTTTCGTGCAACTTCCTTACATATGGTGTCAAAACACATAATCAATAATCCTTCTACGGCAAGAGGTAGGGGGAGAGAATTTCGATGGAGGCAAACAGAGCACACTAGCCTGGGAGGGCAGCCTTCACGAAGGAACGAAGCCCTGTGGAAGAGGGTGCTTATCAGCACCCTTGTAGAGCACTTCCAAACAAAGAGACATACCCCAAGCGTGACAGGGCTCCATTCCTTCAAGGCTTCCAAGACATCTCTTGGGACACATTACCATGTGCCCAGTGGGCCCACGTGACACCAGAGCTTCGGAAAAAGAGACTGACCTTCAAAGAATGCTATGGGCCTTGGAAAGGAGGCATCGATTCTTCTCTTCAATGTCCTCAAGACATCTTTCTTGACTTTGCATTATGCTTAAGGCACAAGGGCACTGTAGGTGTGATGAACCCCAAGTCCGGCCACTTGTTTCCAATGAAGTTGCAAGCTTGAATCAGCATGACCTCCCCATAGACTTGAATAGATGACAATGTTCTCCTCTCCGTGCCTGTCCCTCTATTCTCACTTGTGGCCTAGGGTTCCTTTCTTATCCCTTGCATCAGACTCTGTTTTATCTCTTCTAGTTTCTGTGCCTGCTTTCTGTTTGCCAAACCTGTTTCTGGGTATCTGTCCCTTTAATAGCCTAGCCTAGGCCAATCCTCAGACTGTAACCATGCGGCCACCCTGGGGGACATGTTCACCGTGATGTCATAAGCGACCTCAAAATTCGAAGTTGTCCTGACAACCTCCGTGCACACAGAGTTTCACAGCCATCTCAGACCAGTCTGACTCCTCACCCTGTCTAGGTAGGATAGTTTTCCTTTTTCTGCAATTGTTGTCAGTTTCTATCTTTCTCCTTGAACTTCGAAAGGGCTCCTACATTCTCTCTAGACACTGGTTTCACTCCTGTAAGATTATCCTGGGTTTTATCTCTTATATCTTGGGTAGATGGCAAAATGGGTGGACCTTACCCAGAAAAAGTCCTGGACTCCCTCACAAGTTGAAGTTGCCCAGGGAATGTTCTGATGCACAATGATGGTGTCATCTCGTGGCACTCTGCCAATTCCACCTTGGCAGGTCACAAGTTTTCCTTCCTTCTGCCTTTGGGAAGTGTACCAGATACTTCCATAGATTGTAATATTCTTATGGTTCCTTTTCTTGTGCGTATTGATAACGTATCCTCACAATTGCTGCTTATTTATGATCTCTGCCCGCACCATACCATGAAATCTATATTTCCTAACACTACTAATGTGATATGCACTCGTAATGTGAAACAGTGAGGCCCGGGCCGCCCAAGCGGAATGTGGGCACTTACCTGCTCCACCACAGGGCCGGCCCTGAATTGTACTTTTGGACCAACCTTTTGCCTGAACTTGGGAAGACGTGGGCCTGTTTGGATTATTCGTGAAGGTGATTAGTAATAACATCATGGACGGTAACATTTTCCGTTCGTTCATGGGTTTAGGACTGATCATGTTCTCTTCGTAGTATTCCTCTTCACCTATTTGGAATGGTCTGCCTTTCTGTAGCATCTGTAAGCATTTGGAGGTGATTTTCCATCCTTGGAAGTTCACCTTCTGTAAACTCTTTCCGCCCCCAAAGCTTTATGACATCATTCTGGACCCCTTTTTGGATTTTTGATTTGAGGTGAATTTATAGCCATGACCCTGCATTAGAACGTACTATAACTTCCAGATTCACATCCTCATTGCTTTAGACTTCTGTGTAGCTTACATCATCTTCACCAGTGTAAGACTAATCACAGGCCCTCACCACACACTTGTGCCTAATCTTCTCTTTCACCCTCCGTCACCGCCCCTCTTTGCCTCTGGGAGCCCGCATACAAATGTTCAGTGCCACCTGTTGGTTAGTGTTTGCTTTTTCTTCGCCTTGTAAGTGAGATTCTATGGTATTTGAATTTCTCACTGGGGCTTGTTACACTTCCCCTAAAACCCTCACAGCCATTCTGGTGGTCACAAATGGCTGGATTGCATCAATTGTTCCGGCTGAGTGGTATACCATTGTGTGGCTATAGCCCATCTTCCTTCTCCAATCATCCCTTGCTGGACACCAGGGTGCTTTCCAAGTCTTGGATATCAGGAGTAAGACTGTGGTGAACACAGCCATGCACATGTCTTTATGCGGTAGTCTTTCTGACTTTTTTGGATAAACAAGCGGCAGATTAATAGCTGGGTCATACGGGACATGGATACTTAGATTTCTGAGGCAGTTCCACACCTTTGGCATCGTGGCTGCACCGGGTTACACTCCCACCAGCAGTGCAGGAGGCTTCCCTTCTCTCCACCTCCTCTCTGACACTTGTTATTTCCTGTCTGCTTCCTTCTAGCCATGCTGACCACGGTGAGCTGCCATGGCCTTGCAGTTTGGATTTGCATTTTCCTGAGACTTAATGATGGTGAACAAGTTTTCATGCACCTACTGGCCCTCTTTCTGTCTTCTTCGGAGAAATCTCTGCTTCCATCTTTTGACCAGGTTTTCATTGGCTTGTTTTTTTTCTTGTGGAGACGTGCGAGTTGATTGTATCTTTGGGCTTTTCACCCCTTGTCCGATGTGTGGTTTGCAAACATCCTCTCCCAATTGTTGTGGTGTCTTAGTATTCAGTTGATGGTTTCCTTGAGTGGGCAGAAGTGTGTGCATTTGATGTGGTCCCGTTTGTTTCTTGTTTCCTTTGTTGCCCTTGCCCAGTCAGACATGCTTCTTCCCAATAGGCGGCTCAGACAGATGGCAAAGAGCACTCTGCCTAGGTCTTCTCCTACAAGGTTCACGGTTTCAAGTCTGCCATTCAAGGCTTTAATCCATTTCAGGTGGTGTGTGTGCCAGGTGTAACATCATGGTGTACTCTCGTTGTGTTCCATGTGGCTGTGCAGGCTTCCCAGCACCGTTTATTGTAGAGACTCTCCTTTCTCCGCTGTCTCCACTTGGCTCCCTGGTCCAAAATGGGCTGTCCATGTAAGTTTGAGTTGGGCTCTGGGCTCTCAATTGTTTTGCATGGGTCTTCATGCCTGTTTTGGGGCCCAGACTGTGCCGTTTCGGTACCTAGCGCTTCGTCCTCTATGTTGAAATCAGAAATTGTGACACGTGCTGCTTTGTTCGTTTTCCTGAGGATTCCTTTGCCTAGTCAGGGTCTCGTGTTGCTGGCTAGAAACTTTAGGATTCTCTCTTCTTCTCTGTGGCAAATACTGCTGCAACTTTGACTGGGATTGCATGGAATCCAGAGATTCCTTACTGCGGTATGAACCTTTCAAGTGTGTTAATCCTTCCATTCCTAGATCCCTCGATATCTTTTTTTTTCTTGTGTCTTCTTGAGTTTCTTTCCCCAAAGGTTTGCTAGTTTTTGAATTAACATAGAATTCACCTGTTTTGCTAAGGTTATTCACAGAGATCCTATTCTTCGTAATGGCAAGCTCCTGTTTTTTTGGTTTTTTTTTCCTTAGCTTCAGTTTTTCTATTCTTTGCAACTTTTAATTGGTTTTGTTTTGGCACAAGTGCATTGCTGTGCTCACATCTGCTGGCAATGCTCCTGTATTTGCTGTGGAAGTCTGGCCCTGTCCAACGTCCCTTCCCATCTGCCTCTACTCTACCTCGGACGCCTGCACCAGAACAACTGAAGCAGTGGTGAGGAGGCCCAAACCGAGGATTCCACCCAGCCCATACTGGGCCACAGACCCAGAAGGTGCGGACCTCACCACTGCACCACCGGCCGGCCACTTACATGTTCAGTGGCAACGTGCAGTTGAGTGCAATGGGAGTTAAGTATACTAGTGAGCCCAACTCTAGCACTGTGTAGATGAGGCTAGGTTGTTTTTCGGGTCCATTGTGATGTCAGAGGATTTGTCATAATTGTGTCTCTGAGGTCCAGCATGCTTCCTGGATACAGGTTTCAGAGCCTGCTTGGAGCAGTCTCATAACTCACCCTTCCCAGTTAGCCCATGCTTGACCTTCGCTGCCGTTTTTTGGCTTGTGAATTTCTCTGACTTTCAAACGTTCCAGCAGAGTCTGTCTAAAGACGGACATCATCTTTCATTGTGGATAATTCAGGTGTGATTTCTGTTCACCTTCCATTTTCTGGGTCCTCTTTTTCTTTTCCATAGTATACTCGTCATGGTCTTTCTCAGCTATCTCCCTTAGACATGCTTATCAGTCCGTTCTCCTTCATTCCAAGGGATTAGTTTGTATTTCTTTAATCGCTGTATGTTCTCTAGGGTGAGGTGTGAGTGCTTTCGTGACTCTTGGTTGTTGTCCTTGAATTTGCACCGGTCACTTGTAGGACTCTTGGCTATCCTAGCCTAGGTCAAACTAAGCACTGAGAACACGTGGTCATGTGGGTTGGTTTGACATCCTGAGATCAGAAACTCCAAATTCGAGGTGGTCCTGGCAACTCCCTTCACGGACACAATGTTTCCAAGACAACTTAGACAAATCGGATGAATTCCACTCTCCAGGAAAGATATTTTTCTGTCTCTTTTCCGGATTTGGGAAGTTTCGAACTTGACCCCTGATCCTTGAACGTTTCCCTAGATTCCGTCCAGATACGGGCTTACTTAATTTTTATAGGGTGTGCCATTTGTTTGCCCTACATCCTCTACCCTGGCCTGTTTATTTTTCTTGAAACACAACTGTAAAGTTCTAATTTTCGTGCAACTTCCTTACATATGGTGTCAAAACACATAATCAATAATCCTTCTACGGCAAGAGGTAGGGGGAGAGAATTTCGATGGAGGCAAACAGAGCACACTAGCCTGGGAGGGCAGCCTTCACGAAGGAACGAAGCCCTGTGGAAGAGGGTGCTTTTCAGCACCCTTGTAGAGCACTTCCAAACAAAGAGACATACCCCAAGCGTGACAGGGCTCCATTCCTTCAAGGCTTCCAAGACATCTCTTGGGACACATTACCATGTGCCCAGTGGGCCCACGTGACACCAGAGCTTCGGAAAAAGAGACTGACCTTCAAAGAATGCTATGGGCCTTGGAAAGGAGGCATCGATTCTTCTCTTCAATGTCCTCAAGACATCTTTCTTGACTTTGCATTATGCTTAAGGCACAAGGGCACTGTAGGTGTGATGAACCCCAAGTCCGGCCACTTGTTTCCAATGAAGTTGCAAGCTTGAATCAGCATGACCTCCCCATAGACTTGAATAGATGACAATGTTCTCCTCTCCGTGCCTGTCCCTCTATTCTCACTTGTGGCCTAGGGTTCCTTTCTTATCCCTTGCATCAGACTCTGTTTTATCTCTTCTAGTTTCTGTGCCTGCTTTCTGTTTGCCAAACCTGTTTCTGGGTATCTGTCCCTTTAATAGCCTAGCCTAGGCCAATCCTCAGACTGTAACCATGCGGCCACCCTGGGGGACATGTTCACCGTGATGTCATAAGCGACCTCAAAATTCGAAGTTGTCCTGACAACCTCCGTGCACACAGAGTTTCACAGCCATCTCAGACCAGTCTGACTCCTCACCCTGTCTAGGTAGGATAGTTTTCCTTTTTCTGCAATTGTTGTCAGTTTCTATCTTTCTCCTTGAACTTCGAAAGGGCTCCTACATTCTCTCTAGACACTGGTTTCACTCCTGTAAGATTATCCTGGGTTTTATCTCTTATATCTTGGGTAGATGGCAAAATGGGTGGACCTTACCCAGAAAAAGTCCTGGACTCCCTCACAAGTTGAAGTTGCCCAGGGAATGTTCTGATGCACAATGATGGTGTCATCTCGTGGCACTCTGCCAATTCCACCTTGGCAGGTCACAAGTTTTCCTTCCTTCTGCCTTTGGGAAGTGTACCAGATACTTCCATAGATTGTAATATTCTTATGGTTCCTTTTCTTGTGCGTATTGATAACGTATCCTCACAATTGCTGCTTATTTATGATCTCTGCCCGCACCATACCATGAAATCTATATTTCCTAACACTACTAATGTGATATGCACTCGTAATGTGAAACAGTGAGGCCCGGGCCGCCCAAGCGGAATGTGGGCACTTACCTGCTCCACCACAGGGCCGGCCCTGAATTGTACTTTTGGACCAACCTTTTGCCTGAACTTGGGAAGACGTGGGCCTGTTTGGATTATTCGTGAAGGTGATTAGTAATAACATCATGGACGGTAACATTTTCCGTTCGTTCATGGGTTTAGGACTGATCATGTTCTCTTCGTAGTATTCCTCTTCACCTATTTGGAATGGTCTGCCTTTCTGTAGCATCTGTAAGCATTTGGAGGTGATTTTCCATCCTTGGAAGTTCACCTTCCGTAAACTCTTTCCGCCCCCAAAGCTTTATGACATCATTCTGGACCCCTTTTTGGATTTTTGCTTTGAGGTGAATTTCTAGCCATGACCCTGCATTAGAACGTACTATAACTTCCAGATTCACATCCTCATTGCTTTAGACTTCTGTGTAGCTTACATCATCTTCACCAGTGTAAGACTAATCACAGGCCCTCACCACACACTTGTGCCTAATCTTCTCTTTCACCCTCCGTCACCGCCCCTCTTTGCCTCTGGGAGCCCGCATACAAATGTTCAGTGCCACCTGTTGGTTAGTGCTTGCTTTTTCTTCGCCTTGTAAGTGAGATTCTATGGTATTTGAATTTCTCACTGGGGCTTGTTACACTTCCCCTAAAACCCTCACAGCCATTCTGGTGGTCACAAATGGCTGGATTGCATCAATTGTTCCGGCTGAGTGGTATACCATTGTGTGGCTATAGCCCATCTTCCTTCTCCAATCATCCCTTGCTGGACACCAGGGTGCTTTCCAAGTCTTGGATATCAGGAGTAAGACTGTGGTGAACACAGCCATGCACATGTCTTTATGCGGTAGTCTTTCTGACTTTTTTGGATAAACAAGCGGCAGATTAATAGCTGGGTCATACGGGACATGGATACTTAGATTTCTGAGGCAGTTCCACACCTTTGGCATCGTGGCTGCACCGGGTTACACTCCCACCAGCAGTGCAGGAGGCTTCCCTTCTCTCCACCTCCTCGCTGACACTTGTTATTTCCTGTCTGCTTCCTTCTAGCCATGCTGACCACAGTGAGCTGCCATGGCCTTGCAGTTTGGATTTGCATTTTCCTGAGACTTAATGATGGTGAACAAGTTTTCATGCACCTACTGGCCCTCTTTCTGTCTTCTTCGGAGAAATCTCTGCTTCCATCTTTTGACCAGGTTTTCATTGGCTTGTTTTTTTTTTCTTGTGGAGACGTGCGAGTTGATTGTATCTTTGGGCTTTTCACCCCTTGTCCGATGTGTGGTTTGCAAACATCCTCTCCCAATTGTTGTGGTGTCTTAGTATTCAGTTGATGGTTTCCTTGAGTGGGCAGAAGTGTGTGCATTTGATGTGGTCCCGTTTGTTTCTTGTTTCCTTTGTTGCCCTTGCCCAGTCAGACATGCTTCTTCCCAATAGGCGGCTCAGACAGATGGCAAAGAGCACTCTGCCTAGGTCTTCTCCTACAAGGTTCACGGTTTCAAGTCTGCCATTCAAGGCTTTAATCCATTTCAGGTGGTGTGTGTGCCAGGTGTAACATCATGGTGTACTCTCGTTGTGTTCCATGTGGCTGTGCAGGCTTCCCAGCACCGTTTATTGTAGAGACTCTCCTTTCTCCGCTGTCTCCACTTGGCTCCCTGGTCCAAAATGGGCTGTCCATGTAAGTTTGAGTTGGGCTCTGGGCTCTCAATTGTTTTGCATGGGTCTTCATGCCTGTTTTGGGGCCCAGACTGTGCCGTTTCGGTACCTAGCGCTTCGTCCTCTATGTTGAAATCAGAAATTGTGACACGTGCTGCTTTGTTCGTTTTCCTGAGGATTCCTTTGCCTAGTCAGGGTCTCGTGTTGCTGGCTAGAAACTTTAGGATTCTCTCTTCTTCTCTGTGGCAAATACTGCTGCAACTTTGACTGGGATTGCATGGAATCCAGAGATTCCTTACTGCGGTATGAACCTTTCAAGTGTGTTAATCCTTCCATTCCTAGATCCCTCGATATCTTTTTTTTTCTTGTGTCTTCTTGAGTTTCTTTCCCCAAAGGTTTGCTAGTTTTTGAATTAACATAGAATTCACCTGTTTTGCTAAGGTTATTCACAGAGATCCTATTCTTCGTAATGGCAAGCTCCTGTTTTTTTGGTTTTTTTTTCCTTAGCTTCAGTTTTTCTATTCTTTGCAACTTTTAATTGGTTTTGTTTTGGCACAAGTGCATTGCTGTGCTCACATCTGCTGGCAATGCTCCTGTATTTGCTGTGGAAGTCTGGCCCTGTCCAACGTCCCTTCCCATCTGCCTCTACTCTACCTCGGACGCCTGCACCAGAACAACTGAAGCAGTGGTGAGGAGGCCCAAACCGAGGATTCCACCCAGCCCATACTGGGCCACAGACCCAGAAGGTGCGGACCTCACCACTGCACCACCGGCCGGCCACTTACATGTTCAGTGGCAACGTGCAGTTGAGTGCAATGGGAGTTAAGTATACTAGTGAGCCCAACTCTAGCACTGTGTAGATGAGGCTAGGTTGTTTTTCGGGTCCATTGTGATGTCAGAGGATTTGTCATAATTGTGTCTCTGAGGTCCAGCATGCTTCCTGGATACAGGTTTCAGAGCCTGCTTGGAGCAGTCTCATAACTCACCCTTCCCAGTTAGCCCATGCTTGACCTTCGCTGCCGTTTTTTGGCTTGTGAATTTCTCTGACTTTCAAACGTTCCAGCAGAGTCTGTCTAAAGACGGACATCATCTTTCATTGTGGATAATTCAGGTGTGATTTCTGTTCACCTTCCATTTTCTGGGTCCTCTTTTTCTTTTCCATAGTATACTCGTCATGGTCTTTCTCAGCTATCTCCCTTAGACATGCTTATCAGTCCGTTCTCCTTCATTCCAAGGGATTAGTTTGTATTTCTTTAATCGCTGTATGTTCTCTAGGGTGAGGTGTGAGTGCTTTCGTGACTCTTGGTTGTTGTCCTTGAATTTGCACTGGTCACTTGTAGGACTCTTGGCTATCCTAGCCTAGGTCAAACTAAGCACTGAGAACACGTGGTCATGTGGGTTGGTTTGACATCCTGAGATCAGAAACTCCAAATTCGAGGTGGTCCTGGCAACTCCCTTCACGGACACAATGTTTCCAAGACAACTTAGACAAATCGGATGAATTCCACTCTCCAGGAAAGATATTTTTCTGTCTCTTTTCCGGATTTGGGAAGTTTCGAACTTGACCCCTGATCCTTGAACGTTTCCCTAGATTCCGTCCAGATACGGGCTTACTTAATTTTTATAGGGTGTGCCATTTGTTTGCCCTACATCCTCTACCCTGGCCTGTTTATTTTTCTTGAAACACAACTGTAAAGTTCTAATTTTCGTGCAACTTCCTTACATATGGTGTCAAAACACATAATCAATAATCCTTCTACGGCAAGAGGTAGGGGGAGAGAATTTCGATGGAGGCAAACAGAGCACACTAGCCTGGGAGGGCAGCCTTCACGAAGGAACGAAGCCCTGTGGAAGAGGGTGCTTTTCAGCACCCTTGTAGAGCACTTCCAAACAAAGAGACATAGCCCAAGCGTGACAGGGCTCCATTCCTTCAAGGCTTCCAAGACATCTCTTGGGACACATTACCATGTGCCCAGTGGGCCCACGTGACACCAGAGCTTCGGAAAAAGAGACTGACCTTCAAAGAATGCTATGGGCCTTGGAAAGGAGGCATCGATTCTTCTCTTCAATGTCCTCAAGACATCTTTCTTGACTTTGCATTATGCTTAAGGCACAAGGGCACTGTAGGTGTGATGAACCCCAAGTCCGGCCACTTGTTTCCAATGAAGTTGCAAGCTTGAATCAGCATGACCTCCCCATAGACTTGAATAGATGACAATGTTCTCCTCTCCGTGCCTGTCCCTCTATTCTCACTTGTGGCCTAGGGTTCCTTTCTTATCCCTTGCATCAGACTCTGTTTTATCTCTTCTAGTTTCTGTGCCTGCTTTCTGTTTGCCAAACCTGTTTCTGGGTATCTGTCCCTTTAATAGCCTAGCCTAGGCCAATCCTCAGACTGTAACCATGCGGCCACCCTGGGGGACATGTTCACCGTGATGTCATAAGCGACCTCAAAATTCGAAGTTGTCCTGACAACCTCCGTGCACACAGAGTTTCACAGCCATCTCAGACCAGTCTGACTCCTCACCCTGTCTAGGTAGGATAGTTTTCCTTTTTCTGCAATTGTTGTCAGTTTCTATCTTTCTCCTTGAACTTCGAAAGGGCTCCTACATTCTCTCTAGACACTGGTTTCACTCCTGTAAGATTATCCTGGGTTTTATCTCTTATATCTTGGGTAGATGGCAAAATGGGTGGACCTTACCCAGAAAAAGTCCTGGACTCCCTCACAAGTTGAAGTTGCCCAGGGAATGTTCTGATGCACAATGATGGTGTCATCTCGTGGCACTCTGCCAATTCCACCTTGGCAGGTCACAAGTTTTCCTTCCTTCTGCCTTTGGGAAGTGTACCAGATACTTCCATAGATTGTAATATTCTTATGGTTCCTTTTCTTGTGCGTATTGATAACGTATCCTCACAATTGCTGCTTATTTATGATCTCTGCCCGCACCATACCATGAAATCTATATTTCCTAACACTACTAATGTGATATGCACTCGTAATGTGAAACAGTGAGGCCCGGGCCGCCCAAGCGGAATGTGGGCACTTACCTGCTCCACCACAGGGCCGGCCCTGAATTGTACTTTTGGACCAACCTTTTGCCTGAACTTGGGAAGACGTGGGCCTGTTTGGATTATTCGTGAAGGTGATTAGTAATAACATCATGGACGGTAACATTTTCCGTTCGTTCATGGGTTTAGGACTGATCATGTTCTCTTCGTAGTATTCCTCTTCACCTATTTGGAATGGTCTGCCTTTCTGTAGCATCTGTAAGCATTTGGAGGTGATTTTCCATCCTTGGAAGTTCACCTTCTGTAAACTCTTTCCGCCCCCAAAGCTTTATGACATCATTCTGGACCCCTTTTTGGATTTTTGATTTGAGGTGAATTTATAGCCATGACCCTGCATTAGAACGTACTATAACTTCCAGATTCACATCCTCATTGCTTTAGACTTCTGTGTAGCTTACATCATCTTCACCAGTGTAAGACTAATCACAGGCCCTCACCACACACTTGTGCCTAATCTTCTCTTTCACCCTCCGTCACCGCCCCTCTTTGCCTCTGGGAGCCCGCATACAAATGTTCAGTGCCACCTGTTGGTTAGTGTTTGCTTTTTCTTCGCCTTGTAAGTGAGATTCTATGGTATTTGAATTTCTCACTGGGGCTTGTTACACTTCCCCTAAAACCCTCACAGCCATTCTGGTGGTCACAAATGGCTGGATTGCATCAATTGTTCCGGCTGAGTGGTATACCATTGTGTGGCTATAGCCCATCTTCCTTCTCCAATCATCCCTTGCTGGACACCAGGGTGCTTTCCAAGTCTTGGATATCAGGAGTAAGACTGTGGTGAACACAGCCATGCACATGTCTTTATGCGGTAGTCTTTCTGACTTTTTTGGATAAACAAGCGGCAGATTAATAGCTGGGTCATACGGGACATGGATACTTAGATTTCTGAGGCAGTTCCACACCTTTGGCATCGTGGCTGCACCGGGTTACACTCCCACCAGCAGTGCAGGAGGCTTCCCTTCTCTCCACCTCCTCTCTGACACTTGTTATTTCCTGTCTGCTTCCTTCTAGCCATGCTGACCACGGTGAGCTGCCATGGCCTTGCAGTTTGGATTTGCATTTTCCTGAGACTTAATGATGGTGAACAAGTTTTCATGCACCTACTGGCCCTCTTTCTGTCTTCTTCGGAGAAATCTCTGCTTCCATCTTTTGACCAGGTTTTCATTGGCTTGTTTTTTTTTTTCTTGTGGAGACGTGCGAGTTGATTGTATCTTTGGGCTTTTCACCCCTTGTCCGATGTGTGGTTTGCAAACATCCTCTCCCAATTGTTGTGGTGTCTTAGTATTCAGTTGATGGTTTCCTTGAGTGGGCAGAAGTGTGTGCATTTGATGTGGTCCCGTTTGTTTCTTGTTTCCTTTGTTGCCCTTGCCCAGTCAGACATGCTTCTTCCCAATAGGCGGCTCAGACAGATGGCAAAGAGCACTCTGCCTAGGTCTTCTCCTACAAGGTTCACGGTTTCAAGTCTGCCATTCAAGGCTTTAATCCATTTCAGGTGGTGTGTGTGCCAGGTGTAACATCATGGTGTACTCTCGTTGTGTTCCATGTGGCTGTGCAGGCTTCCCAGCACCGTTTATTGTAGAGACTCTCCTTTCTCCGCTGTCTCCACTTGGCTCCCTGGTCCAAAATGGGCTGTCCATGTAAGTTTGAGTTGGGCTCTGGGCTCTCAATTGTTTTGCATGGGTCTTCATGCCTGTTTTGGGGCCCAGACTGTGCCGTCTCGGTACCTAGCGCTTCGTCCTCTATGTTGAAATCAGAAATTGTGACACGTGCCGCTTTGTTCGTTTTCCTGAGGATTCCTTTGCCTAGTCAGGGTCTCGTGTTGCTGGCTAGAAACTTTAGGATTCTCTCTTCTTCTCTGTGGCAAATACTGCTGCAACTTTGACTGGGATTGCATGGAATCCAGAGATTCCTTACTGCGGTATGAACCTTTCAAGTGTGTTAATCCTTCCATTCCTAGATCCCTCGATATCTTTTTTTTTCTTGTGTCTTCTTGAGTTTCTTTCCCCAAAGGTTTGCTAGTTTTTGAATTAACATAGAATTCACCTGTTTTGCTAAGGTTATTCACAGAGATCCTATTCTTCGTAATGGCAAGCTCCTGTTTTTTTGTTTTTTTTTTTCCTTAGCTTCAGTTTTTCTATTCTTTGCAACTTTTAATTGGTTTTGTTTTGGCACAAGTGCATTGCTGTGCTCACATCTGCTGGCAATGCTCCTGTATTTGCTGTGGAAGTCTGGCCCTATCCAACGTCCCTTCCCATCTGCCTCTACTCTACCTCGGACGCCTGCACCAGAACAACTGAAGCAGTGGTGAGGAGGCCCAAACCGAGGATTCCACCCAGCCCATACTGGGCCACAGACCCAGAAGGTGCGGACCTCACCACTGCACCACCGGCCGGCCACTTACATGTTCAGTGGCAACGTGCAGTTGAGTGCAATGGGAGTTAAATATACTAGTAAGCCCAACTCTAGCACTGTGTAGATGAGGCTAGGTTGTTTTTCGGGTCCATTGTGATGTCAGAGGATTTGTCATAATTGTGTCCCTGAGGTCCAGCATGCTTCCTGGATACAGGTTTCAGAGCCTGCTTGGAGCAGTCTCATAACTCACCCTTCCCAGTTAGCCCATGCTTGACCTTCGCTGCCGTTTTTTGGCTTGTGAATTTCTCTGACTTTCAAACGTTCCAGCAGAGTCTGTCTAAAGACGGACATCATCTTTCATTGTGGATAATTCAGGTGTGATTTCTGTTCACCTTCCATTTTCTGGGTCCTCTTTTTCTTTTCCATAGTATACTCGTCATGGTCTTTCTCAGCTATCTCCCTTAGACATGCTTATCAGTCCGTTCTCCTTCATTCCAAGGGATTAGTTTGTATTTCTTTAATCGCTGTATGTTCTCTAGGGTGAGGTGTGAGTGCTTTCGTGACTCTTGGTTGTTGTCCTTGAATTTGCACCGGTCACTTGTAGGACTCTTGGCTACCCTAGCCAAGGTCAAACTAAGCACTGAGAACACGTGGTCATGTGGGTTGGTTTGACATCCTGAGATCAGAAACTCCAAATTCGAGGTGGTCCTGGCAACCCCCTTCACGGACACAATGTTTCCAAGACAACTTAGACAAATCGGATGAATTCCACTCTCCAGGAAAGATATTTTTCTGTCTCTTTTCCGGATTTGGGAAGTTTCGAACTTGACCCCTGATCCTTGAACGTTCCCCTAGATTCCGTCCAGATACGGGCTTACTTAATTTTTATAGGGTGTGCCATTTGTTTGCCCTACATCCTCTACCCTGGCCTGTTTATTTTTCTTGAAACACAACTGTAAAGTTCTAATTTTCGTGCAACTTCCTTACATATGGTGTCAAAACACATAATCAATAATCCTTCTACGGCAAGAGGTAGGGGGAGAGAATTTCGATGGAGGCAAACAGAACACACTAGCCTGGGAGGGCAGCCTTCACGAAGGAACGAAGCCCTGTGGAAGAGGGTGCTTTTCAGCACCCTTGTAGAGCACTTCCAAACAAAGAGACATAGCCCAAGCGTGACAGGGCTCCATTCCTTCAAGGCTTCCAAGACATCTCTTGGGACACATTACCATGTGCCCAGTGGGCCCACGTGACACCAGAGCTTCGGAAAAAGAGACTGACCTTCAAAGAATGCTATGGGCCTTGGAAAGGAGGCATCGATTCTTCTCTTCAATGTCCTCAAGACATCTTTCTTGACTTTGCATTATGCTTAAGGCACAAGGGCACTGTAGGTGTGATGAACCCCAAGTCCGGCCACTTGTTTCCAATGAAGTTGCAAGCTTGAATCAGCATGACCTCCCCATAGACTTGAATAGATGACAATGTTCTCCTCTCCGTGCCTGTCCCTCTATTCTCACTTGTGGCCTAGGGTTCCTTTCTTATCCCTTGCATCAGACTCTGTTTTATCTCTTCTAGTTTCTGTGCCTGCTTTCTGTTTGCCAAACCTGTTTCTGGGTATCTGTCCCTTTAATAGCCTAGCCTAGGCCAATCCTCAGACTGTAACCATGCGGCCACCCTGGGGGACATGTTCACCGTGATGTCATAAGCGACCTCAAAATTCGAAGTTGTCCTGACAACCTCCGTGCACACAGAGTTTCACAGCCATCTCAGACCAGTCTGACTCCTCACCCTGTCTAGGTAGGATAGTTTTCCTTTTTCTGCAATTGTTGTCAGTTTCTATCTTTCTCCTTGAACTTCGAAAGGGCTCCTACATTCTCTCTAGACACTGGTTTCACTCCTGTAAGATTATCCTGGGTTTTATCTCTTATATCTTGGGTAGATGGCAAAATGGGTGGACCTTACCCAGAAAAAGTCCTGGACTCCCTCACAAGTTGAAGTTGCCCAGGGAATGTTCTGATGCACAATGATGGTGTCATCTCGTGGCACTCTGCCAATTCCACCTTGGCAGGTCACAAGTTTTCCTTCCTTCTGCCTTTGGGAAGTGTACCAGATACTTCCATAGATTGTAATATTCTTATGGTTCCTTTTCTTGTGCGTATTGATAACGTATCCTCACAATTGCTGCTTATTTATGATCTCTGCCCGCACCATACCATGAAATCTATATTTCCTAACACTACTAATGTGATATGCACTCGTAATGTGAAACAGTGAGGCCCGGGCCGCCCAAGCGGAATGTGGGCACTTACCTGCTCCACCACAGGGCCGGCCCTGAATTGTACTTTTGGACCAACCTTTTGCCTGAACTTGGGAAGACGTGGGCCTGTTTGGATTATTCGTGAAGGTGATTAGTAATAACATCATGGACGGTAACATTTTCCGTTCGTTCATGGGTTTAGGACTGATCATGTTCTCTTCGTAGTATTCCTCTTCACCTATTTGGAATGGTCTGCCTTTCTGTAGCATCTGTAAGCATTTGGAGGTGATTTTCCATCCTTGGAAGTTCACCTTCTGTAAACTCTTTCCGCCCCCAAAGCTTTATGACATCATTCTGGACCCCTTTTTGGATTTTTGATTTGAGGTGAATTTATAGCCATGACCCTGCATTAGAACGTACTATAACTTCCAGATTCACATCCTCATTGCTTTAGACTTCTGTGTAGCTTACATCATCTTCACCAGTGTAAGACTAATCACAGGCCCTCACCACACACTTGTGCCTAATCTTCTCTTTCACCCTCCGTCACCGCCCCTCTTTGCCTCTGGGAGCCCGCATACAAATGTTCAGTGCCACCTGTTGGTTAGTGTTTGCTTTTTCTTCGCCTTGTAAGTGAGATTCTATGGTATTTGAATTTCTCACTGGGGCTTGTTACACTTCCCCTAAAACCCTCACAGCCATTCTGGTGGTCACAAATGGCTGGATTGCATCAATTGTTCTGGCTGAGTGGTATACCATTGTGTGGCTATAGCCCATCTTCCTTCTCCAATCATCCCTTGCTGGACACCAGGGTGCTTTCCAAGTCTTGGATATCAGGAGTAAGACTGTGGTGAACACAGCCATGCACATGTCTTTATGCGGTAGTCTTTCTGACTTTTTTGGATAAACAAGCGGCAGATTAATAGCTGGGTCATACGGGACATGGATACTTAGATTTCTGAGGCAGTTCCACACCTTTGGCATCGTGGCTGCACCGGGTTACACTCCCACCAGCAGTGCAGGAGGCTTCCCTTCTCTCCACCTCCTCTCTGACACTTGTTATTTCCTGTCTGCTTCCTTCTAGCCATGCTGACCACGGTGAGCTGCCATGGCCTTGCAGTTTGGATTTGCATTTTCCTGAGACTTAATGATGGTGAACAAGTTTTCATGCACCTACTGGCCCTCTTTCTGTCTTCTTCGGAGAAATCTCTGCTTCCATCTTTTGACCAGGTTTTCATTGGCTTGTTTTTTTTTTTCTTGTGGAGACGTGCGAGTTGATTGTATCTTTGGGCTTTTCACCCCTTGTCCGATGTGTGGTTTGCAAACATCCTCTCCCAATTGTTGTGGTGTCTTAGTATTCAGTTGATGGTTTCCTTGAGTGGGCAGAAGTGTGTGCATTTGATGTGGTCCCGTTTGTTTCTTGTTTCCTTTGTTGCCCTTGCCCAGTCAGACATGCTTCTTCCCAATAGGCGGCTCAGACAGATGGCAAAGAGCACTCTGCCTAGGTCTTCTCCTACAAGGTTCACGGTTTCAAGTCTGCCATTCAAGGCTTTAATCCATTTCAGGTGGTGTGTGTGCCAGGTGTAACATCATGGTGTACTCTCGTTGTGTTCCATGTGGCTGTGCAGGCTTCCCAGCACCGTTTATTGTAGAGACTCTCCTTTCTCCGCTGTCTCCACTTGGCTCCCTGGTCCAAAATGGGCTGTCCATGTAAGTTTGAGTTGGGCTCTGGGCTCTCAATTGTTTTGCATGGGTCTTCATGCCTGTTTTGGGGCCCAGACTGTGCCGTCTCGGTACCTAGCGCTTCGTCCTCTATGTTGAAATCAGAAATTGTGACACGTGCCGCTTTGTTCGTTTTCCTGAGGATTCCTTTGCCTAGTCAGGGTCTCGTGTTGCTGGCTAGAAACTTTAGGATTCTCTCTTCTTCTCTGTGGCAAATACTGCTGCAACTTTGACTGGGATTGCATGGAATCCAGAGATTCCTTACTGCGGTATGAACCTTTCAAGTGTGTTAATCCTTCCATTCCTAGATCCCTCGATATCTTTTTTTTTCTTGTGTCTTCTTGAGTTTCTTTCCCCAAAGGTTTGCTAGTTTTTGAATTAACATAGAATTCACCTGTTTTGCTAAGGTTATTCACAGAGATCCTATTCTTCGTAATGGCAAGCTCCTGTTTTTTTGTTTTTTTTTTTCCTTAGCTTCAGTTTTTCTATTCTTTGCAACTTTTAATTGGTTTTGTTTTGGCACAAGTGCATTGCTGTGCTCACATCTGCTGGCAATGCTCCTGTATTTGCTGTGGAAGTCTGGCCCTATCCAACGTCCCTTCCCATCTGCCTCTACTCTACCTCGGACGCCTGCACCAGAACAACTGAAGCAGTGGTGAGGAGGCCCAAACCGAGGATTCCACCCAGCCCATACTGGGCCACAGACCCAGAAGGTGCGGACCTCACCACTGCACCACCGGCCGGCCACTTACATGTTCAGTGGCAACGTGCAGTTGAGTGCAATGGGAGTTAAATATACTAGTAAGCCCAACTCTAGCACTGTGTAGATGAGGCTAGGTTGTTTTTCGGGTCCATTGTGATGTCAGAGGATTTGTCATAATTGTGTCTCTGAGGTCCAGCATGCTTCCTGGATACAGGTTTCAGAGCCTGCTTGGAGCAGTCTCATAACTCACCCTTCCCAGTTAGCCCATGCTTGACCTTCGCTGCCGTTTTTTGGCTTGTGAATTTCTCTGACTTTCAAACGTTCCAGCAGAGTCTGTCTAAAGACGGACATCATCTTTCATTGTGGATAATTCAGGTGTGATTTCTGTTCACCTTCCATTTTCTGGGTCCTCTTTTTCTTTTCCATAGTATACTCGTCATGGTCTTTCTCAGCTATCTCCCTTAGACATGCTTATCAGTCCGTTCTCCTTCATTCCAAGGGATTAGTTTGTATTTCTTTAATCGCTGTATGTTCTCTAGGGTGAGGTGTGAGTGCTTTCGTGACTCTTGGTTGTTGTCCTTGAATTTGCACCGGTCACTTGTAGGACTCTTTGCTACCCTAGCCAAGGTCAAACTAAGCACTGAGAACACGTGGTCATGTGGGTTGGTTTGACATCCTGAGATCAGAAACTCCAAATTCGAGGTGGTCCTGGCAACCCCCTTCACGGACACAATGTTTCCAAGACAACTTAGACAAATCGGATGAATTCCACTCTCCAGGAAAGATATTTTTCTGTCTCTTTTCCGGATTTGGGAAGTTTCGAACTTGACCCCTGATTCTTGAACGTTCCCCTAGATTCCGTCCAGATACGGGCTTACTTAATTTTTATAGGGTGTGCCATTTGTTTGCCCTACATCCTCTACCCTGGCCTGTTTATTTTTCTTGAAACACAACTGTAAAGTTCTAATTTTCGTGCAACTTCCTTACATATGGTGTCAAAACACATAATCAATAATCCTTCTACGGCAAGAGGTAGGGGGAGAGAATTTCGATGGAGGCAAACAGAGCACACTAGCCTGGGAGGGCAGCCTTCACGAAGGAACGAAGCCCTGTGGAAGAGGGTGCTTTTCAGCACCCTTGTAGAGCACTTCCAAACAAAGAGACATACCCCAAGCGTGACAGGGCTCCATTCCTTCAAGGCTTCCAAGACATCTCTTGGGACACATTACCATGTGCCCAGTGGGCCCACGTGACACCAGAGCTTCGGAAAAAGAGACTGACCTTCAAAGAATGCTATGGGCCTTGGAAAGGAGGCATCGATTCTTCTCTTCAATGTCCTCAAGACATCTTTCTTGACTTTGCATTATGCTTAAGGCACAAGGGCACTGTAGGTGTGATGAACCCCAAGTCCGGCCACTTGTTTCCAATGAAGTTGCAAGCTTGAATCAGCATGACCTCCCCATAGACTTGAATAGATGACAATGTTCTCCTCTCCGTGCCTGTCCCTCTATTCTCACTTGTGGCCTAGGGTTCCTTTCTTATCCCTTGCATCAGACTCTGTTTTATCTCTTCTAGTTTCTGTGCCTGCTTTCTGTTTGCCAAACCTGTTTCTGGGTATCTGTCCCTTTAATAGCCTAGCCTAGGCCAATCCTCAGACTGTAACCATGCGGCCACCCTGGGGGACATGTTCACCGTGATGTCATAAGCGACCTCAAAATTCGAAGTTGTCCTGACAACCTCCGTGCACACAGAGTTTCACAGCCATCTCAGACCAGTCTGACTCCTCACCCTGTCTAGGTAGGATAGTTTTCCTTTTTCTGCAATTGTTGTCAGTTTCTATCTTTCTCCTTGAACTTCGAAAGGGCTCCTACATTCTCTCTAGACACTGGTTTCACTCCTGTAAGATTATCCTGGGTTTTATCTCTTATATCTTGGGTAGATGGCAAAATGGGTGGACCTTACCCAGAAAAAGTCCTGGACTCCCTCACAAGTTGAAGTTGCCCAGGGAATGTTCTGATGCACAATGATGGTGTCATCTCGTGGCACTCTGCCAATTCCACCTTGGCAGGTCACAAGATTTCCTTCCTTCTGCCTTTGGGAAGTGTACCAGATACTTCCATAGATTGTAATATTCTTATGGTTCCTTTTCTTGTGCGTATTGATAACGTATCCTCACAATTGCTGCTTATTTATGATCTCTGCCCGCACCATACCATGAAATCTATATTTCCTAACACTACTAATGTGATATGCACTCGTAATGTGAAACAGTGAGGCCCGGGCCGCCCAAGCGGAATGTGGGCACTTACCTGCTCCACCACAGGGCCGGCCCTGAATTGTACTTTTGGACCAACCTTTTGCCTGAACTTGGGAAGACGTGGGCCTGTTTGGATTATTCGTGAAGGTGATTAGTAATAACATCATGGACGGTAACATTTTCCGTTCGTTCATGGGTTTAGGACTGATCATGATCTCTTCGTAGTATTCCTCTTCACCTATTTGGAATGGTCTGCCTTTCTGTAGCATCTGTAAGCATTTGGAGGTGATTTTCCATCCTTGGAAGTTCACCTTCCGTAAACTCTTTCCGCCCCCAAAGCTTTATGACATCATTCTGGACCCCTTTTTGGATTTTTGATTTGAGGTGAATTTATAGCCATGACCCTGCATTAGAACGTACTATAACTTCCAGATTCACATCCTCATTGCTTTAGACTTCTGTGTAGCTTACATCATCTTCACCAGTGTAAGACTAATCACAGGCCCTCACCACACACTTGTGCCTAATCTTCTCTTTCACCCTCCGTCACCGCCCCTCTTTGCCTCTGGGAGCCCGCATACAAATGTTCAGTGCCACCTGTTGGTTAGTGCTTGCTTTTTCTTCGCCTTGTAAGTGAGATTCTATGGTATTTGAATTTCTCACTGGGGCTTGTTACACTTCCCCTAAAACCCTCACAGCCATTCTGGTGGTCACAAATGGCTGGATTGCATCAATTGTTCCGGCTGAGTGGTATACCATTGTGTGGCTATAGCCCATCTTCCTTCTCCAATCATCCCTTGCTGGACACCAGGGTGCTTTCCAAGTCTTGGATATCAGGAGTAAGACTGTGGTGAACACAGCCATGCACATGTCTTTATGCGGTAGTCTTTCTGACTTTTTTGGATAAACAAGCGGCAGATTAATAGCTGGGTCATACGGGACATGGATACTTAAATTTCTGAGGCAGTCCCACACCTTTGGCATCGTGGCTGCACCGGGTTACACTCCCACCAGCAGTGCAGGAGGCTTCCCTTCTCTCCACCTCCTCTCTGACACTTGTTATTTCCTGTCTGCTTCCTTCTAGCCATGCTGACCACAGTGAGCTGCCATGGCCTTGCAGTTTGGATTTGCATTTTCCTGAGACTTAATGATGGTGAACAAGTTTTCATGCACCTACTGGCCCTCTTTCTGTCTTCTTCGGAGAAATCTCTGCTTCCATCTTTTGACCAGGTTTTCATTGGCTTGTTTTTTTTCTTGTGGAGACGTGCGAGTTGATTGTATCTTTGGGCTTTTCACCCCTTGTCCGATGTGTGGTTTGCAAACATCCTCTCCCAATTGTTGTGGTGTCTTAGTATTCAGTTGATGGTTTCCTTGAGTGGGCAGAAGTGTGTGCATTTGATGTGGTCCCGTTTGTTTCTTGTTTCCTTTGTTGCCCTTGCCCAGTCAGACATGCTTCTTCCCAATAGGCGGCTCAGACAGATGGCAAAGAGCACTCTGCCTAGGTCTTCTCCTACAAGGTTCACGGTTTCAAGTCTGCCATTCAATTCTTTAATCCACTTCAGGTGGTGTGTGTGCCAGGTGTAACATCATGGTGTACTCTCGTTGTGTTCCATGTGGCTGTGCAGGCTTCCCAGCACCGTTTATTGTAGAGACTCTCCTTTCTCCGCTGTCTCCACTTGGCTCCCTGGTCCAAAATGGGCTGTCCATGTAAGTTTGAGTTGGGCTCTGGGCTCTCAATTGTTTTGCATGGGTCTTCATGCCTGTTTTGGGGCCCAGACTGTGCCGTTTCGGTACCTAGCGCTTCGTCCTCTATGTTGAAATCAGAAATTGTGACACGTGCCGCTTTGTTCGTTTTCCTGAGGATTCCTTTGCCTAGTCAGGGTCTCGTGTTGCTGGCTAGAAACTTTAGGATTCTCTCTTCTTCTCTGTGGCAAATACTGCTGCAACTTTGACTGGGATTGCATGGAATCCAGAGATTCCTTACTGCGGTATGAACCTTTCAAGTGTGTTAATCCTTCCATTCCTAGATCCCTCGATATCTTTTTTTTTCTTGTGTCTTCTTGAGTTTCTTTCCCCAAAGGTTTGCTAGTTTTTGAATTAACATAGAATTCACCTGTTTTGCTAAGGTTATTCACAGAGATCCTATTCTTCGTAATGGCAAGCTCCTGTTTTTTTGTTTTTTTTTCCTTAGCTTCAGTTTTTCTATTCTTTGCAACTTTTAATTGGTTTTGTTTTGGCACAAGTGCATTGCTGTGCTCACATCTGCTGGCAATGCTCCTGTATTTGCTGTGGAAGTCTGGCCCTGTCCAACGTCCCTTCCCATCTGCCTCTACTCTACCTCGGACGCCTGCACCAGAACAACTGAAGCAGTGGTGAGGAGGCCCAAACTGAGGATTCCACCCAGCCCATACTGGGCCACAGACCCAGAAGGTGCGGACCTCACCACTGCACCACCGGCCGGCCACTTACATGTTCAGTGGCAACGTGCAGTTGAGTGCAATGGGAGTTAAATATACTAGTGAGCCCAACTCTAGCACTGTGTAGATGAGGCTAGGTTGTTTTTCGGGTCCATTGTGATGTCAGAGGATTTGTCATAATTGTGTCCCTGAGGTCCAGCATGCTTCCTGGATACAGGTTTCAGAGCCTGCTTGGAGCAGTCTCATAACTCACCCTTCCCAGTTAGCCCATGCTTGACCTTCGCTGCCGTTTTTTGGCTTGTGAATTTCTCTGACTTTCAAACGTTCCAGCAGAGTCTGTCTAAAGACGGACATCATCTTTCATTGTGGATAATTCAGGTGTGATTTCTGTTCACCTTCCATTTTCTGGGTCCTCTTTTTCTTTTCCATAGTATACTCGTCATGGTCTTTCTCAGCTATCTCCCTTAGACATGCTTATCAGTCCGTTCTCCTTCATTCCAAGGGATTAGTTTGTATTTCTTTAATCGCTGTATGTTCTCTAGGGTGAGGTGTGAGTGCTTTCGTGACTCTTGGTTGTTGTCCTTGAATTTGCACCGGTCACTTGTAGGACTCTTGGCTATCCTAGCCTAGGTCAAACTAAGCACTGAGAACACGTGGTCATGTGGGTTGGTTTGACATCCTGAGATCAGAAACTCCAAATTCGAGGTGGTCCTGGCAACTCCCTTCACGGACACAATGTTTCCAAGACAACTTAGACAAATCGGATGAATTCCACTCTCCAGGAAAGATATTTTTCTGTCTCTTTTCCGGATTTGGGAAGTTTCGAACTTGACCCCTGATCCTTGAACGTTTCCCTAGATTCCGTCCAGATACGGGCTTACTTAATTTTTATAGGGTGTGCCATTTGTTTGCCCTACATCCTCTACCCTGGCCTGTTTATTTTTCTTGAAACACAACTGTAAAGTTCTAATTTTCGTGCAACTTCCTTACATATGGTGTCAAAACACATAATCAATAATCCTTCTACGGCAAGAGGTAGGGGGAGAGAATTTCGATGGAGGCAAACAGAGCACACTAGCCTGGGAGGGCAGCCTTCACGAAGGAACGAAGCCCTGTGGAAGAGGGTGCTTTTCAGCACCCTTGTAGAGCACTTCCAAACAAAGAGACATACCCCAAGCGTGACAGGGCTCCATTCCTTCAAGGCTTCCAAGACATCTCTTGGGACACATTACCATGTGCCCAGTGGGCCCACGTGACACCAGAGCTTCGGAAAAAGAGACTGACCTTCAAAGAATGCTATGGGCCTTGGAAAGGAGGCATCGATTCTTCTCTTCAATGTCCTCAAGACATCTTTCTTGACTTTGCATTATGCTTAAGGCACAAGGGCACTGTAGGTGTGATGAACCCCAAGTCCGGCCACTTGTTTCCAATGAAGTTGCAAGCTTGAATCAGCATGACCTCCCCATAGACTTGAATAGATGACAATGTTCTCCTCTCCGTGCCTGTCCCTCTATTCTCACTTGTGGCCTAGGGTTCCTTTCTTATCCCTTGCATCAGACTCTGTTTTATCTCTTCTAGTTTCTGTGCCTGCTTTCTGTTTGCCAAACCTGTTTCTGGGTATCTGTCCCTTTAATAGCCTAGCCTAGGCCAATCCTCAGACTGTAACCATGCGGCCACCCTGGGGGACATGTTCACCGTGATGTCATAAGCGACCTCAAAATTCGAAGTTGTCCTGACAACCTCCGTGCACACAGAGTTTCACAGCCATCTCAGACCAGTCTGACTCCTCACCCTGTCTAGGTAGGATAGTTTTCCTTTTTCTGCAATTGTTGTCAGTTTCTATCTTTCTCCTTGAACTTCGAAAGGGCTCCTACATTCTCTCTAGACACTGGTTTCACTCCTGTAAGATTATCCTGGGTTTTATCTCTTATATCTTGGGTAGATGGCAAAATGGGTGGACCTTACCCAGAAAAAGTCCTGGACTCCCTCACAAGTTGAAGTTGCCCAGGGAATGTTCTGATGCACAATGATGGTGTCATCTCGTGGCACTCTGCCAATTCCACCTTGGCAGGTCACAAGTTTTCCTTCCTTCTGCCTTTGGGAAGTGTACCAGATACTTCCATAGATTGTAATATTCTTATGGTTCCTTTTCTTGTGCGTATTGATAACGTATCCTCACAATTGCTGCTTATTTATGATCTCTGCCCGCACCATACCATGAAATCTATATTTCCTAACATTACTAATGTGATATGCACTCGTAATGTGAAACAGTGAGGCCCGGGCCGCCCAAGCGGAATGTGGGCACTTACCTGCTCCACCACAGGGCCGGCCCTGAATTGTACTTTTGGACCAACCTTTTGCCTGAACTTGGGAAGACGTGGGCCTGTTTGGATTATTCGTGAAGGTGATTAGTAATAACATCATGGACGGTAACATTTTCCGTTCGTTCATGGGTTTAGGACTGATCATGATCTCTTCGTAGTATTCCTCTTCACCTATTTGGAATGGTCTGCCTTTCTGTAGCATCTGTAAGCATTTGGAGGTGATTTTCCATCCTTGGAAGTTCACCTTCCGTAAACTCTTTCCGCCCCCAAAGCTTTATGACATCATTCTGGACCCCTTTTTGGATTTTTGATTTGAGGTGAATTTCTAGCCATGACCCTGCATTAGAACGTACTATAACTTCCAGATTCACATCCTCATTGCTTTAGACTTCTGTGTAGCTTACATCATCTTCACCAGTGTAAGACTAATCACAGGCCCTCACCACACACTTGTGCCTAATCTTCTCTTTCACCCTCCGTCACCGCCCCTCTTTGCCTCTGGGAGCCCGCATACAAATGTTCAGTGCCACCTGTTGGTTAGTGCTTGCTTTTTCTTCTCCTTGTAAGTGAGATTCTATGGTATTTGAATTTCTCACTGGGGCTTGTTACACTTCCCCTAAAACCCTCACAGCCATTCTGGTGGTCACAAATGGCTGGATTGCATCATTTGTTCCGGCTGAGTGGTATACCATTGTGTGGCTATAGCCCATCTTCCTTCTCCAATCATCCCTTGCTGGACACCAGGGTGCTTTCCAAGTCTTGGATATCAGGAGTAAGACTGTGGTGAACACAGCCATGCACATGTCTTTATGCGGTAGTCTTTCTGACTTTTTTGGATAAACAAGCGGCAGATTAATAGCTGGGTCATACGGGACATGGATACTTAAATTTCTGAGGCAGTCCCACACCTTTGGCATCGTGGCTGCACCGGGTTACACTCCCACCAGCAGTGCAGGAGGCTTCCCTTCTCTCCACCTCCTCTCTGACACTTGTTATTTCCTGTCTGCTTCCTTCTAGCCATGCTGACCACAGTGAGCTGCCATGGCCTTGCAGTTTGGATTTGCATTTTCCTGAGACTTAATGATGGTGAACAAGTTTTCATGCACCTACTGGCCCTCTTTCTGTCTTCTTCGGAGAAATCTCTGCTTCCATCTTTTGACCAGGTTTTCATTGGCTTGTTTTTTTTCTTGTGGAGACGTGCGAGTTGATTGTATCTTTGGGCTTTTCACCCCTTGTCCGATGTGTGGTTTGCAAACATCCTCTCCCAATTGTTGTGGTGTCTTAGTATTCAGTTGATGGTTTCCTTGAGTGGGCAGAAGTGTGTGCATTTGATGTGGTCCCGTTTGTTTCTTGTTTCCTTTGTTGCCCTTGCCCAGTCAGACATGCTTCTTCCAAATAGGCGGCTCAGACAGATGGCAAAGAGCACTCTGCCTAGGTCTCCTCCTACAAGGTTCACGGTTTCAAGTCTGCCATTCAAGGCTTTAATCCATTTCAGGTGGTGTGTGTGCCAGGTGTAACATCATGGTGTACTCTCGTTGTGTTCCATGTGGCTGTGCAGGCTTCCCAGCACCGTTTATTGTAGAGACTCTCCTTTCTCCGCTGTCTCCACTTGGCTCCCTGGTCCAAAATGGGCTGTCCATGTAAGTTTGAGTTGGGCTCTGGGCTCTCAATTGTTTTGCATGGGTCTTCATTGCCTGTTTTGGGGCCCAGACTGTGCCGTTTCGGTACCTAGCGCTTCGTCCTCTATGTTGAAATCAGAAATTGTGACACGTGCTGCTTTGTTCGTTTTCCTGAGGATTCCTTTGCCTAGTCAGGGTCTCGCGTTGCTGGCTAGAAACTTTAGGATTCTCTCTTCTTCTCTGTGGCAAATACTGCTGCAACTTTGACTGGGATTGCATGGAATCCAGAGATTCCTTACTGCGGTATGAACCTTTCAAGTGTGTTAATCCTTCCATTCCTAGATCCCTCGATATCTTTTTTTTTTCTTGTGTCTTCTTGAGTTTCTTTCCCCAAAGGTTTGCTAGTTTTTGAATTAACATAGAATTCACCTGTTTTGCTAAGGTTATTCACAGAGATCCTATTCTTCGTAATGGCAAGCTCCTGTTTTTTTGTTTTTTTTCTCTTAGCTTCAGTTTTTCTATTCTTTGCAACTTTTAATTGGTTTTGTTTTGGCACAAGTGCATTGCTGTGCTCACATCTGCTGGCAATGCTCCTGTATTTGCTGTGGAAGTCTGGCCCTGTCCAACGTCCCTTCCCATCTGCCTCTACTCTACCTCGGACGCCTGCACCAGAACAACTGAAGCAGTGGTGAGGAGGCCCAAACCGAGGATTCCACCCAGCCCATACTGGGCCACAGACCCAGAAGGTGCGGACCTCACCACTGCACCACCGGCCGGCCACTTACATGTTCAGTGGCAACGTGCAGTTGAGTGCAATGGGAGTTAAATATACTAGTGAGCCCAACTCTAGCACTGTGTAGATGAGGCTAGGTTGTTTTTCGGGTCCATTGTGATGTCAGAGGATTTGTCATAATTGTGTCTCTGAGGTCCAGCATGCTTCCTGGATACAGGTTTCAGAGCCTGCTTGGAGCAGTCTCATAACTCACCCTTCCCAGTTAGCCCATGCTTGACCTTCGCTGCCGTTTTTTGGCTTGTGAATTTCTCTGACTTTCAAACGTTCCAGCAGAGTCTGTCTAAAGACGGACATCATCTTTCATTGTGGATAATTCAGGTGTGATTTCTGTTCACCTTCCATTTTCTGGGTCCTCTTTTTCTTTTCCATAGTATACTCGTCAGGGTCTTTCTCAGCTATCTCCCTTAGACATGCTTATCAGTCCGTTCTCCTTCATTCCAAGTGATTAGTTTGTATTTCTTTAATCGCTGTATGTTCTCTAGGGTGAGGTGTGAGTGCTTTCGTGACTCTTGGTTGTTGTCCTTGAATTTGCACCGGTCACTTGTAGGACTCTTGGCTATCCTAGCCTAGGTCAAACTAAGCACTGAGAACACGTGGTCATGTGGGTTGGTTTGACATCCTGAGATCAGAAACTCCAAATTCGAGGTGGTCCTGGCAACCCCCTTCACGGACACAATGTTTCCAAGACAACTTAGACAAATCGGATGAATTCCACTCTCCAGGAAAGATATTTTTCTGTCTCTTTTCCGGATTTGGGAAGTTTCGAACTTGACCCCTGATCCTTGAACGTTCCCCTAGATTCCGTCCAGATACGGGCTTACTTAATTTTTATAGGGTGTGCCATTTGTTTGCCCTACATCCTCTACCCTGGCCTGTTTATTTTTCTTGAAACACAACTGTAAAGTTCTAATTTTCGTGCAACTTCCTTACATATGGTGTCAAAACACATAATCAATAATCCTTCTACGGCAAGAGGTAGGGGGAGAGAATTTCGATGGAGGCAAACAGAGCACACTAGCCTGGGAGGGCAGCCTTCACGAAGGAACGAAGCCCTGTGGAAGAGGGTGCTTATCAGCACCCTTGTAGAGCACTTCCAAACAAAGAGACATACCCCAAGCGTGACAGGGCTCCATTCCTTCAAGGCTTCCAAGACATCTCTTGGGACACATTACCATGTGCCCAGTGGGCCCACGTGACACCAGAGCTTCGGAAAAAGAGACTGACCTTCAAAGAATGCTATGGGCCTTGGAAAGGAGGCATCGATTCTTCTCTTCAATGTCCTCAAGACATCTTTCTTGACTTTGCATTATGCTTAAGGCACAAGGGCACTGTAGGTGTGATGAACGCCAAGTCCGGCCACTTGTTTCCAATGAAGTTGCAAGCTTGAATCAGCATGACCTCCCCATAGACTTGAATAGATGACAATGTTCTCCTCTCCGTGCCTGTCCCTCTATTCTCACTTGTGGCCTAGGGTTCCTTTCTTATCCCTTGCATCAGACTCTGTTTTATCTCTTCTAGTTTCTGTGCCTGCTTTCTGTTTGCCAAACCTGTTTCTGGGTATCTGTCCCTTTAATAGCCTAGCCTAGGCCAATCCTCAGACTGTAACCATGCGGCCACCCTGGGGGACATGTTCACCGTGATGTCATAAGCGACCTCAAAATTCGAAGTTGTCCTGACAACCTCCGTGCACACAGAGTTTCACAGCCATCTCAGACCAGTCTGACTCCTCACCCTGTCTAGGTAGGATAGTTTTCCTTTTTCTGCAATTGTTGTCAGTTTCTATCTTTCTCCTTGAACTTCGAAAGGGCTCCTACATTCTCTCTAGACACTGGTTTCACTCCTGTAAGATTATCCTGGGTTTTATCTCTTATATCTTGGGTAGATGGCAAAATGGGTGGACCTTACCCAGAAAAAGTCCTGGACTCCCTCACAAGTTGAAGTTGCCCAGGGAATGTTCTGATGCACAATGATGGTGTCATCTCGTGGCACTCTGCCAATTCCACCTTGGCAGGTCACAAGTTTTCCTTCCTTCTGCCTTTGGGAAGTGTACCAGATACTTCCATAGATTGTAATATTCTTATGGTTCCTTTTCTTGTGCGTATTGATAACGTATCCTCACAATTGCTGCTTATTTATGATCTCTGCCCGCACCATACCATGAAATCTATATTTCCTAACACTACTAATGTGATATGCACTCGTAATGTGAAACAGTGAGGCCCGGGCCGCCCAAGCGGAATGTGGGCACTTACCTGCTCCACCACAGGGCCGGCCCTGAATTGTACTTTTGGACCAACCTTTTGCCTGAACTTGGGAAGACGTGGGCCTGTTTGGATTATTCGTGAAGGTGATTAGTAATAACATCATGGACGGTAACATTTTCCGTTCGTTCATGGGTTTAGGACTGATCATGTTCTCTTCGTAGTATTCCTCTTCACCTATTTGGAATGGTCTGCCTTTCTGTAGCATCTGTAAGCATTTGGAGGTGATTTTCCATCCTTGGAAGTTCACCTTCCGTAAACTCTTTCCGCCCCCAAAGCTTTATGACATCATTCTGGACCCCTTTTTGGATTTTTGCTTTGAGGTGAATTTCTAGCCATGACCCTGCATTAGAACGTACTATAACTTCCAGATTCACATCCTCATTGCTTTAGACTTCTGTGTAGCTTACATCATCTTCACCAGTGTAAGACTAATCACAGGCCCTCACCACACACTTGTGCCTAATCTTCTCTTTCACCCTCCGTCACCGCCCCTCTTTGCCTCTGGGAGCCCGCATACAAATGTTCAGTGCCACCTGTTGGTTAGTGCTTGCTTTTTCTTCTCCTTGTAAGTGAGATTCTATGGTATTTGAATTTCTCACTGGGGCTTGTTACACTTCCCCTAAAACCCTCACAGCCATTCTGGTGGTCACAAATGGCTGGATTGCATCATTTGTTCCGGCTGAGTGGTATACCATTGTGTGGCTATAGCCCATCTTCCTTCTCCAATCATCCCTTGCTGGACACCAGGGTGCTTTCCAAGTCTTGGATATCAGGAGTAAGACTGTGGTGAACACAGCCATGCACATGTCTTTATGCGGTAGTCTTTCTGACTTTTTTGGATAAACAAGCGGCAGATTAATAGCTGGGTCATACGGGACATGGATACTTAAATTTCTGAGGCAGTCCCACACCTTTGGCATCGTGGCTGCACCGGGTTACACTCCCACCAGCAGTGCAGGAGGCTTCCCTTCTCTCCACCTCCTCTCTGACACTTGTTATTTCCTGTCTGCTTCCTTCTAGCCATGCTGACCACAGTGAGCTGCCATGGCCTTGCAGTTTGGATTTGCATTTTCCTGAGACTTAATGATGGTGAACAAGTTTTCATGCACCTACTGGCCCTCTTTCTGTCTTCTTCGGAGAAATCTCTGCTTCCATCTTTTGACCAGGTTTTCATTGGCTTGTTTTTTTTCTTGTGGAGACGTGCGAGTTGATTGTATCTTTGGGCTTTTCACCCCTTGTCCGATGTGTGGTTTGCAAACATCCTCTCCCAATTGTTGTGGTGTCTTAGTATTCAGTTGATGGTTTCCTTGAGTGGGCAGAAGTGTGTGCATTTGATGTGGTCCCGTTTGTTTCTTGTTTCCTTTGTTGCCCTTGCCCAGTCAGACATGCTTCTTCCAAATAGGCGGCTCAGACAGATGGCAAAGAGCACTCTGCCTAGGTCTCCTCCTACAAGGTTCACGGTTTCAAGTCTGCCATTCAAGGCTTTAATCCATTTCAGGTGGTGTGTGTGCCAGGTGTAACATCATGGTGTACTCTCGTTGTGTTCCATGTGGCTGTGCAGGCTTCCCAGCACCGTTTATTGTAGAGACTCTCCTTTCTCCGCTGTCTCCACTTGGCTCCCTGGTCCAAAATGGGCTGTCCATGTAAGTTTGAGTTGGGCTCTGGGCTCTCAATTGTTTTGCATGGGTCTTCATTGCCTGTTTTGGGGCCCAGACTGTGCCGTTTCGGTACCTAGCGCTTCGTCCTCTATGTTGAAATCAGAAATTGTGACACGTGCTGCTTTGTTCGTTTTCCTGAGGATTCCTTTGCCTAGTCAGGGTCTCGCGTTGCTGGCTAGAAACTTTAGGATTCTCTCTTCTTCTCTGTGGCAAATACTGCTGCAACTTTGACTGGGATTGCATGGAATCCAGAGATTCCTTACTGCGGTATGAACCTTTCAAGTGTGTTAATCCTTCCATTCCTAGATCCCTCGATATCTTTTTTTTTTCTTGTGTCTTCTTGAGTTTCTTTCCCCAAAGGTTTGCTAGTTTTTGAATTAACATAGAATTCACCTGTTTTGCTAAGGTTATTCACAGAGATCCTATTCTTCGTAATGGCAAGCTCCTGTTTTTTTGTTTTTTTTCTCTTAGCTTCAGTTTTTCTATTCTTTGCAACTTTTAATTGGTTTTGTTTTGGCACAAGTGCATTGCTGTGCTCACATCTGCTGGCAATGCTCCTGTATTTGCTGTGGAAGTCTGGCCCTGTCCAACGTCCCTTCCCATCTGCCTCTACTCTACCTCGGACGCCTGCACCAGAACAACTGAAGCAGTGGTGAGGAGGCCCAAACCGAGGATTCCACCCAGCCCATACTGGGCCACAGACCCAGAAGGTGCGGACCTCACCACTGCACCACCGGCCGGCCACTTACATGTTCAGTGGCAACGTGCAGTTGAGTGCAATGGGAGTTAAATATACTAGTGAGCCCAACTCTAGCACTGTGTAGATGAGGCTAGGTTGTTTTTCGGGTCCATTGTGATGTCAGAGGATTTGTCATAATTGTGTCTCTGAGGTCCAGCATGCTTCCTGGATACAGGTTTCAGAGCCTGCTTGGAGCAGTCTCATAACTCACCCTTCCCAGTTAGCCCATGCTTGACCTTCGCTGCCGTTTTTTGGCTTGTGAATTTCTCTGACTTTCAAACGTTCCAGCAGAGTCTGTCTAAAGACGGACATCATCTTTCATTGTGGATAATTCAGGTGTGATTTCTGTTCACCTTCCATTTTCTGGGTCCTCTTTTTCTTTTCCATAGTATACTCGTCATGGTCTTTCTCAGCTATCTCCCTTAGACATGCTTATCAGTCCGTTCTCCTTCATTCCAAGTGATTAGTTTGTATTTCTTTAATCGCTGTATGTTCTCTAGGGTGAGGTGTGAGTGCTTTCGTGACTCTTGGTTGTTGTCCTTGAATTTGCACCGGTCACTTGTAGGACTCTTGGCTATCCTAGCCTAGGTCAAACTAAGCACTGAGAACACGTGGTCATGTGGGTTGGTTTGACATCCTGAGATCAGAAACTCCAAATTCGAGGTGGTCCTGGCAACCCCCTTCACGGACACAATGTTTCCAAGACAACTTAGACAAATCGGATGAATTCCACTCTCCAGGAAAGATATTTTTCTGTCTCTTTTCCGGATTTGGGAAGTTTCGAACTTGACCCCTGATCCTTGAACGTTCCCCTAGATTCCGTCCAGATACGGGCTTACTTAATTTTTATAGGGTGTGCCATTTGTTTGCCCTACATCCTCTACCCTGGCCTGTTTATTTTTCTTGAAACACAACTGTAAAGTTCTAATTTTCGTGCAACTTCCTTACATATGGTGTCAAAACACATAATCAATAATCCTTCTACGGCAAGAGGTAGGGGGAGAGAATTTCGATGGAGGCAAACAGAGCACACTAGCCTGGGAGGGCAGCCTTCACGAAGGAACGAAGCCCTGTGGAAGAGGGTGCTTATCAGCACCCTTGTAGAGCACTTCCAAACAAAGAGACATACCCCAAGCGTGACAGGGCTCCATTCCTTCAAGGCTTCCAAGACATCTCTTGGGACACATTACCATGTGCCCAGTGGGCCCACGTGACACCAGAGCTTCGGAAAAAGAGACTGACCTTCAAAGAATGCTATGGGCCTTGGAAAGGAGGCATCGATTCTTCTCTTCAATGTCCTCAAGACATCTTTCTTGACTTTGCATTATGCTTAAGGCACAAGGGCACTGTAGGTGTGATGAACGCCAAGTCCGGCCACTTGTTTCCAATGAAGTTGCAAGCTTGAATCAGCATGACCTCCCCATAGACTTGAATAGATGACAATGTTCTCCTCTCCGTGCCTGTCCCTCTATTCTCACTTGTGGCCTAGGGTTCCTTTCTTATCCCTTGCATCAGACTCTGTTTTATCTCTTCTAGTTTCTGTGCCTGCTTTCTGTTTGCCAAACCTGTTTCTGGGTATCTGTCCCTTTAATAGCCTAGCCTAGGCCAATCCTCAGACTGTAACCATGCGGCCACCCTGGGGGACATGTTCACCGTGATGTCATAAGCGACCTCAAAATTCGAAGTTGTCCTGACAACCTCCGTGCACACAGAGTTTCACAGCCATCTCAGACCAGTCTGACTCCTCACCCTGTCTAGGTAGGATAGTTTTCCTTTTTCTGCAATTGTTGTCAGTTTCTATCTTTCTCCTTGAACTTCGAAAGGGCTCCTACATTCTCTCTAGACACTGGTTTCACTCCTGTAAGATTATCCTGGGTTTTATCTCTTATATCTTGGGTAGATGGCAAAATGGGTGGACCTTACCCAGAAAAAGTCCTGGACTCCCTCACAAGTTGAAGTTGCCCAGGGAATGTTCTGATGCACAATGATGGTGTCATCTCGTGGCACTCTGCCAATTCCACCTTGGCAGGTCACAAGTTTTCCTTCCTTCTGCCTTTGGGAAGTGTACCAGATACTTCCATAGATTGTAATATTCTTATGGTTCCTTTTCTTGTGCGTATTGATAACGTATCCTCACAATTGCTGCTTATTTATGATCTCTGCCCGCACCATACCATGAAATCTATATTTCCTAACACTACTAATGTGATATGCACTCGTAATGTGAAACAGTGAGGCCCGGGCCGCCCAAGCGGAATGTGGGCACTTACCTGCTCCACCACAGGGCCGGCCCTGAATTGTACTTTTGGACCAACCTTTTGCCTGAACTTGGGAAGACGTGGGCCTGTTTGGATTATTCGTGAAGGTGATTAGTAATAACATCATGGACGGTAACATTTTCCGTTCGTTCATGGGTTTAGGACTGATCATGTTCTCTTCGTAGTATTCCTCTTCACCTATTTGGAATGGTCTGCCTTTCTGTAGCATCTGTAAGCATTTGGAGGTGATTTTCCATCCTTGGAAGTTCACCTTCCGTAAACTCTTTCCGCCCCCAAAGCTTTATGACATCATTCTGGACCCCTTTTTGGATTTTTGCTTTGAGGTGAATTTCTAGCCATGACCCTGCATTAGAACGTACTATAACTTCCAGATTCACATCCTCATTGCTTTAGACTTCTGTGTAGCTTACATCATCTTCACCAGTGTAAGACTAATCACAGGCCCTCACCACACACTTGTGCCTAATCTTCTCTTTCACCCTCCGTCACCGCCCCTCTTTGCCTCTGGGAGCCCGCATACAAATGTTCAGTGCCACCTGTTGGTTAGTGCTTGCTTTTTCTTCTCCTTGTAAGTGAGATTCTATGGTATTTGAATTTCTCACTGGGGCTTGTTACACTTCCCCTAAAACCCTCACAGCCATTCTGGTGGTCACAAATGGCTGGATTGCATCATTTGTTCCGGCTGAGTGGTATACCATTGTGTGGCTATAGCCCATCTTCCTTCTCCAATCATCCCTTGCTGGACACCAGGGTGCTTTCCAAGTCTTGGATATCAGGAGTAAGACTGTGGTGAACACAGCCATGCACATGTCTTTATGCGGTAGTCTTTCTGACTTTTTTGGATAAACAAGCGGCAGATTAATAGCTGGGTCATACGGGACATGGATACTTAAATTTCTGAGGCAGTCCCACACCTTTGGCATCGTGGCTGCACCGGGTTACACTCCCACCAGCAGTGCAGGAGGCTTCCCTTCTCTCCACCTCCTCTCTGACACTTGTTATTTCCTGTCTGCTTCCTTCTAGCCATGCTGACCACAGTGAGCTGCCATGGCCTTGCAGTTTGGATTTGCATTTTCCTGAGACTTAATGATGGTGAACAAGTTTTCATGCACCTACTGGCCCTCTTTCTGTCTTCTTCGGAGAAATCTCTGCTTCCATCTTTTGACCAGGTTTTCATTGGCTTGTTTTTTTTCTTGTGGAGACGTGCGAGTTGATTGTATCTTTGGGCTTTTCACCCCTTGTCCGATGTGTGGTTTGCAAACATCCTCTCCCAATTGTTGTGGTGTCTTAGTATTCAGTTGATGGTTTCCTTGAGTGGGCAGAAGTGTGTGCATTTGATGTGGTCCCGTTTGTTTCTTGTTTCCTTTGTTGCCCTTGCCCAGTCAGACATGCTTCTTCCAAATAGGCGGCTCAGACAGATGGCAAAGAGCACTCTGCCTAGGTCTCCTCCTACAAGGTTCACGGTTTCAAGTCTGCCATTCAAGGCTTTAATCCATTTCAGGTGGTGTGTGTGCCAGGTGTAACATCATGGTGTACTCTCGTTGTGTTCCATGTGGCTGTGCAGGCTTCCCAGCACCGTTTATTGTAGAGACTCTCCTTTCTCCGCTGTCTCCACTTGGCTCCCTGGTCCAAAATGGGCTGTCCATGTAAGTTTGAGTTGGGCTCTGGGCTCTCAATTGTTTTGCATGGGTCTTCATTGCCTGTTTTGGGGCCCAGACTGTGCCGTTTCGGTACCTAGCGCTTCGTCCTCTATGTTGAAATCAGAAATTGTGACACGTGCTGCTTTGTTCGTTTTCCTGAGGATTCCTTTGCCTAGTCAGGGTCTCGCGTTGCTGGCTAGAAACTTTAGGATTCTCTCTTCTTCTCTGTGGCAAATACTGCTGCAACTTTGACTGGGATTGCATGGAATCCAGAGATTCCTTACTGCGGTATGAACCTTTCAAGTGTGTTAATCCTTCCATTCCTAGATCCCTCGATATCTTTTTTTTTTCTTGTGTCTTCTTGAGTTTCTTTCCCCAAAGGTTTGCTAGTTTTTGAATTAACATAGAATTCACCTGTTTTGCTAAGGTTATTCACAGAGATCCTATTCTTCGTAATGGCAAGCTCCTGTTTTTTTGTTTTTTTTCTCTTAGCTTCAGTTTTTCTATTATTTGCAACTTTTAATTGGTTTTGTTTTGGCACAAGTGCATTGCTGTGCTCACATCTGCTGGCAATGCTCCTGTATTTGCTGTGGAAGTCTGGCCCTGTCCAACGTCCCTTCCCATCTGCCTCTACTCTACCTCGGACGCCTGCACCAGAACAACTGAAGCAGTGGTGAGGAGGCCCAAACCGAGGATTCCACCCAGCCCATACTGGGCCACAGACCCAGAAGGTGCGGACCTCACCACTGCACCACCGGCCGGCCACTTACATGTTCAGTGGCAACGTGCAGTTGAGTGCAATGGGAGTTAAATATACTAGTGAGCCCAACTCTAGCACTGTGTAGATGAGGCTAGGTTGTTTTTCGGGTCCATTGTGATGTCAGAGGATTTGTCATAATTGTGTCTCTGAGGTCCAGCATGCTTCCTGGATACAGGTTTCAGAGCCTGCTTGGAGCAGTCTCATAACTCACCCTTCCCAGTTAGCCCATGCTTGACCTTCGCTGCCGTTTTTTGGCTTGTGAATTTCTCTGACTTTCAAACGTTCCAGCAGAGTCTGTCTAAAGACGGACATCATCTTTCATTGTGGATAATTCAGGTGTGATTTCTGTTCACCTTCCATTTTCTGGGTCCTCTTTTTCTTTTCCATAGTATACTCGTCAGGGTCTTTCTCAGCTATCTCCCTTAGACATGCTTATCAGTCCGTTCTCCTTCATTCCAAGTGATTAGTTTGTATTTCTTTAATCGCTGTATGTTCTCTAGGGTGAGGTGTGAGTGCTTTCGTGACTCTTGGTTGTTGTCCTTGAATTTGCACCGGTCACTTGTAGGACTCTTGGCTATCCTAGCCTAGGTCAAACTAAGCACTGAGAACACGTGGTCATGTGGGTTGGTTTGACATCCTGAGATCAGAAACTCCAAATTCGAGGTGGTCCTGGCAACCCCCTTCACGGACACAATGTTTCCAAGACAACTTAGACAAATCGGATGAATTCCACTCTCCAGGAAAGATATTTTTCTGTCTCTTTTCCGGATTTGGGAAGTTTCGAACTTGACCCCTGATCCTTGAACGTTCCCCTAGATTCCGTCCAGATACGGGCTTACTTAATTTTTATAGGGTGTGCCATTTGTTTGCCCTACATCCTCTACCCTGGCCTGTTTATTTTTCTTGAAACACAACTGTAAAGTTCTAATTTTCGTGCAACTTCCTTACATATGGTGTCAAAACACATAATCAATAATCCTTCTACGGCAAGAGGTAGGGGGAGAGAATTTCGATGGAGGCAAACAGAGCACACTAGCCTGGGAGGGCAGCCTTCACGAAGGAACGAAGCCCTGTGGAAGAGGGTGCTTATCAGCACCCTTGTAGAGCACTTCCAAACAAAGAGACATACCCCAAGCGTGACAGGGCTCCATTCCTTCAAGGCTTCCAAGACATCTCTTGGGACACATTACCATGTGCCCAGTGGGCCCACGTGACACCAGAGCTTCGGAAAAAGAGACTGACCTTCAAAGAATGCTATGGGCCTTGGAAAGGAGGCATCGATTCTTCTCTTCAATGTCCTCAAGACATCTTTCTTGACTTTGCATTATGCTTAAGGCACAAGGGCACTGTAGGTGTGATGAACGCCAAGTCCGGCCACTTGTTTCCAATGAAGTTGCAAGCTTGAATCAGCATGACCTCCCCATAGACTTGAATAGATGACAATGTTCTCCTCTCCGTGCCTGTCCCTCTATTCTCACTTGTGGCCTAGGGTTCCTTTCTTATCCCTTGCATCAGACTCTGTTTTATCTCTTCTAGTTTCTGTGCCTGCTTTCTGTTTGCCAAACCTGTTTCTGGGTATCTGTCCCTTTAATAGCCTAGCCTAGGCCAATCCTCAGACTGTAACCATGCGGCCACCCTGGGGGACATGTTCACCGTGATGTCATAAGCGACCTCAAAATTCGAAGTTGTCCTGACAACCTCCGTGCACACAGAGTTTCACAGCCATCTCAGACCAGTCTGACTCCTCACCCTGTCTAGGTAGGATAGTTTTCCTTTTTCTGCAATTGTTGTCAGTTTCTATCTTTCTCCTTGAACTTCGAAAGGGCTCCTACATTCTCTCTAGACACTGGTTTCACTCCTGTAAGATTATCCTGGGTTTTATCTCTTATATCTTGGGTAGATGGCAAAATGGGTGGACCTTACCCAGAAAAAGTCCTGGACTCCCTCACAAGTTGAAGTTGCCCAGGGAATGTTCTGATGCACAATGATGGTGTCATCTCGTGGCACTCTGCCAATTCCACCTTGGCAGGTCACAAGTTTTCCTTCCTTCTGCCTTTGGGAAGTGTACCAGATACTTCCATAGATTGTAATATTCTTATGGTTCCTTTTCTTGTGCGTATTGATAACGTATCCTCACAATTGCTGCTTATTTATGATCTCTGCCCGCACCATACCATGAAATCTATATTTCCTAACACTACTAATGTGATATGCACTCGTAATGTGAAACAGTGAGGCCCGGGCCGCCCAAGCGGAATGTGGGCACTTACCTGCTCCACCACAGGGCCGGCCCTGAATTGTACTTTTGGACCAACCTTTTGCCTGAACTTGGGAAGACGTGGGCCTGTTTGGATTATTCGTGAAGGTGATTAGTAATAACATCATGGACGGTAACATTTTCCGTTCGTTCATGGGTTTAGGACTGATCATGTTCTCTTCGTAGTATTCCTCTTCACCTATTTGGAATGGTCTGCCTTTCTGTAGCATCTGTAAGCATTTGGAGGTGATTTTCCATCCTTGGAAGTTCACCTTCCGTAAACTCTTTCCGCCCCCAAAGCTTTATGACATCATTCTGGACCCCTTTTTGGATTTTTGCTTTGAGGTGAATTTCTAGCCATGACCCTGCATTAGAACGTACTATAACTTCCAGATTCACATCCTCATTGCTTTAGACTTCTGTGTAGCTTACATCATCTTCACCAGTGTAAGACTAATCACAGGCCCTCACCACACACTTGTGCCTAATCTTCTCTTTCACCCTCCGTCACCGCCCCTCTTTGCCTCTGGGAGCCCGCATACAAATGTTCAGTGCCACCTGTTGGTTAGTGCTTGCTTTTTCTTCTCCTTGTAAGTGAGATTCTATGGTATTTGAATTTCTCACTGGGGCTTGTTACACTTCCCCTAAAACCCTCACAGCCATTCTGGTGGTCACAAATGGCTGGATTGCATCATTTGTTCCGGCTGAGTGGTATACCATTGTGTGGCTATAGCCCATCTTCCTTCTCCAATCATCCCTTGCTGGACACCAGGGTGCTTTCCAAGTCTTGGATATCAGGAGTAAGACTGTGGTGAACACAGCCATGCACATGTCTTTATGCGGTAGTCTTTCTGACTTTTTTGGATAAACAAGCGGCAGATTAATAGCTGGGTCATACGGGACATGGATACTTAAATTTCTGAGGCAGTCCCACACCTTTGGCATCGTGGCTGCACCGGGTTACACTCCCACCAGCAGTGCAGGAGGCTTCCCTTCTCTCCACCTCCTCTCTGACACTTGTTATTTCCTGTCTGCTTCCTTCTAGCCATGCTGACCACAGTGAGCTGCCATGGCCTTGCAGTTTGGATTTGCATTTTCCTGAGACTTAATGATGGTGAACAAGTTTTCATGCACCTACTGGCCCTCTTTCTGTCTTCTTCGGAGAAATCTCTGCTTCCATCTTTTGACCAGGTTTTCATTGGCTTGTTTTTTTTCTTGTGGAGACGTGCGAGTTGATTGTATCTTTGGGCTTTTCACCCCTTGTCCGATGTGTGGTTTGCAAACATCCTCTCCCAATTGTTGTGGTGTCTTAGTATTCAGTTGATGGTTTCCTTGAGTGGGCAGAAGTGTGTGCATTTGATGTGGTCCCGTTTGTTTCTTGTTTCCTTTGTTGCCCTTGCCCAGTCAGACATGCTTCTTCCAAATAGGCGGCTCAGACAGATGGCAAAGAGCACTCTGCCTAGGTCTCCTCCTACAAGGTTCACGGTTTCAAGTCTGCCATTCAAGGCTTTAATCCATTTCAGGTGGTGTGTGTGCCAGGTGTAACATCATGGTGTACTCTCGTTGTGTTCCATGTGGCTGTGCAGGCTTCCCAGCACCGTTTATTGTAGAGACTCTCCTTTCTCCGCTGTCTCCACTTGGCTCCCTGGTCCAAAATGGGCTGTCCATGTAAGTTTGAGTTGGGCTCTGGGCTCTCAATTGTTTTGCATGGGTCTTCATTGCCTGTTTTGGGGCCCAGACTGTGCCGTTTCGGTACCTAGCGCTTCGTCCTCTGTGTTGAAATCAGAAATTGTGACACGTGCTGCTTTGTTCGTTTTCCTGAGGATTCCTTTGCCTAGTCAGGGTCTCGTGTTGCTGGCTAGAAACTTTAGGATTCTCTCTTCTTCTCTGTGGCAAATACTGCTGCAACTTTGACTGGGATTGCATGGAATCCAGAGATTCCTTACTGCGGTATGAACCTTTCAAGTGTGTTAATCCTTCCATTCCTAGATCCCTCGATATCTTTTTTTTTTCTTGTGTCTTCTTGAGTTTCTTTCCCCAAAGGTTTGCTAGTTTTTGAATTAACATAGAATTCACCTGTTTTGCTAAGGTTATTCACAGAGATCCTATTCTTCGTAATGGCAAGCTCCTGTTTTTTTGTTTTTTTTCTCTTAGCTTCAGTTTTTCTATTCTTTGCAACTTTTAATTGGTTTTGTTTTGGCACAAGTGCATTGCTGTGCTCACATCTGCTGGCAATGCTCCTGTATTTGCTGTGGAAGTGTGGCCCTGTCCAACGTCCCTTCCCATCTGCCTCTACTCTACCTCGGACGCCTGCACCCGAACAACTGAAGCAGTGGTGAGGAGGCCCAAACCGAGGATTCCACCCAGCCCATACTGGGCCACAGACCCAGAAGGTGCGGACCTCACCACTGCACCACCGGCCGGCCACTTACATGTTCAGTGGCAACGTGCAGTTGAGTGCAATGGGAGTTAAATATACTAGTGAGCCCAACTCTAGCACTGTGTAGATGAGGCTAGGTTGTTTTTCGGGTCCATTGTGATGTCAGAGGATTTGTCATAATTGTGTCTCTGAGGTCCAGCATGCTTCCTGGATACAGGTTTCAGAGCCTGCTTGGAGCAGTCTCATAACTCACCCTTCCCAGTTAGCCCATGCTTGACCTTCGCTGCCGTTTTTTGGCTTGTGAATTTCTCTGACTTTCAAACGTTCCAGCAGAGTCTGTCTAAAGACGGACATCATCTTTCATTGTGGATAATTCAGGTGTGATTTCTGTTCACCTTCCATTTTCTGGGTCCTCTTTTTCTTTTCCATAGTATACTCGTCAGGGTCTTTCTCAGCTATCTCCCTTAGACATGCTTATCAGTCCGTTCTCCTTCATTCCAAGTGATTAGTTTGTATTTCGTTAATCGCTGTATGTTCTCTAGGGTGAGGTGTGAGTGCTTTCGTGACTCTTGGTTGTTGTCCTTGAATTTGCACCGGTCACTTGTAGGACTCTTGGCTATCCTAGCCTAGGTCAAACTAAGCACTGAGAACACGTGGTCATGTGGGTTGGTTTGACATCCTGAGATCAGAAACTCCAAATTCGAGGTGGTCCTGGCAACCCCCTTCACGGACACAATGTTTCCAAGACAACTTAGACAAATCGGATGAATTCCACTCTCCAGGAAAGATATTTTTCTGTCTCTTTTCCGGATTTGGGAAGTTTCGAACTTGACCCCTGATCCTTGAACGTTCCCCTAGATTCCGTCCAGATACGGGCTTACTTAATTTTTATAGGGTGTGCCATTTGTTTGCCCTACATCCTCTACCCTGGCCTGTTTATTTTTCTTGAAACACAACTGTAAAGTTCTAATTTTCGTGCAACTTCCTTACATATGGTGTCAAAACACATAATCAATAATCCTTCTACGGCAAGAGGTAGGGGGAGAGAATTTCGATGGAGGCAAACAGAGCACACTAGCCTGGGAGGGCAGCCTTCACGAAGGAACGAAGCCCTGTGGAAGAGGGTGCTTATCAGCACCCTTGTAGAGCACTTCCAAACAAAGAGACATACCCCAAGCGTGACAGGGCTCCATTCCTTCAAGGCTTCCAAGACATCTCTTGGGACACATTACCATGTGCCCAGTGGGCCCACGTGACACCAGAGCTTCGGAAAAAGAGACTGACCTTCAAAGAATGCTATGGGCCTTGGAAAGGAGGCATCGATTCTTCTCTTCAATGTCCTCAAGACATCTTTCTTGACTTTGCATTATGCTTAAGGCACAAGGGCACTGTAGGTGTGATGAACGCCAAGTCCGGCCACTTGTTTCCAATGAAGTTGCAAGCTTGAATCAGCATGACCTCCCCATAGACTTGAATAGATGACAATGTTCTCCTCTCCGTGCCTGTCCCTCTATTCTCACTTGTGGCCTAGGGTTCCTTTCTTATCCCTTGCATCAGACTCTGTTTTATCTCTTCTAGTTTCTGTGCCTGCTTTCTGTTTGCCAAACCTGTTTCTGGGTATCTGTCCCTTTAATAGCCTAGCCTAGGCCAATCCTCAGACTGTAACCATGCGGCCACCCTGGGGGACATGTTCACCGTGATGTCATAAGCGACCTCAAAATTCGAAGTTGTCCTGACAACCTCCGTGCACACAGAGTTTCACAGCCATCTCAGACCAGTCTGACTCCTCACCCTGTCTAGGTAGGATAGTTTTCCTTTTTCTGCAATTGTTGTCAGTTTCTATCTTTCTCCTTGAACTTCGAAAGGGCTCCTACATTCTCTCTAGACACTGGTTTCACTCCTGTAAGATTATCCTGGGTTTTATCTCTTATATCTTGGGTAGATGGCAAAATGGGTGGACCTTACCCAGAAAAAGTCCTGGACTCCCTCACAAGTTGAAGTTGCCCAGGGAATGTTCTGATGCACAATGATGGTGTCATCTCGTGGCACTCTGCCAATTCCACCTTGGCAGGTCACAAGTTTTCCTTCCTTCTGCCTTTGGGAAGTGTACCAGATACTTCCATAGATTGTAATATTCTTAGGGTTCCTTTTCTTGTGCGTATTGATAACGTATCCTCACAATTGCTGCTTATTTATGATCTCTGCCCGCACCATACCATGAAATCTATATTTCCTAACACTACTAATGTGATATGCACTCGTAATGTGAAACAGTGAGGCCCGGGCCGCCCAAGCGGAATGTGGGCACTTACCTGCTCCACCACAGGGCCGGCCCTGAATTGTACTTTTGGACCAACCTTTTGCCTGAACTTGGGAAGACGTGGGCCTGTTTGGATTATTCGTGAAGGTGATTAGTAATAACATCATGGACGGTAACATTTTCCGTTCGTTCATGGGTTTAGGACTGATCATGTTCTCTTCGTAGTATTCCTCTTCACCTATTTGGAATGGTCTGCCTTTCTGTAGCATCTGTAAGCATTTGGAGGTGATTTTCCATCCTTGGAAGTTCACCTTCCGTAAACTCTTTCCGCCCCCAAAGCTTTATGACATCATTCTGGACCCCTTTTTGGATTTTTGCTTTGAGGTGAATTTCTAGCCATGACCCTGCATTAGAACGTACTATAACTTCCAGATTCACATCCTCATTGCTTTAGACTTCTGTGTAGCTTACATCATCTTCACCAGTGTAAGACTAATCACAGGCCCTCACCACACACTTGTGCCTAATCTTCTCTTTCACCCTCCGTCACCGCCCCTCTTTGCCTCTGGGAGCCCGCATACAAATGTTCAGTGCCACCTGTTGGTTAGTGCTTGCTTTTTCTTCTCCTTGTAAGTGAGATTCTATGGTATTTGAATTTCTCACTGGGGCTTGTTACACTTCCCCTAAAACCCTCACAGCCATTCTGGTGGTCACAAATGGCTGGATTGCATCATTTGTTCCGGCTGAGTGGTATACCATTGTGTGGCTATAGCCCATCTTCCTTCTCCAATCATCCCTTGCTGGACACCAGGGTGCTTTCCAAGTCTTGGATATCAGGAGTAAGACTGTGGTGAACACAGCCATGCACATGTCTTTATGCGGTAGTCTTTCTGACTTTTTTGGATAAGCAAGCGGCAGATTAATAGCTGGGTCATACGGGACATGGATACTTAAATTTCTGAGGCAGTTCCACACCTTTGGCATCGTGGCTGCACCGGGTTACACTCCCACCAGCAGTGCAGGAGGCTTCCCTTCTCTCCACCTCCTCTCTGACACTTGTTATTTCCTGTCTGCTTCCTTCTAGCCATGCTGACCACGGTGAGCTGCCATGGCCTTGCAGTTTGGATTTGCATTTTCCTGAGACTTAATGATGGTGAACAAGTTTTCATGCACCTACTGGCCCTCTTTCTGTCTTCTTCGGAGAAATCTCTGCTTCCATCTTTTGACCAGGTTTTCATTGGCTTGTTTTTTTTCTTGTGGAGACGTGCGAGTTGATTGTATCTTTGGGCTTTTCACCCCTTGTCCGATGTGTGGTTTGCAAACATCCTCTCCCAATTGTTGTGGTGTCTTAGTATTCAGTTGATGGTTTCCTTGAGTGGGCAGAAGTGTGTGCATTTGATGTGGTCCCGTTTGTTTCTTGTTTCCTTTGTTGCCCTTGCCCAGTCAGACATGCTTCTTCCAAATAGGCGGCTCAGACAGATGGCAAAGAGCACTCTGCCTAGGTCTCCTCCTACAAGGTTCACGGTTTCAAGTCTGCCATTCAAGGCTTTAATCCATTTCAGGTGGTGTGTGTGCCAGGTGTAACATCATGGTGTACTCTCGTTGTGTTCCATGTGGCTGTGCAGGCTTCCCAGCACCGTTTATTGTAGAGACTCTCCTTTCTCCGCTGTCTCCACTTGGCTCCCTGGTCCAAAATGGGCTGTCCATGTAAGTTTGAGTTGGGCTCTGGGCTCTCAATTGTTTTGCATGGGTCTTCATTGCCTGTTTTGGGGCCCAGACTGTGCCGTTTCGGTACCTAGCGCTTCGTCCTCTATGTTGAAATCAGAAATTGTGACACGTGCTGCTTTGTTCGTTTTCCTGAGGATTCCTTTGCCTAGTCAGGGTCTCGCGTTGCTGGCTAGAAACTTTAGGATTCTCTCTTCTTCTCTGTGGCAAATACTGCTGCAACTTTGACTGGGATTGCATGGAATCCAGAGATTCCTTACTGCGGTATGAACCTTTCAAGTGTGTTAATCCTTCCATTCCTAGATCCCTCGATATCTTTTTTTTTTCTTGTGTCTTCTTGAGTTTCTTTCCCCAAAGGTTTGCTAGTTTTTGAATTAACATAGAATTCACCTGTTTTGCTAAGGTTATTCACAGAGATCCTATTCTTCGTAATGGCAAGCTCCTGTTTTTTTGTTTTTTTTCTCTTAGCTTCAGTTTTTCTATTCTTTGCAACTTTTAATTGGTTTTGTTTTGGCACAAGTGCATTGCTGTGCTCACATCTGCTGGCAATGCTCCTGTATTTGCTGTGGAAGTGTGGCCCTGTCCAACGTCCCTTCCCATCTGCCTCTACTCTACCTCGGACGCCTGCACCCGAACAACTGAAGCAGTGGTGAGGAGGCCCAAACCGAGGATTCCACCCAGCCCATACTGGGCCACAGACCCAGAAGGTGCGGACCTCACCACTGCACCACCGGCCGGCCACTTACATGTTCAGTGGCAACGTGCAGTTGAGTGCAATGGGAGTTAAATATACTAGTGAGCCCAACTCTAGCACTGTGTAGATGAGGCTAGGTTGTTTTTCGGGTCCATTGTGATGTCAGAGGATTTGTCATAATTGTGTCTCTGAGGTCCAGCATGCTTCCTGGATACAGGTTTCAGAGCCTGCTTGGAGCAGTCTCATAACTCACCCTTCCCAGTTAGCCCATGCTTGACCTTCGCTGCCGTTTTTTGGCTTGTGAATTTCTCTGACTTTCAAACGTTCCAGCAGAGTCTGTCTAAAGACGGACATCATCTTTCATTGTGGATAATTCAGGTGTGATTTCTGTTCACCTTCCATTTTCTGGGTCCTCTTTTTCTTTTCCATAGTATACTCGTCAGGGTCTTTCTCAGCTATCTCCCTTAGACATGCTTATCAGTCCGTTCTCCTTCATTCCAAGTGATTAGTTTGTATTTCGTTAATCGCTGTATGTTCTCTAGGGTGAGGTGTGAGTGCTTTCGTGACTCTTGGTTGTTGTCCTTGAATTTGCACCGGTCACTTGTAGGACTCTTGGCTATCCTAGCCTAGGTCAAACTAAGCACTGAGAACACGTGGTCATGTGGGTTGGTTTGACATCCTGGGATCAGAAACTCCAAATTCGAGGTGGTCCTGGCAACCCCCTTCACGGACACAATGTTTCCAAGACAACTTAGACAAATCGGATGAATTCCACTCTCCAGGAAAGATATTTTTCTGTCTCTTTTCCGGATTTGGGAAGTTTCGAACTTGACCCCTGATCCTTGAACGTTCCCCTAGATTCCGTCCAGATACGGGCTTACTTAATTTTTATAGGGTGTGCCATTTGTTTGCCCTACATCCTCTACCCTGGCCTGTTTATTTTTCTTGAAACACAACTGTAAAGTTCTAATTTTCGTGCAACTTCCTTACATATGGTGTCAAAACACATAATCAATAATCCTTCTACGGCAAGAGGTAGGGGGAGAGAATTTCGATGGAGGCAAACAGAGCACACTAGCCTGGGAGGGCAGCCTTCACGAAGGAACGAAGCCCTGTGGAAGAGGGTGCTTTTCAGCACCCTTGTAGAGCACTTCCAAACAAAGAGACATACCCCAAGCGTGACAGGGCTCCATTCCTTCAAGGCTTCCAAGACATCTCTTGGGACACATTACCATGTGCCCAGTGGGCCCACGTGACACCAGAGCTTCGGAAAAAGAGACTGACCTTCAAAGAATGCTATGGGCCTTGGAAAGGAGGCATCGATTCTTCTCTTCAATGTCCTCAAGACATCTTTCTTGACTTTGCATTATGCTTAAGGCACAAGGGCACTGTAGGTGTGATGAACGCCAAGTCCGGCCACTTGTTTCCAATGAAGTTGCAAGCTTGAATCAGCATGACCTCCCCATAGACTTGAATAGATGACAATGTTCTCCTCTCCGTGCCTGTCCCTCTATTCTCACTTGTGGCCTAGGGTTCCTTTCTTATCCCTTGCATCAGACTCTGTTTTATCTCTTCTAGTTTCTGTGCCTGCTTTCTGTTTGCCAAACCTGTTTCTGGGTATCTGTCCCTTTAATAGCCTAGCCTAGGCCAATCCTCAGACTGTAACCATGCGGCCACCCTGGGGGACATGTTCACCGTGATGTCATAAGCGACCTCAAAATTCGAAGTTGTCCTGACAACCTCCGTGCACACAGAGTTTCACAGCCATCTCAGACCAGTCTGACTCCTCACCCTGTCTAGGTAGGATAGTTTTCCTTTTTCTGCAATTGTTGTCAGTTTCTATCTTTCTCCTTGAACTTCGAAAGGGCTCCTACATTCTCTCTAGACACTGGTTTCACTCCTGTAAGATTATCCTGGGTTTTATCTCTTATATCTTGGGTAGATGGCAAAATGGGTGGACCTTACCCAGAAAAAGTCCTGGACTCCCTCACAAGTTGAAGTTGCCCAGGGAATGTTCTGATGCACAATGATGGTGTCATCTCGTGGCACTCTGCCAATTCCACCTTGGCAGGTCACAAGTTTTCCTTCCTTCTGCCTTTGGGAAGTGTACCAGATACTTCCATAGATTGTAATATTCTTAGGGTTCCTTTTCTTGTGCGTATTGATAACGTATCCTCACAATTGCTGCTTATTTATGATCTCTGCCCGCACCATACCATGAAATCTATATTTCCTAACACTACTAATGTGATATGCACTCGTAATGTGAAACAGTGAGGCCCGGGCCGCCCAAGCGGAATGTGGGCACTTACCTGCTCCACCACAGGGCCGGCCCTGAATTGTACTTTTGGACCAACCTTTTGCCTGAACTTGGGAAGACGTGGGCCTGTTTGGATTATTCGTGAAGGTGATTAGTAATAACATCATGGACGGTAACATTTTCCGTTCGTTCATGGGTTTAGGACTGATCATGTTCTCTTCGTAGTATTCCTCTTCACCTATTTGGAATGGTCTGCCTTTCTGTAGCATCTGTAAGCATTTGGAGGTGATTTTCCATCCTTGGAAGTTCACCTTCCGTAAACTCTTTCCGCCCCCAAAGCTTTATGACATCATTCTGGACCCCTTTTTGGATTTTTGCTTTGAGGTGAATTTCTAGCCATGACCCTGCATTAGAACGTACTATAACTTCCAGATTCACATCCTCATTGCTTTAGACTTCTGTGTAGCTTACATCATCTTCACCAGTGTAAGACTAATCACAGGCCCTCACCACACACTTGTGCCTAATCTTCTCTTTCACCCTCCGTCACCGCCCCTCTTTGCCTCTGGGAGCCCGCATACAAATGTTCAGTGCCACCTGTTGGTTAGTGCTTGCTTTTTCTTCTCCTTGTAAGTGAGATTCTATGGTATTTGAATTTCTCACTGGGGCTTGTTACACTTCCCCTAAAACCCTCACAGCCATTCTGGTGGTCACAAATGGCTGGATTGCATCATTTGTTCCGGCTGAGTGGTATACCATTGTGTGGCTATAGCCCATCTTCCTTCTCCAATCATCCCTTGCTGGACACCAGGGTGCTTTCCAAGTCTTGGATATCAGGAGTAAGACTGTGGTGAACACAGCCATGCACATGTCTTTATGCGGTAGTCTTTCTGACTTTTTTGGATAAGCAAGCGGCAGATTAATAGCTGGGTCATACGGGACATGGATACTTAAATTTCTGAGGCAGTTCCACACCTTTGGCATCGTGGCTGCACCGGGTTACACTCCCACCAGCAGTGCAGGAGGCTTCCCTTCTCTCCACCTCCTCTCTGACACTTGTTATTTCCTGTCTGCTTCCTTCTAGCCATTCTGACCACAGTGAGCTGCCATGGCCTTGCAGTTTGGATTTGCATTTTCCTGAGACTTAATGATGGTGAACAAGTTTTCATGCACCTACTGGCCCTCTTTCTGTCTTCTTCGGAGAAATCTCTGCTTCCATCTTTTGACCAGGTTTTCATTGGCTTGTTTTTTTTCTTGTGGAGACGTGCGAGTTGATTGTATCTTTGGGCTTTTCACCCCTTGTCCGATGTGTGGTTTGCAAACATCCTCTCCCAATTGTTGTGGTGTCTTAGTATTCAGTTGATGGTTTCCTTGAGTGGGCAGAAGTGTGTGCATTTGATGTGGTCCCGTTTGTTTCTTGTTTCCTTTGTTGCCCTTGCCCAGTCAGACATGCTTCTTCCAAATAGGCGGCTCAGACAGATGGCAAAGAGCACTCTGCCTAGGTCTCCTCCTACAAGGTTCACGGTTTCAAGTCTGCCATTCAAGGCTTTAATCCATTTCAGGTGGTGTGTGTGCCAGGTGTAACATCATGGTGTACTCTCGTTGTGTTCCATGTGGCTGTGCAGGCTTCCCAGCACCGTTTATTGTAGAGACTCTCCTTTCTCCGCTGTCTCCACTTGGCTCCCTGGTCCAAAATGGGCTGTCCATGTAAGTTTGAGTTGGGCTCTGGGCTCTCAATTGTTTTGCATGGGTCTTCATGCCTGTTTTGGGGCCCAGACTGTGCCGTTTCGGTACCTAGCGCTTCGTCCTCTATGTTGAAATCAGAAATTGTGACACGTGCTGCTTTGTTCGTTTTCCTGAGGATTCCTTTGCCTAGTCAGGGTCTCGCGTTGCTGGCTAGAAACTTTAGGATTCTCTCTTCTTCTCTGTGGCAAATACTGCTGCAACTTTGACTGGGATTGCATGGAATCCAGAGATTCCTTACTGCGGTATGAACCTTTCAAGTGTGTTAATCCTTCCATTCCTAGATCCCTCGATATCTTTTTTTTTTCTTGTGTCTTCTTGAGTTTCTTTCCCCAAAGGTTTGCTAGTTTTTGAATTAACATAGAATTCACCTGTTTTGCTAAGGTTATTCACAGAGATCCTATTCTTCGTAATGGCAAGCTCCTGTTTTTTTGTTTTTTTTTTCTTAGCTTCAGTTTTTCTATTCTTTGCAACTTTTAATTGGTTTTGTTTTGGCACAAGTGCATTGCTGTGCTCACATCTGCTGGCAATGCTCCTGTATTTGCTGTGGAAGTGTGGCCCTGTCCAACGTCCCTTCCCATCTGCCTCTACTCTACCTCGGACGCCTGCACCCGAACAACTGAAGCAGTGGTGAGGAGGCCCAAACCGAGGATTCCACCCAGCCCATACTGGGCCACAGACCCAGAAGGTGCGGACCTCACCACTGCACCACCGGCCGGCCACTTACATGTTCAGTGGCAACGTGCAGTTGAGTGCAATGGGAGTTAAATATACTAGTGAGCCCAACTCTAGCACTGTGTAGATGAGGCTAGGTTGTTTTTCGGGTCCATTGTGATGTCAGAGGATTTGTCATAATTGTGTCTCTGAGGTCCAGCATGCTTCCTGGATACAGGTTTCAGAGCCTGCTTGGAGCAGTCTCATAACTCACCCTTCCCAGTTAGCCCATGCTTGACCTTCGCTGCCGTTTTTTGGCTTGTGAATTTCTCTGACTTTCAAACGTTCCAGCAGAGTCTGTCTAAAGACGGACATCATCTTTCATTGTGGATAATTCAGGTGTGATTTCTGTTCACCTTCCATTTTCTGGGTCCTCTTTTTCTTTTCCATAGTATACTCGTCAGGGTCTTTCTCAGCTATCTCCCTTAGACATGCTTATCAGTCCGTTCTCCTTCATTCCAAGTGATTAGTTTGTATTTCGTTAATCGCTGTATGTTCTCTAGGGTGAGGTGTGAGTGCTTTCGTGACTCTTGGTTGTTGTCCTTGAATTTGCACCGGTCACTTGTAGGACTCTTGGCTATCCTAGCCTAGGTCAAACTAAGCACTGAGAACACGTGGTCATGTGGGTTGGTTTGACATCCTGAGATCAGAAACTCCAAATTCGAGGTGGTCCTGGCAACCCCCTTCACGGACACAATGTTTCCAAGACAACTTAGACAAATCGGATGAATTCCACTCTCCAGGAAAGATATTTTTCTGTCTCTTTTCCGGATTTGGGAAGTTTCGAACTTGACCCCTGATCCTTGAACGTTCCCCTAGATTCCGTCCAGATACGGGCTTACTTAATTTTTATAGGGTGTGCCATTTGTTTGCCCTACATCCTCTACCCTGGCCTGTTTATTTTTCTTGAAACACAACTGTAAAGTTCTAATTTTCGTGCAACTTCCTTACATATGGTGTCAAAACACATAATCAATAATCCTTCTACGGCAAGAGGTAGGGGGAGAGAATTTCGATGGAGGCAAACAGAGCACACTAGCCTGGGAGGGCAGCCTTCACGAAGGAACGAAGCCCTGTGGAAGAGGGTGCTTTTCAGCACCCTTGTAGAGCACTTCCAAACAAAGAGACATACCCCAAGCGTGACAGGGCTCCATTCCTTCAAGGCTTCCAAGACATCTCTTGGGACACATTACCATGTGCCCAGTGGGCCCACGTGACACCAGAGCTTCGGAAAAAGAGACTGACCTTCAAAGAATGCTATGGGCCTTGGAAAGGAGGCATCGATTCTTCTCTTCAATGTCCTCAAGACATCTTTCTTGACTTTGCATTATGCTTAAGGCACAAGGGCACTGTAGGTGTGATGAACGCCAAGTCCGGCCACTTGTTTCCAATGAAGTTGCAAGCTTGAATCAGCATGACCTCCCCATAGACTTGAATAGATGACAATGTTCTCCTCTCCGTGCCTGTCCCTCTATTCTCACTTGTGGCCTAGGGTTCCTTTCTTATCCCTTGCATCAGACTCTGTTTTATCTCTTCTAGTTTCTGTGCCTGCTTTCTGTTTGCCAAACCTGTTTCTGGGTATCTGTCCCTTTAATAGCCTAGCCTAGGCCAATCCTCAGACTGTAACCATGCGGCCACCCTGGGGGACATGTTCACCGTGATGTCATAAGCGACCTCAAAATTCGAAGTTGTCCTGACAACCTCCGTGCACACAGAGTTTCACAGCCATCTCAGACCAGTCTGACTCCTCACCCTGTCTAGGTAGGATAGTTTTCCTTTTTCTGCAATTGTTGTCAGTTTCTATCTTTCTCCTTGAACTTCGAAAGGGCTCCTACATTCTCTCTAGACACTGGTTTCACTCCTGTAAGATTATCCTGGGTTTTATCTCTTATATCTTGGGTAGATGGCAAAATGGGTGGACCTTACCCAGAAAAAGTCCTGGACTCCCTCACAAGTTGAAGTTGCCCAGGGAATGTTCTGATGCACAATGATGGTGTCATCTCGTGGCACTCTGCCAATTCCACCTTGGCAGGTCACAAGTTTTCCTTCCTTCTGCCTTTGGGAAGTGTACCAGATACTTCCATAGATTGTAATATTCTTAGGGTTCCTTTTCTTGTGCGTATTGATAACGTATCCTCACAATTGCTGCTTATTTATGATCTCTGCCCGCACCATACCATGAAATCTATATTTCCTAACACTACTAATGTGATATGCACTCGTAATGTGAAACAGTGAGGCCCGGGCCGCCCAAGCGGAATGTGGGCACTTACCTGCTCCACCACAGGGCCGGCCCTGAATTGTACTTTTGGACCAACCTTTTGCCTGAACTTGGGAAGACGTGGGCCTGTTTGGATTATTCGTGAAGGTGATTAGTAATAACATCATGGACGGTAACATTTTCCGTTCGTTCATGGGTTTAGGACTGATCATGTTCTCTTCGTAGTATTCCTCTTCACCTATTTGGAATGGTCTGCCTTTCTGTAGCATCTGTAAGCATTTGGAGGTGATTTTCCATCCTTGGAAGTTCACCTTCCGTAAACTCTTTCCGCCCCCAAAGCTTTATGACATCATTCTGGACCCCTTTTTGGATTTTTGCTTTGAGGTGAATTTCTAGCCATGACCCTGCATTAGAACGTACTATAACTTCCAGATTCACATCCTCATTGCTTTAGACTTCTGTGTAGCTTACATCATCTTCACCAGTGTAAGACTAATCACAGGCCCTCACCACACACTTGTGCCTAATCTTCTCTTTCACCCTCCGTCACCGCCCCTCTTTGCCTCTGGGAGCCCGCATACAAATGTTCAGTGCCACCTGTTGGTTAGTGCTTGCTTTTTCTTCTCCTTGTAAGTGAGATTCTATGGTATTTGAATTTCTCACTGGGGCTTGTTACACTTCCCCTAAAACCCTCACAGCCATTCTGGTGGTCACAAATGGCTGGATTGCATCATTTGTTCCGGCTGAGTGGTATACCATTGTGTGGCTATAGCCCATCTTCCTTCTCCAATCATCCCTTGCTGGACACCAGGGTGCTTTCCAAGTCTTGGATATCAGGAGTAAGACTGTGGTGAACACAGCCATGCACATGTCTTTATGCGGTAGTCTTTCTGACTTTTTTGGATAAGCAAGCGGCAGATTAATAGCTGGGTCATACGGGACATGGATACTTAAATTTCTGAGGCAGTTCCACACCTTTGGCATCGTGGCTGCACCGGGTTACACTCCCACCAGCAGTGCAGGAGGCTTCCCTTCTCTCCACCTCCTCTCTGACACTTGTTATTTCCTGTCTGCTTCCTTCTAGCCATGCTGACCACAGTGAGCTGCCATGGCCTTGCAGTTTGGATTTGCATTTTCCTGAGACTTAATGATGGTGAACAAGTTTTCATGCACCTACTGGCCCTCTTTCTGTCTTCTTCGGAGAAATCTCTGCTTCCATCTTTTGACCAGGTTTTCATTGGCTTGTTTTTTTTCTTGTGGAGACGTGCGAGTTGATTGTATCTTTGGGCTTTTCACCCCTTGTCCGATGTGTGGTTTGCAAACATCCTCTCCCAATTGTTGTGGTGTCTTAGTATTCAGTTGATGGTTTCCTTGAGTGGGCAGAAGTGTGTGCATTTGATGTGGTCCCGTTTGTTTCTTGTTTCCTTTGTTGCCCTTGCCCAGTCAGACATGCTTCTTCCAAATAGGCGGCTCAGACAGATGGCAAAGAGCACTCTGCCTAGGTCTCCTCCTACAAGGTTCACGGTTTCAAGTCTGCCATTCAAGGCTTTAATCCATTTCAGGTGGTGTGTGTGCCAGGTGTAACATCATGGTGTACTCTCGTTGTGTTCCATGTGGCTGTGCAGGCTTCCCAGCACCGTTTATTGTAGAGACTCTCCTTTCTCCGCTGTCTCCACTTGGCTCCCTGGTCCAAAATGGGCTGTCCATGTAAGTTTGAGTTGGGCTCTGGGCTCTCAATTGTTTTGCATGGGTCTTCATGCCTGTTTTGGGGCCCAGACTGTGCCGTTTCGGTACCTAGCGCTGCGTCCTCTATGTTGAAATCAGAAATTGTGACACGTGCTGCTTTGTTCGTTTTCCTGAGGATTCCTTTGCCTAGTCAGGGTCTCGCGTTGCTGGCTAGAAACTTTAGGATTCTCTCTTCTTCTCTGTGGCAAATACTGCTGCAACTTTGACTGGGATTGCATGGAATCCAGAGATTCCTTACTGCGGTATGAACCTTTCAAGTGTGTTAATCCTTCCATTCCTAGATCCCTCGATATCTTTTTTTTTTCTTGTGTCTTCTTGAGTTTCTTTCCCCAAAGGTTTGCTAGTTTTTGAATTAACATAGAATTCACCTGTTTTGCTAAGGTTATTCACAGAGATCCTATTCTTCGTAATGGCAAGCTCCTGTTTTTTTGTTTTTTTTTTCTTAGCTTCAGTTTTTCTATTCTTTGCAACTTTTAATTGGTTTTGTTTTGGCACAAGTGCATTGCTGTGCTCACATCTGCTGGCAATGCTCCTGTATTTGCTGTGGAAGTGTGGCCCTGTCCAACGTCCCTTCCCATCTGCCTCTACTCTACCTCGGACGCCTGCACCCGAACAACTGAAGCAGTGGTGAGGAGGCCCAAACCGAGGATTCCACCCAGCCCATACTGGGCCACAGACCCAGAAGGTGCGGACCTCACCACTGCACCACCGGCCGGCCACTTACATGTTCAGTGGCAACGTGCAGTTGAGTGCAATGGGAGTTAAATATACTAGTGAGCCCAACTCTAGCACTGTGTAGATGAGGCTAGGTTGTTTTTCGGGTCCATTGTGATGTCAGAGGATTTGTCATAATTGTGTCTCTGAGGTCCAGCATGCTTCCTGGATACAGGTTTCAGAGCCTGCTTGGAGCAGTCTCATAACTCACCCTTCCCAGTTAGCCCATGCTTGACCTTCGCTGCCGTTTTTTGGCTTGTGAATTTCTCTGACTTTCAAACGTTCCAGCAGAGTCTGTCTAAAGACGGACATCATCTTTCATTGTGGATAATTCAGGTGTGATTTCTGTTCACCTTCCATTTTCTGGGTCCTCTTTTTCTTTTCCATAGTATACTCGTCATGGTCTTTCTCAGCTATCTCCCTTAGACATGCTTATCAGTCCGTTCTCCTTCATTCCAAGTGATTAGTTTGTATTTCTTTAATCGCTGTATGTTCTCTAGGGTGAGGTGTGAGTGCTTTCGTGACTCTTGGTTGTTGTCCTTGAATTTGCACCGGTCACTTGTAGGACTCTTGGCTATCCTAGCCTAGGTCAAACTAAGCACTGAGAACACGTGGTCATGTGGGTTGGTTTGACATCCTGAGATCAGAAACTCCAAATTCGAGGTGGTCCTGGCAACCCCCTTCACGGACACAATGTTTCCAAGACAACTTAGACAAATCGGATGAATTCCACTCTCCAGGAAAGATATTTTTCTGTCTCTTTTCCGGATTTGGGAAGTTTCGAACTTGACCCCTGATCCTTGAACGTTCCCCTAGATTCCGTCCAGATACGGGCTTACTTAATTTTTATAGGGTGTGCCATTTGTTTGCCCTACATCCTCTACCCTGGCCTGTTTATTTTTCTTGAAACACAACTGTAAAGTTCTAATTTTCGTGCAACTTCCTTACATATGGTGTCAAAACACATAATCAATAATCCTTCTACGGCAAGAGGTAGGGGGAGAGAATTTCGATGGAGGCAAACAGAGCACACTAGCCTGGGAGGGCAGCCTTCACGAAGGAACGAAGCCCTGTGGAAGAGGGTGCTTATCAGCACCCTTGTAGAGCACTTCCAAACAAAGAGACATACCCCAAGCGTGACAGGGCTCCATTCCTTCAAGGCTTCCAAGACATCTCTTGGGACACATTACCATGTGCCCAGTGGGCCCACGTGACACCAGAGCTTCGGAAAAAGAGACTGACCTTCAAAGAATGCTATGGGCCTTGGAAAGGAGGCATCGATTCTTCTCTTCAATGTCCTCAAGACATCTTTCTTGACTTTGCATTATGCTTAAGGCACAAGGGCACTGTAGGTGTGATGAACGCCAAGTCCGGCCACTTGTTTCCAATGAAGTTGCAAGCTTGAATCAGCATGACCTCCCCATAGACTTGAATAGATGACAATGTTCTCCTCTCCGTGCCTGTCCCTCTATTCTCACTTGTGGCCTAGGGTTCCTTTCTTATCCCTTGCATCAGACTCTGTTTTATCTCTTCTAGTTTCTGTGCCTGCTTTCTGTTTGCCAAACCTGTTTCTGGGTATCTGTCCCTTTAATAGCCTAGCCTAGGCCAATCCTCAGACTGTAACCATGCGGCCACCCTGGGGGACATGTTCACCGTGATGTCATAAGCGACCTCAAAATTCGAAGTTGTCCTGACAACCTCCGTGCACACAGAGTTTCACAGCCATCTCAGACCAGTCTGACTCCTCACCCTGTCTAGGTAGGATAGTTTTCCTTTTTCTGCAATTGTTGTCAGTTTCTATCTTTCTCCTTGAACTTCGAAAGGGCTCCTACATTCTCTCTAGACACTGGTTTCACTCCTGTAAGATTATCCTGGGTTTTATCTCTTATATCTTGGGTAGATGGCAAAATGGGTGGACCTTACCCAGAAAAAGTCCTGGACTCCCTCACAAGTTGAAGTTGCCCAGGGAATGTTCTGATGCACAATGATGGTGTCATCTCGTGGCACTCTGCCAATTCCACCTTGGCAGGTCACAAGTTTTCCTTCCTTCTGCCTTTGGGAAGTGTACCAGATACTTCCATAGATTGTAATATTCTTATGGTTCCTTTTCTTGTGCGTATTGATAACGTATCCTCACAATTGCTGCTTATTTATGATCTCTGCCCGCACCATACCATGAAATCTATATTTCCTAACACTACTAATGTGATATGCACTCGTAATGTGAAACAGTGAGGCCCGGGCCGCCCAAGCGGAATGTGGGCACTTACCTGCTCCACCACAGGGCCGGCCCTGAATTGTACTTTTGGACCAACCTTTTGCCTGAACTTGGGAAGACGTGGGCCTGTTTGGATTATTCGTGAAGGTGATTAGTAATAACATCATGGACGGTAACATTTTCCGTTCGTTCATGGGTTTAGGACTGATCATGTTCTCTTCGTAGTATTCCTCTTCACCTATTTGGAATGGTCTGCCTTTCTGTAGCATCTGTAAGCATTTGGAGGTGATTTTCCATCCTTGGAAGTTCACCTTCCGTAAACTCTTTCCGCCCCCAAAGCTTTATGACATCATTCTGGACCCCTTTTTGGATTTTTGCTTTGAGGTGAATTTCTAGCCATGACCCTGCATTAGAACGTACTATAACTTCCAGATTCACATCCTCATTGCTTTAGACTTCTGTGTAGCTTACATCATCTTCACCAGTGTAAGACTAATCACAGGCCCTCACCACACACTTGTGCCTAATCTTCTCTTTCACCCTCCGTCACCGCCCCTCTTTGCCTCTGGGAGCCCGCATACAAATGTTCAGTGCCACCTGTTGGTTAGTGCTTGCTTTTTCTTCTCCTTGTAAGTGAGATTCTATGGTATTTGAATTTCTCACTGGGGCTTGTTACAC